>NC_043710.1:71346458-71393710 GCF_006229205.1 Suricata suricatta | reverse complement strand
CCTCATCTATAGCCTTTTTAAACTCATCAGTTGATCCTTTGATGCTTTTCTCAACCCCGGCGATTAATCTTATGACAAGCTTTTTAAATTCTTGATCTGATATGTTGTCTAGATCTGCCTTGAGAAGTTCTGTGGCTGTGACTTCCTCCTGGATGTTCTTCAGGGGAGAGTTTCTTCGTTTTGTCATTTTTGATAGTTTTCTGTCTCTTGTCACCTTTAGAAAGCTCATTGTGCTCTGCGCACCTATTAATATTTCTCTGTTGAAGGAGGCTTATTGACTGTCCAGGGCCTGCCTTTTCAGGAAATATTCTCTTAATGTTGTCTCTCAGTTTCTCTTGCTGTGCCTGTGAGTATTTTATTTCCCTCCTCTGCAATATTTGGTACTCGCCTTCTTGCACACTTTGGCTTGTTTCTTGGTGTAGTCCTAAGAAGGAAGACAGACTGGGACTCAGTCATTTCCTCTTCTTTCTGGTAATAGACAGGGCTTAAAAGGGCAGAGCTCACTTATTATCTGGCTCACTACAATGTAAGTACCATGACAGCAGAGTTTCTCCTTTGTTCAATGCTATATCCTAGGCATCTAGAATTATTTCTGTCACATAAACAGCATTCAATAAAAGGAGTGCTGATGAATGAATGAATACTTGAAGAGTCAACTAGCCCGTGAACACAGGTCCAATCCCACAACTCAACGCCACCCAAGTGACACAACCGGTGCGGGATGAGTCAGAGGCGCCTGTAAGGTCAGCGTCGGCTGTGACTTAGGGCAGCACTAGCCTCGGTCCATTAGAAGCCAGACAACACTTCTGTTTTTGTTTTTAATTTATTCATATTCAGTACTTGAAAGTGTGGTAAGAGGAGGTTAATCCCTCTGCATATCTTCCGGTGACTAACATAAAAAAAAATTTAAAGTCTCAGAGAGCAAATTAAAGAATATATCTGATAGTCAACAAGATACATGGAAATCAAAAGAGCCTTGGAAAGTACCAGAGGCAGGAAAGAAGAAAAATTCAGAGTTTCTGACAAGTCACAAAGAACCATTGGAAACACCACATTACGAAATTCTTCAAGGACTAGCTAGTTATTGGCATAAAATGATTAGAAGCTAATATGTTTCATGTATGTGATTTTTTCCCTACTTATTAAAAATGGCTTTTGCTTAAACCATGAAAGAGGCTAGGGGTTATGTAGTGTTATAAATGAGGGAAAACCTGGTTATAAGTGATTTAGTTTATATTGAAGTTATATCTTAGATGATCCGCGTTATGAGGCCTCTGAATAAGCTGTAAAGATAACTTTCAGTTTCTTTTCTAAAAATAAAAGTCCTTTTGCAATGAAGCACCTCGAATATGGATAGACCTGAGTTAGTTACTCTCTGGTTATTGGTGCCTCTATCCTGACCTGTGCTCTCTGGGCTCCAGAACCTGGACTGTGATTGACATTTGGGTCTCAAAAATGCAATCTCCCCTCTAACAATATCTTAAAATGTTCTTTATGGGAACCTCAGGAGGGGATCCAATACACAAGCTTAAAGAGATAGTTGTCAACAACAAACTACATACACATAATATTATAGAGGTTTGTCCTCAGAAAAGTTACTCAGCCTTGATTTACTTACATGGATTGTAGAAACAATACTCAATTTATAGGGTTGCTTGAGGAGTAAGAGAGATCCTGTTTAAAAAGTGTTTTTCACCATGCTTGGCATAGACTAAACCCTTAATAACTAGTAACTATTATTATTTTATTTACTAAGGTCAGTGCCATCATTCTGTTGTTATCTCAAGTTTTCCCCAGTAGGATTTGTTGAAATGCTTATTTTCTCTGCCTTGCTAGATTTTTATCTTCTTGCTACTTTATTTCATTGTATTTGCTTATCTTGTGCTTAAAATCTCACCCACACAAACTGCTGCCAGACAATTATTTAATTGAGTCTCTACTATGGTTTGCAGGACTTTTACAAAGGAGCATTCCTGCCTCAGTTTTGGCGGAGGCCCCAAACAGGGAGGGGCAAGCAGCTGCATTCTATTTCTCTAATGGAGTCAAGTACCAGACTACCTATTCAGGATCCGCAAGAGTTTTCAAACTCCAACTGTGTAGCCCTTGAATCAACACCCCACCCACCATTAGAAGAATAATAAGGTAGCAATTAGAGAATGTATGTGGAAAGGCTGTTTTAGCACTGAGGCTAAAACATCCCCACTTTATCCACACTCCCCCTCCACTGAGTGAAAGCTGCTTTGAGGAAACCATGCAGATGGACCGACCAGAGTCTTCTGCAGGTCCTCAGTCAAGTGTAGAGAGGCCCACAAGTTATGAGGCTATAGTTGGTTAGTTGTGCTCATAGCAGAGTGAGGAGAGGTGGCTGTGCTGGGAAAGCCTGAACTCTGTTTGTCTGGGCAAAAGGGTGGGTGAGGATTGCTTGATGAGCAGATGTGGGACAACACAAGACCAAATCCACCCAGAGCTGTGTTGAAATGACTTTAAGAAGGAAGAGCGACGTGTCCTCAAAAGGGAAAGTCTGGATGGCACAGATCATGCAGATGGGGGATATTATGGGAACAAGTAGATGAAGCATTGCCTCAGATGTGAGAACTGAAGTGAAAGAGCCCAGCGCTGACACTGGCTGCAAGGAATCCAGTCTAAACTTCGGCAACCCCAAAGAGACTTAGTTTTAGACTTGCAACAAGTCCAGAGGAAACCAAAAGTAGATTAAGTAATGTCAGAAACTACCACCTTTCCTACTCCCAACCTCTTTTCTCTTCCTTGGCTTCTGACTTGGAAGAGCATGTGCAGCCCAGGGTTAATAGAAAAGAGAGGGGAGGAGTAAAAAGTGGCTCACCTCCTTGTTGGTTATCAAGAGGACATGACTGGAGGCTCCTCCTCCCTCCCATGTCCCTGGCATTATGCTCCACCCACCATTCCCCTGGAGCCATTTTGAAGGACTTGAGAGAGCAGTGTGCTGTTGAGCCCTTCTGGATGGTATACCTGACTGAACCCCACTGGGGCCTCTATATAAACTTTTAAGATTCTGGCTGGCAGGTGTGGACATCTACTTGTCTGGCAGCCACCAAGGACAAGTCTCTTAAATAAGTTCCCCTGATTACCAACCCTGCCACCTACCAGGGTGGAGTGGCCTACGGTGGTTTTCTTTGGTGTTTCCTTGCCCTAAGTGCACAGGGGCTGCTTGGTTTCACATTTCACCCTGGAACTCCCTAGGTTGAGAACCAACACCCATCCTTCTGAATGAGGAAGAGTTTTCACTTTGGATGACTTCTTATACTGAAATAGACATATTAATTACTGAAATAAGACTTTTTTTAGACTTATAGTAACCACTGCATGTGGAATGTATGTAGTATGTATGTACATATAATTTAAGAGGGCATGAACAAGTTATGGTGACTGCCTAGATTTCATCTAATGGGCAGAGGAAGAACAACCCCTCACAGAATGGCTTTGAGTGCCCAGTTGAAAGACAAGGACTCCTTCATTGCCTCCGAGTATCGTTTGATCAATCTACTGGATGCATTTGCACCTGGTACTATACCAAATATTTGGGATCACCACCACGTGCCTGGTACATTAGCTTCCATCTGCCTCTGATACACTTTTCCTGACCTAGTCTACTTGTCATATACATTATTATACCTTCTGTTCCCATAAAAATAAGATTCTCTTATTTTCTGTTCCCATACATCCATAGAATTCCCCAATTTAGCATATTCTATAGATTTTTTAGTTGAAATAATCCCTTTTATTTTATTTTTTAAATTTTTTAATGTTTATTTTTGAGAGCGAGAGAGAGAAAGCAAGGGTGGGGCAGAGAGAGAGGGAGACACATAATATGAAGCAAGCAACCTCCAGGCTCTGAGCTGTCAGCACAGAGCCCGACATGGGGCTCAAACCCATGAACTATGAGATCATGACCTAAGCCGAAGTTGGACACTTAACCGTCTGAGCCACCCAGGCTCCCTGAAATGATTCCTTTTTTTATTTGGCTATCTTCTCCAATAGACTGTAAAATGTGTGTGGATAGGTCTTCCTGGCATGGTGACTGATGGTAAGGTATTTTCAGAATTATCTTAATTAATCGTCATAATAATCTAAGGTATTATATTACTAGGAATGTGAAATTCGTGGGTAATATTGTGCCTATATTCAATCAGCTAGTGGGTGGTGGAGTGAGAATGCACAGTGGGGTAAAGTTGTATTCAAGGAGTGTGGGAATTTATATGTTTCATTCTCCTCTGATAGAAACAACTCGACTAAATATCTCTCAGCATTGAAAAACTCAAAATTTTCAACAACAAAATGATGATGAAGGGTTCTACCCATGGATTGTACCATGATAACCTAAAATTGTAACACAGAATCTCAGCAGTGTCTTTTTTTCCCCTATGTTTATTTATTTTTGAGAGACAGAGAGAGAGAGAGCGAGAGAGCGAGAGAGCAAGCACAAGTGGGGGAGGGGCAGAGAAAGAATGAGACAGAGAATCTGAAGCAGGCTCCAGGCTCTGAGCTGTCAGCACAGAGCCCCATGTGGGGCTCAAACTCACAAACCATGAAATCACGACCTGAGCAGAAGTTGGATGCTTAACTGACAGCCACTCAGGTGCCCCTCAGCAGTGTCTTTTTTAAAATTCCAGTGTATTGAAAATTAAGTGTAAATTCAATAACTTGTTAGTCATTGTTTGCTACTTCCTTATTAAAGAGCTAGATGTTTTAACGTATTGTACATTTTAAGTCAATAAAGAGAACATACATTCACTCCACATCCTAATTAAAAATTTTAACAAAATCCAATGAGTTTTTTTTCCTGTATCAGTGCAGATATCAAAGCAAAATGCAGAAGGAGAGAAAAGTAAATGCTGCTGCAAGCATTTCTCTTCTAAATTCTCATGATGAAACCTTTTACGGCAACCAACACTGAAACTGAAAATTGCTTAGCCTTAATTCCATTTAGAACTCATTTTCCCAGTATCATTCATGTTAATATTGTGCTGGGTATTATACAAGACAAAAAGGTAAGCAACTTGTGAATTCTGCCCTCAAGACGTTTACAGTTTGGTGAAGATAACGAGTGAAGTGCTACAGAATGAGAAAATAACGTGTTCAGAAACCAAAAGGAAAAGGAAGAAAGGGAGGAAGGTATAAAAGAAATAGAGTATGGGGCGCCCGGGTGGCTCAGTCGGTTAAGCGTCTGGCTTCGGCTCAGGTTATAATCTCACAGTTCGTGAGTTTGAGCCCCGCATCAAACTCTGTGCTGACAGCTAGCTCAGAGCCTGGAGCCTGCTTCAGATTCTGTATCCCCCTCTCTCTCTGAGCCTCCCATGCTCACACTGTCCCTCTCTGTCTCTCAAAAATAAATAAAAAGCATTAAGAAATTAAAAAAAAAATAGAACAAAACTTCCCAGTGTTGAGATGGGACTAGTCTTTTGATCAAAAAAGCTCATACAGTATTGAGCAAGAGAAATGTAAAGCATCATACTTGGTGTGCTGACTACCTTTTCTTTGTTCTCTTCATTCACTCTCTGACATTTACCATTTTCTAACATGATAGGTAATATCTTCTGGTCCCCATTCCCTGGGCCTTTGAGTTGGTTGGCCAATGAGAGTCCTAGTTAGAGATGGGAAGGAGGCAGAAGGGTAAGCTCAAGGTGTTTATTCCCCCAAGTCTGTCTGAGGAGTCTCTTTGAGCTGAGTATTCCTCTCAAACACAAATCACTGCAGCTCTTAAAATGGTCTTCTGTAGGACTCCCTGGTGATTCTGTCTTTCCTTGTCTCTGAGCTTAGGAGTGGTAACAGTCTGTAATTACTAATCCTGGGTGATGTCTGGCACCATCCCTAGTGGTTCTCCTACACCTCCCACCCCAAACACCTTTGTAAATTTACTCCATATTAAATCCTCCTTAAATCCACTATTATTAATTTGAATGTTGGAGGAGGTCATCAAGAAGATGTGACTGTCAGTTGAGGCTTGAACCGGATCTGGGCAAACAGAAGGTCCTTACCCATCCCTCCCACCCATACTTGGAATGAACGATCCTCCTATAGTTCCCATAGTTGGAATGAACGATCCTCCTATAGTTCCCATAGCCTGAGACACTTTCAAGGACAGAGCCTTGAGAGTAATGTGTTGTTGAGGCCATGTGGAGGGGCATGTGACTAAACCCAGTTAAGGCCTTTACATACATTTTTAAGACCCTGGCAGGTAGGTGCAGAAATCTTCTTGTCTTTGAGTGCCCAAGACAAGCATCATCTGTGAGTTCTCTTGCTTATTACACCTTTCACGTACCAATGTGGAGTGGTCTGCTTCTTCCTTGGGTTTCCTCTTGCCCTCCATATATAGGAGCCAGTTTCAGATGTGACGTGAGGAACCCCCAAGATTGCAGATCAACAGCCATCCATTCTAATGGGGACCCTGATGGATAAACTGAGCTAAATCATCATGAAGTTTCAAAATATCCAGGAAAAAGAAATGCTCCTTAAAGAAATGTAGAGAAAACAGCAATAGTTGTCTACAAAGAAATGAGAGCCCAGGCAGAAATTCTCTTTAGCAACACTGACTGACAGATGATAACAGAATGATGCTTAAATATTATTTTAAGAGAAAACTATTTTGAATCTAGAATTCCATTTCCAGCCAATCTATTTTGAGGGTAAAATAAAACTGTTTCATTTCATTCAAGGATTATACCCATGCACTCTTTCTAAGAATAGAACTCGAGTAAAATTTTGGTGATTACCAAGAAAGAAGATAAAGAATTCAAGAAATTGTGGGACTAAACAAAGAATATGATTAAAACATATCCTATAATGAGAACTTCTTCAAAGGTCTAAAAAAAACCAAACTGCTGTAAATTGTAAAAGGTAATCAGAAGGCTTTATGAAGAAAGTTTTCCTGGAAAAAAATGGAGCAGCTTATAGGCAGTAGAGAGAATTATCAGAGGGCTGAAAAATTAGCAATATAGTGAAATAATAATAGTGTTTTGTAAAGAGGAAAAAAGAAAGGCAATTATAAATTTCTGAAAAAAATAAACAAAAAGTTATATCAGAAGTCCTTGTCTAAATATGAGGGAAATAAAAGGTATTAAGTGAATTAATAATAAATGGAGTAAAACACTGGTGAATCAACTTGATCTTGATAATAGACACAATCTCCTTGGGAAGGAGGAGAGGTAGAATTAAAGGTAGGAAAATTAATATCTTCATTATTCATAACTTAGAGTCAAGGTGTACTTTCCAAAGTTGATAAAACAAGATTAGTAAAAATAAAAAAAATTGTGAGTAGACTAAGAATATGGAAAGCAAGGCAAAGAAGTTGAAATTTATTTTCATAGCAGGAACTAAGATATAATACCTTAAGCTTGAACAAAAAATAAAATAGCTAATATCTCTAAGTGCTAGTATCTATAAATTATTAACAAGAGAACAGTTTATTTAGAGAGTGGGACAGTGGTGGGGGGGGGCTACCTAGCAAGATAACGGAAACAGAGACTGTTGCTTTTCATTATGACTCCTTTTGTGTGATACATTTTATCAGTCTTATATGATTGCTAATATTTTATTATATTTTCTTGATACTTAAAAACTTAAAAAGTACACACAAAGGTATACAATAAGACATTTATGCTATAATAGTATAATAATCACATAATATACTTTATATTATATATGTATTTTTTTATTACAAAGTATCATAAATGAAAGATAAATGGTAAAATATGCTTAGGAAATAGGAAGAAGAGGTCATCCTGGACTATGAGAATTAGAGAAATCTTCATAGAGAAGTTAATTTTAATCCAAAGTGTATTTTTGACAAGAAAAGTAACAAGTACAAGCCATTTTAGTTGTGTGCATAGACTGAGATTTGTGTGTACTGATTACACACAATAAAGCTTTCAACTTGGAAAAAAAAAAACAATGCATTTTTCTTTGGTCAGAGACAGCTATAAAAGACAAATGAAATTATGGGGCACCTGGGTGGCTCAGTCAGTTAAGTGTCCGACTTTGGCTCAGGTCATGATCTCATGGTTTGTGGGTTCCAGCCCCACGTCAGGCTCTGTGCAGACAGCTCAGAGCCTGGAGTCTGCTTCAGATTCTGTGTCTTTTTCTCTACTCCACCCATGCTCTTTCTCTCTCAAAAATAAGTAAACATTAAAAAAATTTTAAAAAGACAAATGAAATTAAACTATAGTAAAATAAGTATAAATAACCATTTTTGGACCTCTAACACCTAATACTGTGTGTTGAGTGACACACAGTAGATGCTTGGTAAATGGAGGTAATTAGTACATGAGTCAGTGAATTGCAAATGATTAAGAAATTACTTATAGAGAACATGTACTCAATTGCTTACGGAGACATGCAAAAGAATGTCATGGCTTGACATATAAAATATGTCAATATATAATATGGCAAATCTGTCATAGAGTGGAAAAATGTCCCAGATAGAGTGTCAAAGTTATAGGACAAAGTCATTACTAGGTTTGTGTTCCATAAACTAAGTGCACTTGAGGCTAGGTAAAAACAGAGGATGAACTTCTTGTCTCTGGTCTTTGTACTTACACCATTTCAAGTGCTAATTGAAAGAAGGTAGAGGATTAAGTAAGGTAACAATCATGCTGAGAAGCCTAGATTTAGTATCCAAGACACAAAAATAAAACAAAACAGAACCAAACAGAACTAATTCTAGGCATAGGCTAGTCAGTTAGAATTTGGCTGACTTCTCATGATCACAGCTACCTGATGGTTTCTTGGACATAATTAAAATACAGGAAGTATTGCTCTCTGCATTTCTACTAGCCATAGGTTTTGTAGTTTGCAGAAAAGAGTACTTAGTTTCATAACTTTAACTAACTCTTTGCTAAGCTGGAAACACATCTATCTGTTTACTGTCATTATAACCATAACTATCCAGTCCTTGGCCCACAGCAGGTGCTTTATTGATATTTGGGGGTGTGAGGGGAGGGAGGAAACAATTCCTAAAGTTCTGGCTTATTAAGTCACTTTAAAATTGATCTCAGTGTTCTCTACTTGAATACAGTGATGGTAAATTCACACTAACTGGAAAAAGGCCATTGTATTGTAGATAGTGGTACTTGCTTCATATCCCTCCTACCACCTGGACCCAGATTTGAATTTATGCTTCAGATGAATCTCAGTAGTATAGAATAATAGGGTACTACTCCCTGCCTTAGTTTGAATTCTATGTACTTGTTAAGAGTTAATTGACTATTGATCAACTATGTCAAGGTGTTTACCCATATTGACTTTATCATTATTTCTTGTACTTTTCTACATGGGTGTACATTAAGTCATATCTTCTTCATGTTTGTGTTTATGAAATTTGTGAATCAAAATATTTTATTGTTCTCCCTACTACATTTTGGGAGGGGGATTTTTTCCTTTAAAAAATTTAGGCATAATTTGCATATAGTAAAGTTTGCTCTTTTTATGGTACAGTTATGCAAGTTTTGATAAATTTAGGTAGCCATGTAACCACTCCCACAATCTAGATAAAGAAATGTTTAATTGCTCCAAAACATTTCCCAGTGCAGTTATGTAGCCAACTGGTCTCCCCCTTCCACTTCTGGCAACCACTGCTGTTTTCTGCCCCTTTAGTTTTACCTTTGTGAGAATCTCATTTCAGTGAAATCATTTAGTATAAAGGCTTTTGACTATGGCTTCTTTCATTCAGTGTAATGCATGGGAGATCCAGTTACAGCTTGTTGCATGTACCAGCCTTTGTTCCTTTTCATTGTTACTATTCTATAATACAGATACGCTATGATCAAGTGTACCCATTCCCCAGTGAAGAGACACTTGTGCTATTTCTAGATTTTGGCAATTATGGATAAAGCTATTATAACTATTTTTGCCCATCTTTTGGTTTGAACATGGGTTTTCATTCACTTGGAGAAATATCTCATAGTGGGATTTCTATGTTACTTGTTAAGTGTATGTTGAGTTTATAAGGAATTGCCAAAAGGTTTCCAGGAAGTGGTTGAACTCTTTTGCATTCCTCTCTGCAATGTATCAGAGTTCCTGTTGCTCTATATCCATGTCAGCACTTGGTACTATCAGATTTTTTTAATTCAATTTGATTCTAATAGGTATATAATTGTAGCTTACTGTGGTCTTTATTTTGCTTTTCTCTAGTGACTATTGATATTGAGCATGTTTTCATGTATTTATTTGAAAGCTTTGTATCTTCTTTGATGAAGTGTCTGTTCAAATATCTCTTCCATTTATTATTGAATTTTGAAAGTTCTTTATATAATTTGGATATGTTTTTATTAGACATGTGATTTGCACACAGTTTCTCCCTTTCTGTTGCTTATCTTTTTATTCTCCAGATATTTTCTTTTGAATGGTGAATGTTCTTAATTTTGTGATGTTCCAAATTATCAAATGTTTTCTTATATAGGCTGTGCTTTGGGTGTTATACCTAAGAAATTCATGTTTAACTTAATGGTGCAAAGCTTTTCCTTTATGTGTTCTTTTAGAAATTTTATAGTTTTAGGTTTGAAATTTAGGTCATGATCTATTTTGAGTTAATTTTTAGTAGAGTGAGAAGTATGGATTGAGGTTCATTTAAAAAATAACCCATTATTATCCAATTGTCTCAGCACCATTTGTTGAAATGACTTCCCCTTCTCCACGGAATTGTCTCTGCACCTTCATAAAAAAATTGATACTATTTGTGTGCTTCTATTTCTAAACTCTTCTGTTCACTTTATACTATGTCTGTACTCTCTCCATCAAACTTTCTTGACTTCTAGAGTGTGATATTTTGATTTATAGGGAATATATATTTAGAAGACTAAAATATAGTTCTCATACGTATTTTGTTTTCCTCCAGAGTTCTTCTTGGCTCACAGCTTCCCAAATCCTTGGAATTTCCCAAGTGTTGAGAATGATAAAGGTGTCTTTTGCTATGTTAATGAGGTGACTCTTGGAATGCCCCAGGTCACCTGTGAATGGAGGCCTGTCACCAGAGAAACCAACCATATCATTTAGAGAGATAGAATTTTCTTTTATTTTTTAATGTTTATTTATTTTTGAGAGACAGAGAAACAGAGCATAATCAGGGGAGGGGCAAAGAGAGAGGAAGACACAGAATCTGAAGCAGGCTCCATGCTCTGAGCTGTCAGCACAGAGCCCGACATGGGGTTAGAACCCACCAACCGTGAGATCATGACCTGAGTCCAAGGTGCCACTTAACGGACTGAGCCCCCCAGGGATAGAATTTTCAGTCCCAACCAAGATACTTCCAGGGACCTGCGAGGGGCTGGAGGTTCAATCAATCACCAATGGCCAATTATTGGATCACTCATATCTTTATAATGCAACCTTCATAAAAGGCCAAAAGGACTGGGCTTAGAGATCTTCTGGGTTGGTGCTGGGGGAGTGTCACACCTCCAGCTCCACATCCTTTTCCAAGACGTTGCCCTATGCATTTCTTCCATCTGGCCATTCCTGAGTTATAGCCTTCTATAATAAACTAGTGATCTAGTAAAGTTAGCCATAAGAGAACTGTCCCTCTGATATTTCTAGGAAGAAAATTGTTTCTTTGAATTCTTTAAACCATTCTAGTATATTAATCAAATCTGAGAAGGGGGTCTTGAGAATCTCTTATTTATATAGCCAGTTAGTCAGAAGTACAGGTAACAATCTGGGCTTGTGACTGGTGTCTGAAGTGCATGTGTGTGGGGCAGTCTTGTAGGACTGACCTCTCAATCTGTGGGGTCTGATGCTGACACACTCTCTGGGTAGATAGTGTCAGAGTTGGGTTAACTTATGGACTACTTAGCTGGTGTTAGAACACTGCCAGTGTATCTGTAAGGACCCCCATACCCACATCGGAATTGGTACCAGAGCCCAAAGATATAGTAAGTTTGGAATTCAGGTAATATGAATCTTACAACTTTGTTATCTTTTTTCAAAATTGTTTTGACTATTCTAATTTATTTGCCTATTTATATGTTTTATTTTTTACTATTTTTTAAATATTTTATGTTTATTTATTATTGATACAGACAGAAACAGAGCATGAGCAGGGGAGGGGCAGAGAGAGAGGGAAACACAGAATCCAAAGCAGGCTTCAGACTCTGAGCTGTCAGCACAGAGCCTGACATGGGGCTTAAACTCACAAGCCATGAGTTCATGACCTGAGCCAAAGGCAGATGCACAATCAACTGAACCACCCAGGCGCCCCTTTTTAATATAAGTTTTAGAATTAGTTTGTCAATTTCTAAAAAGAAAAATTCTGGAATTTAGAATAGGATTATATTTGAATCTATAGATCGGTTTGGGGAGAATGGACTTATTAACAACTTCAAACCTTTCAATCTGTGAACTGTAGTATCTCTCCATTTATTTACATCTCTGATTTCTTTCATCAATCTTTTATAGTTCTCAGCATATAGATCTTGTACTTATTTTGTAAGATTTGTACATAAATATTTCATTTTGGGAGTGCTATTGAAAATAGTATTTGAAAAAATTTAAATTTCTGATTATTCACTGCTAGTATATAGAAGTGATTAAATTTTATATTGACACTGTATTCTTCAACTTTGCTACTCTCTAATAGCTTTTTTGGAGCTTCTTTGAGATTTTTTACATAGACAATCATGTCATTTGCAAGTAGAGACAATTTTATGTCTTCCTTTCCCATGTGTATGCCTTTTGTTTCTTTTTCTTGCATCTCTATTATATTTTTTCTTTTTTCATTTAGTCTATTGTTCTAGCCTGTCAAGAACTTTGGAATCATGAAACTGTCACCTAGTTTTTTCTTTGTTGATTAAAAAGTTCACTAATTCCTCATCTTATTTTTAATTTAAAATTAGGGAACCAGATAGTTTTTGTAAAAGAAACAAAATAAAACCATTTCTTAGGAGAAATCTCAAACATATATAGATGTGGAAAAATAGATTAACACCTCATACTTATTACAGAGCTTCAAAAGTTATCAACTCCTGGCCAGTCTTATCTCATCTGTATCTTCACCGACTCCCTCTTTGTGCTTCCATCACTGGGGTATTTTAAGGTATGTCCAAACAAAGATTATATTCAAGTAGAGATTTGACAACCACTATGCTGTAAGTGGTCCAAAGTTGGGAATGGTGTCTTATTCATAATTTGCAGACAGAATATATGCTCAAAAGTTTTTGTTGAACTAAATTTTTATGGACCTCTTATTAGTATAGTTTTAGAAATCTTTTCTTTCTTTGCTTTTTGAAAATCAATCTACCTTACTTTGAAGTCCCTTCCCATATTTAGTTGTTTATGCAATCTTCTGTTTGAAAATATTTTATTTAACACACAGGACAAAATATAAGAAAGCATATGTGAGTATCAAAGCATAGTCATACAATATATACTCAACACCCAATTTAAGAACTGGAATTTTACCATATCACTGAAGCTGTTATTCTTCCTTCAAATTCTGTGTTCTTGATCTCTTGTAAGTAATCTCTATTGTGAATTTGGTTACTAATTATTTATTTTGTTTTATTTATTTTATTTTATTTTAGAGAGAGAAAGTATAAGCTGGGGAGTGGGGCAGAAGGAGGGAGAGAGAGAGAAAGAGAAATAGAGAATATCAGCACAGAGCTCAATCAAGGGGTCAGTCCCACGACCCTGGGTTCATGACCTGTGCCAAAATCAAGAGCTGGATGCTTAACTAACTAAGCCACCAAGTTGACTGTGTATTTTAAGTACTTATTATACATATAAATATATCCTCAGAAATGGTATTGTTTAGTTTTGCTAATTATTGAGGTTTATAAAAATGCTATCATGTTATAGTTAAATTTTTGTGCATTATCATCTTTAAATTAGAGCTTTCAATTTACATTATGTAATTATACATATGGTTTGATTTAAATAAGCCATCTTACTTTCTATTTGATCTATTCTTTGTTCTTTTTTTATCTGCTTTTCCTGACTTCTTTTGGATTAATCGAACATTTTCTGGATTGTACTTCCCTTCCAATTGGTTCTTTAGTTAAATCACCTTTATAATGTTTTTGGTGATGATTATAAGTCTTTAACTCATTATAGTATATCTTCACATAATATTATATTAGTTTATATGGAGTGGGTGAACCATGTAACAATTTCTTCCCTCCCACTCTCTGTGCTATTGCTGTCATATTAGTTCTCATGTGCTGCAAACTCTTCAATATACTGCTACTTTTTATGCTTTGGACAATATATATATTTAAAGTTATTAAAAATAATGAAAAATCTTTATATTTACTTTCATTTTTACCATTTCTGATGCTTTACATTTCTTCACACAGATCCAAATTTACATTTGATACCATCCTCCTTCTGCCTAAAGAACTTTGTTTTAAATTACTGCCATCCAAATCTGCGGGCAATATATTATATTAGCTTTTGGTTTTTTGGAAAAGACTTTGTTTGGCATTCTTTTTTTTTTTTTTTTTTAAGTTTTTATTTAAGTGATCTCTAAACCCAATGTGGAGCTCAAACTCATAACCCTGAGATCAAGAGTCACATGTTCTATCCACAGCCAGCCAGTAATTTTTGATTGAACGTGCTACATCATTTACAGGAAGCAGAGAGTGGAGTAAGTAGCCTTTATTCTTGGAAATGGACTTGGATCTTCTAAGACTGTTAGTGTTGGGGGTTGAGTCAATCAAGTCACTGGTTCAATTGGATTTCTGTGCCATAGTTGCTATAGTTACTATTAGTGTACCATAAGCTTTGAGTTTCTCCAGGTATGAAGAGCCATGACCTTCATCTTACTGTGTGGCCTGGAGTACTGGAGGGTTATTTTTGTGCCTCATCTCCACCCTCGGGTTTTAGGATTCTCTGCATGCTTATATTACAAAGTTCTCTTTCTACCCTCTTTTCCATCCTTAAGGGTAGGTTGCTATTGCTTGTTACTTGTTGTGGACCAGGGGATAGTTTGGTTTTGCTGGGCCAGTCTCATCTTTGGCCAGGATCTGTGTGCCTGGACCTTGAGGATGGAGCATGTGGAGGGTGCCTGCCAATTCCACTTGTGGCAGCTACACTCTGTGTCTTGTGTTTGTGGCAGGTTTGAGGAAGAAGGGTTTCCTGACCTTTCCCTAGGTAGCAGACTTCTGCTATGTATTGGTGCAGGCCTTGGACATAAAGATTTTCCTTTCTCTCTCCTGGGAAGGTAATTTTGTTTCTATTCTTTGACAAACAGGTTTTGGGTGGCAGGAAGGAAAGTGTTATATTCTTCCTTCAGAGAAGGATGGGTTTTGCTTCTCTTTCCTTGTAACCCCAAGGAGCAGAGGGTTTGCTGCCCTTCCCCAAGTGGTTTAAAAATTTTAGCTTTTTATAAAATATTTATTTATTGAGAGAGAGAGCACGTGAGTGAGCACACGAGCATTAGCTGGGCGGGGCAGAGAGGGAGACAGAGAATCCCAACCAGGCACCACACTGTCAGCCCAACATGGGCTCACTCACAAAACACTGGGATCATGACCTGAGTCAAAATCAAGAGCTGGACCCTTAACTGACTGAGCCACCCTGGTGCCCCATGCTTTTACTTTTTATAAAGGATGGGTCCAGGGAAGTGGATGGTGTTTTGTGCCTTAATCCAAGCAGATTACTCGTTTTTAATTATTACTTATTCTAAAATTATATGTTGCCCATATGTGGGCTTCAGAAATGTGTTACTTCAGCTAATTTCTTCTTACCTATTTTTGTAGCAGCTCCTTGTGCTCTTGTGCTCTGGTGAAGGTAAAATAATTTCCATGTCTTATTTCTCCTTGGAGTGGCCTGCCTCTTTCTGAAATTTAGTCCTCGTGGTTGCCTCGTGACCTCAGCTCTCTGAAAGGTTCAAGAAAAGTTATGATTTTGTATATTATCTGGTTTTTGTTGTTGTTATCAGGACAGGAACAACATTGTCTTACAGCTTAAGTGGAAGCAGGATTTATATGCTTTCTTTACTCAGCATTATATTTTTAAGATTCATTTATATTACTGCATGTAGCTGCAGTTCATTTATTTCCCCTGATGTATAATATTCTGTTATGTGAATACAGCATCATTTATCCAGTTTTCCATAAATAGGCATTCAGGTTATTTCTAGTTATTTATTTTTATGAATATCCTTGCTTTGACCACTCTTAATCATACCTGTTGGTGCACCGTGGTAAGTTCCTCGAGTTCGTACATCTATAAGTGGTGTTGCTGGATCATAAAGCCTATGTGCTGATGTTCAGCCTTACAAATAATGCTTTTGGCTTGGCTTTTCATTTAGGCCATTGTACCTAAGGAGAAGCTGCACATGTCACTAGTACTTACATATTTCCTTTTGGTCATCATCTATGTCTATCCTTCCTTTATGACCTCTTGAGTTCTAATCCCTCCTTCTTTTTAAAAAAATTTTTTTAATGTCTTTTATTTATTTTTGAGAGACAGAGAGAGACAGTGTGAGCAGGGGAGGGTCAGCGAGAGAGGGAGACCCAGAATCTGAAGCAGGCTTCAGGCTCTGAGCTAGCTGTCAGCACAGAGCCCGATGCGGGGCCCGAACCCACAAACCGTGAGATCCTGACCTGAGCAGAAGCCAGACACTTAACCAACTGAGCCACTTCGGAGCTCAGTTTTTTATTTGAATCTTGGCTTCACCGGTAGTTTATGATCTAGCTCTTGTTCTCTTGATATTACTAGTTCATTTGCCTGATTTTTGACCCTCAGTACTTCTCAAAATATTTTGGCTTGGATTTGCTACTGTGGTTTGTATTGCTTTGATTGATAGAATATAATATCCCACATTTTCTTTAGCCTCTCAACTCCCCATCTCTAGCTCTGGCCAAATGAGCCAGCATCCTGACTCAGTATTTACTCCTTGGCCTACTGTGTTTGTGTGTTATTATTTGAACACTTAAGGTTGAAGAAACTCCATCAATCATTATCCCTTAGGTAGACTTAATTTCACTCTAGAAACTGTTTAAGTAGTTAACTAGCCAGAAACTCCAAGCCTCATTTCTCTACTTTGTCTTCAGGATAGTAAGAAAGATAAAATCAAGATTTAGATACACAGTTCATGACACAGTGATCTATTCCTTGCCCTCAAAAATCATATGTTTCAGACAACTGGCTTCATAAGGCACAAATTAAGAGTTTTCTTTCTGCTTGGTCTTCTAACAATGAAACCATGAGCCAGACTTAGAGTGCTCATGGGCAGGCATTAATCCTTGGGTCATAATATGTATAAGGACAAATTTAGTGATTTGGTGTTTATAACCTTAATGTCAATATTCTGGGAATATATTTTAATTTATTTAATTTTAATTTTAATTTTTTGAAAGAGAAAACGTGTACATGCATCCCAGCAGGGGAGGGGTGAGGGAGAGGAAGGGAAAGAATCTTAAGGAGGCTCGACGCTCAGTAAGGAATATGACATGGGGCTCAACCTCACAACCATGATATGACCTCAGCAGAAATCAAGAGTCAGACACTTAACTGACTGAGCCACCCAGGCACCCCTGGGAATATATTCTAAGAGAAGAGAAATAAGGGTTAAGAATAAGAAGTTGGGAGAGGAATGAAATAAAGAAACTCTTATTTTCTATGTGCTAGCAGCTTCATTTTCCCTAGGGAAATATTGATTCAAAGCAGCCGTGAAGCGCATAGAACTCTCTTCCCTTGATAGCTATAAAATTAGAAGAAAAAATGGTTTGTGTTCTCAAGGAGATTAGAATTTAACAAAGATTAGTATGCCAACCAATATCAACAAATGCATCAGTAATCACATGGTGGAAAACACACATAAATAAGTAACGTACTCAGATGGATATAACTTCGTAAGAAATCGCTGGATCAGAATAGGCTAGGCAAAGCCAGTTCGTGAATAAGCAGGAGCAGCCTCACCCAAAAGAGAATGGATATGAATAAACATTTCCTTATCCAGGGGTATATTTTAAAAGTCTGTATCATTCCTGATGCAAATTTGTCAAAGTATTGTACCAAATGCTGTTGATGCCCTACTGAGGCACCCTCAGGGCATCAGGCCTCCAGCTGGTGTGAGTGTTAGTTACAAATGGCTCACAACTGTCCCTCCTCTGGAGAACTGTCTGAACTTGGTGATCTCAGTGGTTCCCAAAAAGGTAGCAATAACCTCACTGGGAAACTTGCTACAAATGCAAATTCTCAGACTGTAGTCCAGAACTACTGAATCAGACACTCTTGTGTGTAAGGCCCAGAAATGTGTTTTCTAAAGAACTGCATATGATTCTGATTCAGAGTGAGGTTTGGGAACTACTATCCTAGTGGAGGGAACCACCTTGGGGGGTTAGATAGCACCCCTGCCCTAACTCCGCAGCTGAAGACTGGTGGGTACAAAGGCCAAACTCCTTCCTCTAGGGTGGTCAGACAATTCTGTGGTGTGATTTATACTCTAGAGAATGAATCATCGAAGTATAGTCTCTGGGGCCAAATTTGGCCCACTGACTATTTTTATAAATAAAGTTTTATTGGAACAAAGTCAGACTCATTTGTTTATGTCTGTAGCATGAGAGCAGTCTGTGGCTGCTCTCATGCTACAATGGCAGAGTTGAGTAGTTGCAAGAAAGGTATCTGGCCCTTTACAAAAAATTCTGCCAAGTTTTGTTCTAGAGTCTCACCTAACCCTAATGCATGAGGCCAATGCTAGAATTCACTTGGCACCGTGCCTTTGCTTCCTTCTCTGCCTTACAGATTACATCCAAATCTCTGCCTCAGGCTCTGCTTCCTGACAAGAGAACCTGGCAAGTGTAGTCACATTTTTCCTTATTTTTCTTTGCTATTTTTTCTTCATTTGCATTGGCTTCAAGTGAGTCATGAAGTTTCCCAGACCAATGTGCCAACAGTGCTCAACAGGTAGTCCCTCCTAGATGGTCTTTTGGATTAGGCATCCTCCTCAGAAAGAGATGGCACTTTTCATCTCTGCACCCCTAACTCTTTTTCTATCAGTTTAACAGAGTGTCAACAACTGCCTCGAACTGCCTTTGTTACTCTGATGTAAGGGTCCCATGTTATTATTTTTTTGTATTTATAATTCATAGAGCACCAGGAGGCTCCATGACACATCTCACCACATAATATCTGATTTGGCAGATGTCCAAGGACCTCTAAAAATACAAATAAAAGATTAAAGTACTCACCCCAACTACCAGTGAGGATAAAGTATGGACAAGGTTTATGTGACAATATTCTTGCAATTCATTAAGTTAAAAATAAGATAGAGAAGATATTTTGTCTGTAATGTGCTAAACGTCCTATTGAAGGAATCAAGCTTTATTTAAAGATTCCTCAGTCCTGCAATCTACTTCCTGAGTTGTTTACCTTCTTAATAATGAAACAGCATGAGACTCTTCCCATTATAGTGATGTTTTCATTGTGCTATACTTGCAGTTGATGCTTAGAAAAAATATTCATAGTTTATAGTGCTGTATGTTTTAAAATAGTTTCTCACTGACAAGCCAGAGGAAGTAGGACTAACACACAAAATGAAAAATATCATTAGGATCAAGAGTTGAAATAGCAAAAGTCATTTTCTGGAAGGATAAAGTGCTGAAATGCGGAGAGAGAGCAGCATTAATGAAACAGGATCAAGCATGATGAGGTTGTACTTTATTGGTTGAGGGTTTGGGCTGGGGTAAAGAATGAAGGGACTATTCTTGTCTATATTTGGAGGTGGCTGATCGTTTCATAAAGCCTGAGCTGTTGCTTAGGACATAGGAAAAACTAGTTTCTCTACATCTTGTCTTTTAAATACCTGTTTGTAGGTCACAAGACCACAGGACCACTGTAGGATTTTCAAATGGATGGTTTCACATTCATATAGGCAGGTGCTCTATGTATGGTATAAGAATAATTTCTTTTACCAGGGTAGGAATGTTAGGAGCTGAGGTTTAATTTAGAATATCATTTGTTAGTGAATTTCAGTAAAATATTTTACATCTGAGGGACTTTTATCAAAGCCCTTTTCAGCTTTCCACTTGATTAAAAGTCATTGTTGAATACTACAGTAGACTTCTGAACAATGCGGGGAATAGGAATGCCAACCCCACTGCAGTTGAAAATCCACGCATAACTTTTGGCTTCCCAAATTTAGCTACTAATAGCCTACTCTTGACTAGAAGCCTTGCCAATAACATAATCAGTTAACACATATTTTGTATGTTAGATGTATTCCATACTGTATTCTTACAATAAAGCAAGCTATAGAAAAGAAAATGTCCTTAAGAAAATCACAAGGAAGAAAAAATACATTTATAGTACTGTACTTATTGAAAAAAAATCCATGTGTAAGTTGACCTGAATGATTCAAACCTGTGTTGTCCAAGGGTCTACTATAATAAATTGCTGAGCACTCAAGATGTAGAGTTGCATACTCACACATGACCCTTAGATTTTAATATAGTAATTCAAATCTTACAATGATCTGTATAATGGAGCAGCAGATAATAAAACATTTCACATTTGTGGACCATTTTAAAATTCTTTCAAAGTACTTTCATACTTGAATTTCATTTTACTATCACGACTGTACTACAAAGGTGACTAGGCACTTAATCAATTAATTTAATAATCATGCTCAGAATAAGCTACTTTTAAGAATTTACGTTTTATAAATATACAGTAGAGTGCTCAATAGGAGCACACACTGTGGACAAACCCAGAAAAAGATTGGGGTTTAAATATCAGCTTCAGTCTTACTAGCTTTCTAACAGTGATTACGTTATTTGACATTTCCTAACTTTATCTTCAAAAAAGATTATGATGTTACTGAATATCACCTAAGGTTATATATGTAACTACCTGGCACAGAGTGTTTGGTGCATAGTGGTTCTTCTGGTATTTACTCTCAGCTATATGCCTCCAAAATTTGTAAAAGAGAGAAAGCAGCTCTCAAGTGAAACATCATGTAAAATGGATAGCTGGTGACTGGAACAGAAGAAATGCTATCTATACCCTGCCCTCCCCCGCCAGAATGAATAGTACCATAAACGTAAGGTGGGTTAATTTCTAAGGTATGTCTCCGTGTTGCTTTAAAAGGAAACCTCATTAGTTACCTAATGTTCTCTAAGGACAAATGAAAGCATCCACGTTTACAGACAGAAACAAACCATTGCTTGGAATTAAGTCAAATGAGGTGAATTTCTGTGGAGCCTTTTAAAACTGATATTTGCAAGCACAGGGGACATTGCCTGGCTACAGCTTTACAGAAACAACAGAAATACTGATGAGACAGTTTTCATATCGACCCTCTGTAACGGCTCAAGACAAAACCTTATATCATCAATCAGCAAAGGCGTTTCTATGGAGAACTGAGATAATTTGGTCCACGTACATTGCTTCTTGGTGGTCTAACTTAAAATGCAGCGAGCTTGGAGAAAAGGTATTTAGCATGTCCATAAGACCATCTTTTTCAAATATCAGATGGCTTAAGCCAGCTGTCGGCAGGTGCTGGCTCACAGGCCATTATGGTTGAACTCCCTGACAACTATTACACGATATTGGTTAATGTGAAACCTTATGCTTCAGACACTAGACATGAAGGAGACAGAGTCATCATTATCTTATGAAAGTAAAGAACTTCACTTATATGCTTGCCAAGTCAGAGGGCTAACCCATTTTAGTAGAGTCTTGGGAAGCAGGAGTATTTTTAGTTGAGAATGCTATTTCCCTTCTAAGAGGGCACTGACTTTTCTCCAGTGCTTGTAGGAACTCCTCAGGTGCATCCCTCAAGTTCTGTGCCTTGTAAACACAAGGACAAGCACATCCTCCTATAACAGAGAGAACGGTATTTCCTGAGTCTGCAGTTAGTGACATAGGCATTACTAGAACTTTCACTCTCTGATTCCCTGGACCAGCGTTGTTTACGGGAGTATGCACTGCTTAAGCCACTAACCAACCTAATCACGATTCTACTTTAGCATGTTGCTTTTGCCATTCCTTCTGGTTCAATCCATTACAGATTAAATTGTCAATAATCTTGTTTATGTCACAAAATCCCCTTTTGGATGTCTGTTTCCACAGACTCAGCTAGTTTCCCTGACATCAGTATGATGTCAAGGACTTTGGCTCAGTCATGGAGAGTGGATTTGATTTAAAAACAATATCTATGCCACATGATTTATGTTGCTCTTCCAAATATTTCCATGGATTTTTATGGTTCTTTTAAGAGACCATAGTTGCAAGATTGGAGAACAGAATGTGCTTTGTAGGTTCACATATTTGACTCATAAATGGAGGGATGTCAGTGCAGGTGGCATTTGGTTGGAGATTAAACTGATGGCTGTACAATACCTGCTCACTTATTTTCCAGATTGCCCTGCTGATGTTGCAGCTTCCGTGTGCTTTCCTCCCCCACCCACAGTGAAGGGGGACTATGGCAGTAACATATGAGCTTAATTGTTAATCCAATGTTGCACCTGGACTCTTAGTTAATGTAGAATATCTTTATCATTAGGTCCTTTGTAAGAGAAATTTTCAGGCATGGGAAATATATTATTTTCTCCTGGGTCTCATCATAGAATCAAAATTTGGCAGTGATAGCATCTATCTTTACTGTATTTTGTGTTACAAAAAATAAACGCTCATGTTCAAAGTGAAAAAAGGAGCTTGTCCTTACTTTAATACTATTCCCCTGGGGGTATCCCAAGTAAACACTTGGGGAGGCATCCTTTTTTTTTTTTGAGAGAGAGAGAGTGTGTTCATGCAAGTGGGATAGGGACAGAGGGAGGGACAGGGAGAGAATCTTAAGCAGCCTCCACTCCCAGCACAGAGCCCAAGGTTGGGCTCAATCTCACTACCGCGAAATCATGACCTGAGCAGACAAGAGTCAGCCACTTAACCAGCTGTGAGACATCCCTTTTGAAACATTTTGGTTAGGGGCACCTGGGTGGTTCAGTTGGTTGAACATCCGACTTTGGCTCAGGTCACAATCCACGGTTCGTGGGTACGAGCCCTGCATCAGGCTCTGTGCAGACAGCTAGCTCAGAGCCTGGAGCCTGCTTTGGATTCTGTGTCTCCTTCTCTCTCTGCCCCTCCCCCCTGTTCATGCTCTGTCTCTTGCTGTGTCTCAATAAATAAATAAACAAATATAAGAAAAATTTAAAAAAAGAAAAATTTTGGTTAATATTTAGTCTCATTTATTGTTTACTTATTTTTGAAAGAGACACACAGAGTGCAGTGGGGGAGGGGCAGAGAGTAAAGGAGACACAGAACTTGAAGCAGGCCCTAGGCTCTGAGCTGTCAGCACAGAGCCCCATGTGGGGTGGAATCCAGGAACTGTAAGATCATGACCTGAGCTGAAGTCAGAGGCTTAACTGACTGAACCACCCAGGCGCCCCTAGTCTCAACAACTTAAAGGTCCATCACTAGCAGAATATATCCATAAATGTATTGCCTCAAATGGTTACATAAGGATTTTGTGCTGGGAACAATGGCAGCTGGTTAGTGAAGTATTTTTATTTATTTATATTTATTTTTTAAATTTACATCCAAGTTAGTTAGCATATAGTGCAACAGTGATTTCAGGAGTAGATTTAGTGAAGTATTTTTAAATGTGCATGTTCAGTTTTTAAGCTGTGACTTAAAGCCAATAAAACAAACAAGATAAAAATAACACTGAAACCCTTCTATAGAAAAATATGAAGTATATTCATTCCAATAGCTCTCCATTCTAGAACCAATCAGTAAGGTTATTGATAAGTAATTTTATTCTCTGCTGTTCCGGGTTCACTCAATCACGCATATAAGTAGATGCAGATTTCCAGAGGTGAAACAAAGACTTTTATGCCTAAGAAGTTTAGGGAAAGGGCTTGTTGTCTTAATGAAGACTATCTTCAGTAATAAGTTTGTGTGAATGAAACATTTGCATGTTTTTATTTACTCTAAACACTGCAGTTGGGACTGTGTTCATTTAGCAAGACTATCACACATGTGAGCCAACGAACCCAGCCCTGCCCTGTGCCTCTACAACACATCCCCATTCATCTCGGGAGAGGATGGCCAGAAGCTCTGCTGCACAGAGTTAATGCAGAGGGGGTGGGCCACGCAAGTCTGAGTTAACTGGGGGCAAATGTGACGGTGGATCCTAAGCCCCTTTTCTAATTCCCTCAAGATTGGGTGTAGAAGCTGACTTGACTGGGAAGCTTTCCATGATCTCTCAAACCTGGGTTAACTGCCCCCCCCAAATGTTCCATGTGCATATGGAACATTCTATTATCATTGAAGGTTACCTGAATTTCTAGACAGTAAAGCCTTTGCTGGTAGGGGTTCTGTCTTGTTCATGATTGTCTCTGTATGTCCTAGTACATTTCCTCATACACACAGTGGTTTCTCCATAAGTGTTTATCGAATGACTAAATACATAAAGGCATACATAAATGTTTACTAAGTTCTCCATCCCCATTGAAAGCTTCTAAGCTCCAGCTTCAAGGTTTTATTAACTTCAACACCACCAGTTGGTTAACACACTTAAGAAAGCAAGCCTGCTTTTTTTCTGAGGCTTGACTCAGTTGCGACCCCTTTTAGGATTCTTAGAGGAGGGAGCTATTGTTCTGAGCCATGCACTGAGTTAAACCAGGGCCTGATAACTTTCACATTCTCCTGAACAAGTACGTTTAGGAGTTTGAGGACGTCCATCCCTTTTGAGTAGCCTAAAATTCTATCCCAAGAACTAAATACCCTCTTAACTGGCAATCTCATTAAGGCAGTGCCTGCAACTTGCTTATTTTGCTTTGTGGTTAAAGGGCTGAGACACACCTGCTGATCACTGCCAAGGCACTGGCAGCCACCCCTGCACGGGGCACAGGGCGGAGAATAGCACTGCAGGGGCGAAGCTCTACTTCTGGGAAAGATGGGGAGATCTCCTGCACCTCAGCTCGCTGTCCTTGGGACCCCAGTTCAAAAAGTAACTCTCTGGTGAGAGTTACAATACTTTCCACAACTGGGCTGCAGTTGTCTGGTTTCTTGTCTTATTTCTTCACACACCTATACCTTTTGAAGGCAGGATCATATCTTGCTCATTGTTGTGTCACAGCTCCTTGTATATTAACGCGATACAAGAAATAAGGAGGAGGTGATTATTTCTGCCTTGTGGAGGAGGTTCTGAGGATGTACTCAAGTTGGAAGTTATATCAGAAAGATCAGGAAGGCAAGAGTGTGTTTTTGGTCCTTTTCCTCCACAACTAAGCAGAGAGAGAAAATTAAAGTAGTTTCACTATGTATGTATTAGAGTGGGGAGCCGTATATTCTAGGATTGCACAGACCTATCCAGTAGGAAATTAAGTGCAGCCATGTTTAGAACTAATGAAATAGAGGTTGTTAATTTCCGAAATTAGTTTTAAAAACCATAAAATAGCAGGAGGGGAAAGGTATAATAGGAGCATTCATGAAGCAAATGAGTAGTGTAGAAAAGAATGAAGAACAAGTCTGAGAACTTTAGTCACTCCTGCCTAAGAACTGAAAAAAAATTATTTTAAATATTTATTTATTTTTGAGAGTGACAACCAGTGAGCGTGTTCATACACAAGCAGGGGAGGGGCAGAGAGAAGAAGAGACAGAATCTCAAGGAGGTTCTGCACTTCAGGCACAGAGCTGCACATGGGGCTTGAGCTCACCAACCGCGAGGTCATGCTCTGAGCCAAGATCTAGAGTCAGAGGCTTAATCGACAGCACCACACAGGAGCCCCAAGAACTGAATTTCTTAAGAGAAGTTAGAAGTGAACAAGAACGTCTTATTCATGCACTCAACAACTATCTTCCAGGCCATGTGTTAGGTTTAGGGGAGGTGAACAAATAAATATAGTTCATACTTTCATGAAACTCACTGTCTAGTCTTAGGCACAGTGGGCAGTGCTTTTAGTTATCTTCTAAGACATGGTAAGATTTACATCTCAAAGACATGGTAAGATTTACATCTTCAAATGACAGAGAAATAATGCACGTGTCTAGAAGTTTGGAGGTATTA
This sequence comes from Suricata suricatta, assembly GCF_006229205.1. NCBI lineage: Eukaryota > Metazoa > Chordata > Mammalia > Carnivora > Herpestidae > Suricata > Suricata suricatta. The sequence continues at coordinate 71,367,732 of NC_043710.1, read as the reverse complement.
GTTTTGACTAATGGCTATTCAAAAAAATTTTCTTTGTAGCAGGGGTCCAATGACACAGGGTACTTCTTCCTTTTCACTGTCAATCACCACAACATCCTTCCTTTGGTTCTCCTCACTTTCCCCTCACTTTTCCCACTTGTCTTGGCCGCTCAATTAGGCTTTTTCCCAGGCGTGCCAACCTTAATCCACTGTGCGTCCGCCCAGCTTTGCAAAACTGCACGCTAAATTCTCCAAATGACTATCTTATTCTCCAACCTTGCCTGCTGGCCCCAAAGCAAGCAGAGTAGTGGACCTGCACGTCCTCCTGTAATCTCAGCTCTTCCTTGTTTCTAACCCGAGCTCCAGCCCCTAGTCGGGCTTCTAGAGCCCCCAGGAGAGGCCAGCCACTGTGGCGGCCACGCGCTTACTTCCTCTGCGGCAGTGCGCCGCCCAGTTTCTCATACAAGCGCGTTTTTGGCGTGTCACAGTGTGGTCCACAGCATCTAGCATACGGGCCACCCCTCCCCACACAGAGGTGGAGGGTCAACCCGGGATTTCCTCCACAGGTGCGTCTTCCGCAAGCTCCTGTCTTCCGACCCCGGCTGGCTCACCAGTTGCTGGTTTGCAAACTGGTCCTGTACACGGAGAGCGAGGACAGACTACAGACAGAGGCCACTCCAGACAGCTTTAACAAGTGAGACAACTTACCTACAGGCTTGTCTTGGGCCGAGGCAAGAGGAGTAGATCTCTGCGCCTGCGCGCCAGAAAGTTTATAAAGAGGCCTTCATGGGGGCGAGTCAGGTGCAAGTTGCAGGTGCAGGTGGTCTCAATAGCACGCTGCTGTCTCCAGGCTGCGTCTGGGAAAATGGCTCTGGCTGTGGGAACCTGGAGCAGACGGGTCAACCCACCGGCAGGGCAGCGGGTGGGGGGGTCTCAGGCTGCGCGCCCCCTGATCCGGGTCTCACCTCCCCCCACAACCAGCAGCACCAGGAAACATAAGGCAGCAAGAGCAACGCCAGATCCCAGTGCAGCGTAGTAAAGAGCACGTGGAGGGAAAGCAAAGGTGAGAGAGGCTTTACCAAGAACACATCTGAGTTCCGTCTTGAGATTCCGAAGGCCAAGATGAGGAAAGAACGCTGAGGAACGGCCCAGATTTTTTTTTAAAAAATCCAAAAAAAGCAAAACAAAACCCAGCATGCCTGTGTAAAGGAGTTTAAATACGTAAGTGTTTTGGAATGTAAAGAGCAAGACATGCAGTTACTGGAGATGACGTTGAAAGATAAGCAAGGACGCTTCTTTCCTGCTTTGTTAAGGAGCTTGAACCTGTCATGTAAGTAATGTGCTCTCATTGAAGGTTTTGTTTTATTTTACTTTATTTTATTTTTGACCCTACTCTATTTTGTTTTATTTTAGAGAGAGCACCTGTGTATGAGTGAGGAAGGGAGGGGCAGAGAGAGAAAGAGAATCCCAAGCAGGCTCCCTGCTCAGTGTGGATGAAACCTGACAGGGGGCTGAATTTCACCAATCTTGAGATCATGACCTGAGAGAAAATCAGGAGTAGGGTGCTTAACTGGACTGAGCCACCCATGTGCCCTTTGGAGGGTTCTAAACCAAGGGAACATTGGGATTTTGGATAAACCATGGTGGTAACTGATTGGAGGACAGGTGCAGGAGAGAAAGTGATGTTCAGGAGATAGAAACTTCCCTGGTTTAAACCAGAGAAGTGATTGTAGGAACAGAATAAAAGGTATCTTCTGGGAAATATTAAGGAGGTCAAGTTGGAATTATTTAGTGATTCATTGCAGTGTGGGAAGGAGAGGGACCTGGAGAAGTACTGATGACTTTTGCTGGTTCGCTGGGTAGCTCTTGACCTGAACAGGGAGAGGGCTATGGGAAGAGGAGAAAGAAGATGAAAAGTACAGTTTCGTGGCTGTTGAGTTGATAAGTTTGAAGTTCCAGCTGAATATATGAGTGTAATACTAACCAGAGGAAAATAAAATCAGATATGAATTTGTATTTATCGTCAGTATATACAGATTGAAATCATGAAAAGAATCTCATTGTACATGGTGTTAAATGCATACAAATATTTATATATTATATGTATTATAAATATTTATATATAATATATAAATACATTATAAGTGATATAAATACATGTAAATATTTAAATATGTCAGATATCAATATTAAATAAACATACAATAATATGGGTTTATATAATATGTAAATATTTATGTATTAAATTAATATGTATAACTATTTATACCTTTGCATTTGTGTTTAAGGTACTTTGCTGATAGAGCTTGTTCCAAAAGGTAATTACACTGTATTTTAAAGAACAGCGATGCAATACGTTCATTAGCACTTAGGCTTTACTCCCAGTACTTCTGTGGTCAAGAGTGAATGGCTGGATTCAGTGACTTTGGGCCCAGTGCTTATTAACTCTTTCTCCAGTATACAAAATCTCAAACTTTCAGGACCAAGAGGTTGTAAAATTCAAGGTCATTCAACCTTTTAGTTTCTGGCTACAGTGAAGAAATATATCCAATGGAAATACAACGAAGGAATACTGTTTGAAAATTAGAATTGTAGTCATTCCAGAGCAATCAAATGAATCCACCTTTAATTTCCTAGACTACTCTGTATGAAGAGTCTCCAAAAAGAATCAATAATCTTAACAGGCATTTTCGTTCTTTAATATACACAGGATTTAACATCCATGTGATCCTAGTTTAACACTGTTAACCAAGGAGTATGCAAATCAGCAGTGTTCTGGTCTGTGCTGACACTTTGTTAACACGTCATTAAGGAAAATCAGCTCTTGGTACTTGAGGTTGTGCCAGAAATGGAAGATTTCTTTTCCTTTAAATCCACATATTTCTCTGCAAAGCCCCAGAGCTTCTTGGAATATCTATTTATCATCTATCATAATTCAAAAAAAAAAACTTACATCTTCTGCTAACATCCCTAAACCCATAGAGAGTTAGATGTCCTTAGAGTGACCTTTTAAGGATTAACCTTAAATCCAAAGTAAACTGGCTCCACTTGAAGGTTGTCTTGACAGGTGGCCCTTGTGATGGTGGGCCTATGAAATAATCTAGGATGGGGTAGATTTGTTCCATTCAACCATGTTATTATTTATTCAGTATTTATTAGGCACTTATTGTGTTCTAGGCTTTGGAGCAAGAAGATAAATAGGTATCAGTCTCTATCCTTGAGGAATTCATTGATTAGTTGGGGAACCTGGATGTAAATATTTATCTTACAATATCATGTGTTAAATTTCAAACTGGAAATATGAACAGCATTACATTGGAGCTCTGCCTGTAGGACACCGATACAGAGGAAGGAACATTTGGTCTGAGCCCTTAAGGATAAATAAGGATTTCCCATAGGAAGAAAAGTGTGTGTGTGGTGGGGGAGGGGTGTGTGTTCATGTGTTTGTATTCATGGTGGGGGTGATGGGATGAGGTTTGATAACCCCAAATGTGTCCTGAATTACAAGAGGGCATAATATATTGAGAAGATAAGTCCTATTAGAGCATAGGGTATTTGGTCATAGAAACAGGCCATCCTTGGCAATTTTAACAGAACAGTTGGACCTCAGTGAATTTCAACTCTTGAAGTTCTATTGGAAGGCCTAGGGTAATTTCCTATATGTAGGGCTATTACGTACTGAGCAATATTATTTTTTAAAGTTTCTTCATTTTGAGAGAGAGAAAAAGTGCTTTGGAGAAGAGGAAAGGCGGTGGGGGGGGGAGGGGGAAGGGAGAGAGAAAGTACAGAGTGCAGGGCAGAGCCTGATGTGGGACTTGAATCATCAACAGTGAGAACATGATCTGAGCCAAAACCAAGAGTCAGGCGCTTAACTGACTGAGTCATCCAGGCATCTCTTTACTGAGCAGTATTTTAAGCTATAATAGATCACTGGTCTCAAATATCTGGGATCTGAGAGTGCTGGGCTCCACAATGAAACCTAAAAGAGGCCCCCAGTTTTTACTTAAGTAACTTAAGTAATAGGATTAATGTTGTAGATGAATGATCAGTTGCTCATAACTTTTACATTCCTGTTTGTCTATAGTCCAACCCAGACTTACTTGTTTTTCCTTCTCCTTGGCACTGTAATTCCACCCAGAAAGAAGAGGCAAAACAAACATCAGCATCTGCATCTTCCGCTTGCTGATCAGTGCATGTTTACACTTTTAGTAAGTCAGCACCCTGTCTGAGACCAAGTGTCACTTTGATATGAAGAGATGGAAAAATGGAGGCCATGTTTAAGTAGTGACATTTCTGAAGTACTGAGTCAGTTTCATGAGGGACTGCTTATTCTTTATCATCAGTTAACCGTTGCTGAGCTCCTACTATGGGATTAATGCCGGATGAGATGGCTTCCCTTACAGGAAGCATGCAGGTTGGAAAAATCTTTTACTCCTTTCAAGATGCTGGAGACAAACTATTATCAGCTTGAGGCAGTGCTGTGTATGTCTTGTTCATATTTATTTCCCTGGCACTTACCAAAGTATTCATTATTTGTGGAGTGAGCAAATGTTTCCTGTGTGGTTTTATATAAAAAAATTGTTAAAAGGTATTTTTAAAATTCTATTTGCAAGTGTTTAAACTTAGGGGATGAGAAAAGCAATATAAATATAAGTCTATATATTGAGAATTTTCTTATACAGCATTCTTATGATCTTTCCTTAGTAACAAAGAGTAACAGAAGTCATAAACACTGTATTTAGGATTCAAATAGTGTGTCTTCACTTCAAATGAGTAGAACAACACCGCCCCCCCCCCCACCGCCAGGTTTATTCACGTTGGTCAGCATGACCTAACCAGAATTATGTTTAGTTTACTGTATTTCTTTAGTTAAGTAAGACACAGCAGTTAAGCTAACAGTATTAAGATCCTACCTAACCTTTTGTCCTAGGTTTTGGAGGAGATAACAGTAAGGTGAAGGTCCGTATGGCTGGCATAATAACCTTGGGGGTAAGGGACCAGTTAAGTCAGGAGGTGGTGAGTGAGTCCTCTATGAAGCTCTAAGCCCTTGTCACAGCCTGGGACTGACAGTCACAGTTGTCACTACATTCATTCATATAATCCCCAGAGACCTAACACTACATCTCCATTCCTCCCCAAGACAGGAAAAGCCGGACAGCACAGCTGAACCCTAGTCCTGAAGGAGTATCAAAGCTGCATCTGTCCTGAGGGCCTCATGCTTGAAAGGAATTTTGTAGGGTTATCATGTCCTATTGGTGACCATTGGAGGGTTCCCTGTAGTGAGCAGTGTGGCCCTGGGGTGGCCCTGGTCTTCTATGCTGGAAACAGGACTAGAAACATGGGAGCCATAGATGTGGTATAACTCCCCTCTCTGTTCACAATTCCACCTATTCTTGGTATAATGTTTATATGGCATGAAGCACAGGTAAATGAGAAACAACAGAAAAGATTGTAAATAACTCAATTTGGTACAGTAGACTTTTATCTATCAATTATTTAGCACTCTCTTTAAGTCATACACTGTGTAAATGCTTAATGTATTACCTCTCGCTAGTGGAAAGTGCTCACCATCACTACGAGAGATATCCAAACCAAAGCTTGCTTCACTTCTTTCCCTCTTTCTCTCTCAAAGTTTTCTGTTTATTTATTTATATTTTACTTTGCCTAAGTTTTTAATTTTAATTCCAGTATAGTTCATGTATAGTGTTATGTTAGTTTCGCATGTACGATGTAGTGATTCAACAATTCCATATATTACATATATTACTCAGCACCCATCAAGGTAAGTGCACTCCTAATCCTCTTCACCGATTTCACCTGTCCCCCCACCCACCTGCCCTCTGGGAACCATCCGTTTGCTCTTTATAGTTAAGAGTCGATATTTTGATTCATCTCTCTCCTTTTTTTTTCTTTGCTTGTTTGTTTCTTAAATAACATATGTAAGTGAAATCACATGGTATTTGTCTTTCTCTGACTTATTTCATTTAATGTGCTTTCTAGCTCCAGCCCTGTCAATGCAAATGGCAAGATTTAATTGCTTTTTTATGGCTAACTACTATTCCATTGTATCTCTATAACACATCTTTATCGGTTCATTTATCAGTGGACTCTTGGGCAGCTTCCATATGTTGGCTCTTATAAATAATGGTGCTATAAGCATTGGGGTGCACGTATCCCTTTGGATTAGTGTTTTTGTATTTTTTGGGCAAATACCCAGTAGTATGATTATTGCAATCATAGGGTAGTTTCATTTTTAACTTTTGGGGGAAACTACATACTGTTTTTCACGCTGTCTGCACCAATTTACACGCCTACCAACAGTGCACAAGTGTTCCTATTTTTCCATGTCCTCGCCAACACCTGCTGTTTCTTGTGTTTTCAATTTTAGTCATTCTGACAGGTGTGAGGTAACGTCTCATTGTAGTTTTGTTTGCATTTTCCTGATTATGAGTGATGTTGACTCTCTTTTCGTGTGTCTGGTGGTCATCTATACTTCTTTGGAGAAATGTATGTTCCATGTCTTCTACCCATTTTTTCACTGAATTATTTGTTTTTGGGTGTTGAGTATTTAAAAGGTTTTTTTTTTTTATATATCCTAACCCTTTATCGGATATGTCATTTGCAATATCTTCTCTCATTCCATAGGCTGTTTTTTTAGTTTTGTTCATTGTTTCCTTTGCTGTGAAGAAGCTTTGTATTTTGATGTAGCCCTAATAGTTTATTTTTGCTTTTGTTTCCCTTGCTTTCGGAGACATATCTAGAGAAAAGTGGCTACATCCAATGTAGGAGAGATTACTGCCTCTGTTCTCTTCTAGGCTTTTTATAGCTGGTGTTTAATCCATTTTGAATTTATATTTGTGTATGGTGTAAGCAGTGATCTAATTTCATTTTTTTGCATACTGACGTCCAGTTTTCCCAGCACCATTTGTTGAAGAGGCAGTATTTTTCCAATGGCATATTTTTTCCTCCTTTGTCAAAGGTTTTCTATTCTATTCCATCGATCTGTCTGCCTATTTTTGTGTCAGAACCATATTATTTTGATTAGTATAGCTTTGAATTATCCAAAATCTGGATTTGTAATGCCTCCTGCTTTGTTTTTCTTTTTGAAGATTGTTTAGGCTCTTCAGGGTCTTCTGTGGTTCCATGAAATTTTTAAGATGATTTGTTCTAGTTCCATGAAAAAATGTTGTTGCTTTAAATCTGTAGGTTGCATTGAGTAGTATGGACACTTTAACAGTAACTGTTCTTCTAGTCCATGAGCATGGATTATCTTTCCACTTCTTTGTGTCATCATCAGTATCTTTCATGTTGAGTATAGGTTTTTACCTCCTTGGTTAAATTTATTTTTAGGTATTTTACTATTTTTGGTGCAATTGTAAATAGGATTGTATTCTTAATTTCTTTCTGCTGCTTGATTATTGGTGCATAGAAATGCAACAAATTTATGTTGACTTTGTATCTTATGAACATACTTTATCAGTTATAGTAGTTTTTGGTGGAGTCTGTGGGTTTTCTATATACAAATTATGTCATCTACAAATAGTGAATATTTACTTCTTAACTGACTTGGATTCCTTTTATTTCTTTTTGTTGTCTGATTGCTGTGGCTAGGACTTCCAGTGCTATGTTCAATAAAACTGGTAAGAGTGAACCTGTTTGTCGTGTTCCTGACCTTAGGGGAAAGACTCTCAGTTTTTCACCATTGGGTATGATGTTAGCTATGGAATTTTCATACATGGCCTTTAAAATGTTGAGGTCTGTTCTCTCTAATCCTATTTTGTTGGGTTTTTTTTTTTTATCATGAATGGATATTGTACTTTGTCAAATGCTGCTTCTGCATCTATTGAAATGATCATGTTTTTAATCCTTTCTTTTGTTGATATGATGTACCACATTGATTGATTTGTGAATATTGAGCCACTCTTGCAAACCAGGAATAAATACCGCTTGATTGTGGTAAATGACTTTTTTTTAATGTATTGTTGGATTCAGTTTGTTAATATTTTGTTGAAGATTTTTGCATCTCTGTTCGTAAGAGATATCGGTCTGTAGTTCTTTTTTGTAATGTCTTTTTCTGGTTTTGTTTCAGGGTAATGCTGACTTCATAGAATGAATTTGGAAGTTTTTCTTCCTTTTCTATTATTTGGAAATGTTTGAGAAGAATAGATATTGACTCTTTTTTAAATGTTTGGAAGAGGGTGCCTGGGTGGCTCAGTTGGTTGAACATCTGACTCTTAATTTCTGCTCAGGTCATGACCCCAAGTTTGTGGGATAGAGCCTGTGTCAGGCTCTGCACTGGTCATGGAGCCTGTGTGGGATTCTCTCTGTCTTTGTCCGTCTCCCCTGCTTGCATGTGCGCATGTGCTCTTTCTCTCAAATAAAAAATTAAAAAACCAAGTAAATGTTTGGTGGAATTCACCAGAATTCATCTGGTCCTGGACTTTTGGGTTTTTTTGGAGTTTTTTTATTACTGATTCAATTTCATTGCTGATAATCGGTCTGTTCAAATTCTCTATTTCTTCCTGCTTCAGTTTTGAGAGGTTATTTATTTCTAGGAATTTATCCATTTCTTTTAGGTTAGCCAATTTTTTGTCATATAATTTTTCATAACATTCTTTTATAATCCTACATATTTCAGTACTGTTGGTTGTTATTTCTCCCTTATCATTTCTGATTTTGTTCATATGAGACCTCTCTCCCTCTGTCTGTCTGTCTGTCTGTCTGTCTTCTGAGGAGTCTGGCTAAAGATATATCAATTTTGTTGATCTTTTCAAAGAACCAGCTCCTAGTTTCATTGATCTATTTTTTTAAATTTCTCTTTTTTTTTTATTTCTGCTCTAATATTTCTTTTTCCCTTCCTTCTGAAGCCTTTGGATTTTGTTTGTTGTTCTTTTTCTATTTCCTTTAGATTTAAGTTTAAAAGTTTATTTGAGAATTTTCTGCCTGCATAAGGTAGGCCTGTATTGCTCTAAACTTCCCTCTTAGAACAGCTTTTGCTGTATACCAAAGATTTGGGACCATTGTGGTTTCTTTTTCATTGGTCTCCATGCATGTTTAATTTTGTCTTTGATTTCTTGGTTGACTCATTCATTATTTAGTAGCATGTTATTTAACCTCCATGTATTTGTGTGTTTTCCAGGTTTTTTATTGTGGTTGGCTTCTAGTTTCATAATTTTGTGGTCAGAAAAATGCATAGGATGACTTTGATCTTCTTGAATTTGTTGAGGTTTGTTTTGTGGCCTAACGTGATCTATTGTGAATATTCCGTGTACATTTGAAAAGAATGTGTATTCTGCTGTTTTAGGATGAATGTCCTAAATATCTCTGTTAAGTCCACCTGCTCCAATACGTCATTCAAAGCCATTCTATCCTTGTTGGTTTTCTGTTTGCACAATCTATCCATTGATGTTAATGGAGTGTTAAAGTCCCCTAATCTTATTGTATTACTATCAGTTAGTGCCTGTATGTTTGTTATTAGCTGCTTTATATATTTGGGTACTTCCATGTTGGGTGCCTTTACATTTATAATTGTTATATTCTCTTGTCAGATGGTTCCCTTTATGATTATATAGTGTCCTTTTTTGTCCCTTGTTATAGTCTGTTTTAAGGTCTGTTTGTCTGATGTAAGTAAGTATTGCTACTCTGGCTTTCTTTTCGCTTCCATTTGCATGCTATATATTTCTCACCTCCTTAACTTTCAGTCTGCATGTATCATTAGTTCTGAAATCAATCTATGGAAGGCAGCATATATATGGGTCTTGTTATTTTGTTTGTTTTTTTTTTTATCTTGTCTAAATCTTTCAATAGCAGCATTTAGTCCATTTACATTCAAAGTAATTATTGATATATATGTCTTTATTGCCATTTTGTTACTTTTTTATGGTGGTTTTTGTGTTTTGTCTCTGTTCCTTTCTTCTCTTGTTCTCTTATGATAAGTTGACTTTATTTAATGAAATACTTGGATTCCTTACTCTTTATGTTTTGCATATCATTTTTTGAAGTTATTTATTTATTTATTTTGAGGGAGAGAGAGATGGGGGAGGGGCAAAGAGGAAGAGAGAGAATTCCAAGCAGGCCTCACACTGTCAGGGCAGAGCCTGATGCGGGGCTCAAACTTACAAACTAGCTGAAACCAAGAGCTGGTCATTTAACCAACTAAGCCACCCAGGCGCCCCTATTTATTTTTGCAGATCTATTACTGGTTTCTGATTTGTGGTTACCATAAAGTTTATTCATACTGTGTTCTGCATATAGCTGCCTACATAAAGCTGATGGTTGCTTAATTTTGAACTCCTTCTGTACCCCTGTCCCCTCAACATTTCAGAACATCTTTGACATCCTTTTATTTTGTGGCTTTTAGCTAATTTTTAAAGAAATACTTAAATTTTCCCTTTTTTGCTTTCTGGTTTTCTTTTTCTCACGTATGGTTTTTGTTTTCTGCTCAGTGAGTTCCCCGTAACATTTCTTACATGGCTGGTTTAGTGGTCATGAATTCTTTTAACTTTTGTTTGCCTGGAAAACTCTAGCTCGTTTTCTACTCTGAATGGTAGCCTAGTTGGATATATTATTCTTGGCTACAGATTTTTCCTTTTCAGCACTTTGAATATATCTTACTACCGGCTTCTGGCCTGTAAGGTTTATGCTGAAAAAGCAGCTAATATAGAGTTTCTTTTGTATGTAACTGCCTTCTTTTCTCTTACAACCTTTAAAATTCTTGCTTTATAACATTTTTTGCCATTTTTATATTCTTATTTTTATTTTTAATTAATTTTTTGTATTTTACATTTAATTTAAATTATTTACTTAATTTTCTGTTCCTGTTTCTCTCTCTTCTCTCTCTGGGATCCCTCTAATGTGAATGTTACTATGCTTGATGGTGTTGCTGAGTTCTCTAAGTCTATTCTTATTGTATAGTGTTCGTTTGTCTCTCATCTGCTCAGTTTGATTGCTTTCTGTTTCTCTGTCTTCCGGGTCCTGTATTTGTTCTCTGCTTCCTGTAGCATAAGTTATTTCATCAATTATATTTTCAGTTTCTTGTACTGAGTTCTTCATCTCTGATATGTTATTTTTTATCTCTTTGTAAGGGTCTCACTAATGTCCTCCACTGTTTCCTGATATCCAGCAAATATCTTTAAGTTCATTACTTGAAATTCTCTATCGGGCATATTACTTATTTCTGATTTTGCTTAGATCTCCTGCTGTGATTTTGTCCTGTTTTTTCATTTGGGATATGTTTCTTTGTCTCCTCATTTTGTCTCTGTCTCTCTCTGGGTTAGGAAAGTCAGCTGCATCTTCTTTAGAAAGGAGTGGCTTTATGAAGAAGAGGTCCTGTGGTGCTTTGCATGGTAGCACCCCCTGCTCCCCAGAACCTGGCGCTTCAGGAGAATCTCCTCTGTGTGTTGCTTGTGTCCTGCTGCTGTGTCTGAGTCACTGTTTCTTTCAGTCCAGATGTATGATCTCCCTGGCACAAGGGGCCACTTCCTTCCTTTCTGTATGCTCGCAGCTGTCTCCCACCTCCAGGCAGCTCCTCACCACTGTTTCTGCCCTTCGTAAACTTTCAGATGTAGCTTCTTCTCTACATTTAGTTGTGGTGTTTATTGTGTCAGTCTTCAGATTGCTCTCTGGTTAATTTACATAGATGTGAGTGATATCTAGTTGTTAACATGGGTGGGGTGAGCTTAGGGTCCCCCTATTCTGCCATCTTCCTCAGCTTCTCTCCAAAGGTTTGTGTTTCTCTCAATCATGAACTGACATTGAAAAGGTGCCAGGGGTCATGGGATAACCCAGTAGCTCTGCTCTTAGTATTAGGGGCTTCATTAGGAATTTGCATTAATAAATAGACTAGTTTGAAAATTGCACTCTATATATTATCCATTATATCATCTGTGGCTAGTGGCTATATTTTGGTGACAGATTGGCAGGACAGTTGCTGTCATAGTTAGGATGCTACCTTGTTCTTAGTAAAACAAAGTTTCTGTCACACATGACTTCAGCTATCATAATTTCTAGAACAAAGCCCAGCATTTCCAAGGAGGTTTCTGGCAATTACTTGAAGAAGGTTAGATTAAGCCTGGATACAAGGTTAATATTTGTTTCCTTGAGTAAAATTGCAAAGAAATTAAAGCTCTAGATTTACGAGACTACCTTTGAGGGTATTTGCAGGAAAATCATTATCCCAATATTGGTGAAATTTTTTGTGCTTTTATCTACATCGTGTTTTTAGAGTATTAATATATGATGCAAAAATATGAATTTTGATGTCTTCTAAGTAAAAGCATTTCGAAAGGAACAGCTTACTTATTTACTTGAAGTCTTTGTTTTATTGTTAAGAAAACCAGGATATAATTGATTCACCTCTTGTAGGGGTTGAATAGCAGCTTATAGATAGAATGACTGTAAGGAGTAATGTGAATATTTTAGTGGCACATAGATGCTTATTATCAATAACAATAGTAATAAACAGTGAGGTATTCAGCTGGAGGAGTCGAAGGCAAGACATTGTCACATTGTTTTCTTAGGATTTAAAAAAAACTTTGACTTTCTTGTGCATGTGACACTTTCAATTATGTGGGAGAGAATAAGAGCTCTAAATGTAGTTCTTAGTTGTCTAAGGAATTCTTGATAGAGACAGACTTCTTATGAAGTCTAAATTGTGTCACTCACTGTCTGAGTTTTCACATTAAGATCTTTAGAAGATATTTTGTTTATTCTTAATGTAACCCCAGGCTGAATTCTCTTAGGTTATCATACAAGAAATGTCACCTGAAAGTGGAAAATATCCCTGAGATTGCTTCAGGCTTGAGCTCATTTTTTTCTTGTCAAAAAATTAAGTCCAATCTTGAAAGTTATTAGTATTTGCATATATACCCCATTCTTTTGGGTTCCCAGGGATTAAAGGACAAAATGACTAGAAGTGGGAGGAAAGAGGATTATTCTTACACTGAAAAATACTAAGAAATGTTTGAGAGTGTATTCCAAAACTGAATACAGTGAAGATCTCTGTGTATCTGCTTGTTATATCCCTGAGTTTTTGCAAGGAAAGGGTTAAGCTTTTGGCTATATGGACTGGATCCCAAAATAACTGCTTATATCCAGATCTTTTCACAATTTCCTCCCCAACTAACAGTTTATTTCAAGGAATTGGTACATTTAAAAAAATATTTATTTATTTTGAGAGAGAGAGAATGCATGCGAGCAGGGAAGGGGTAGAGAGAAAGAGAATGAATCCCAAGCGGGCTTCGTGCTATCAGTGCAGAGCCCTAATGTGGGGCTCAGTCCCACAAACTGCAAGATCATGGCCTGGGCTGAAATCAAGAGTCAGATGCTTAACTGACTGAGCCACTCAGGCACCCCAAATGGGTACTTTTAAAGTATATATGAAATTTCATAAGAAGTATCTTGTTAAATAATACCTGAAACTACAGATCTTCCTTGACTTACGGTGGGGTTATATTCCACTAGACCCACTCTAAGCTGAAAATACCGTAAGTTGAATGTACATTTAATACACCTAGCCTTACGGAATAGCACAACTTTACCCAGCTTATCCTGAATGTTCTCAGAACACTTATATTAGCTTACAGTTGGGCAAAATCATCACACAAAGTCAGCTTTGTAATAAAGTGTTAACTACCTCACGTAATTTATTGACTACCATGCTGAAAGTGAAAAACGGACTGGGTACAGTATGGTTGTGAGCGTATCGGGCGTTGACCCTCATGGCCATAGGGCTGACGGTGAGCTGCATCTGGCTGCCGCTGAGCAGCCTTGAGAAAGAGGATCATCCCACATATCGCTGGCCTGAGAAAAGATCAAAATTTGGAATTACAAATACCGTTTCTACTGAATGCACATCACTTTGCATCATTGTAACGTTGAAAAGTTTGTAAGTCAAACCATTGTAAATTGGGGACTGTCTGTATTACAAAGGGCCAATTAACAATATTTTAGTTATAAAGTGTGTTTTTGTATGCTTTCCATGTGGAAATTAGATTAGAAAGGCAACATTTACCGTAAATTAATTTGACTTAGCAGTGTCCTTTCACAAAGGCAGCCTTGGTACGTATTCTGTACTCTGGGTACAGACAAGTACGAGTACATATTTTGGATAATTAGAAAGAAAAGGGCAAGAGAATGGAGCCTGGAAAACTGCCGAGAGGGTGTGTCACTGAAAGCCCACCCTTTACCTCCCAAACAGAGGGAAAAGGGTAGCTTAACATTCTGTAATGATAGTGTAGGGTTTGCTGATGCTCCCATGAGTGCTGGAGTCCAGGACATCTTCATGAAGATCAGAAATCAAGTTACCCTAGAGGAATTTTGTTTTTAAGCAGATGTTCACAGGGCTGCAATCTTTATTAAGCAACGGCACCAGGGAAATGTTACAGACCAGAATGCTTCCTGTCCATCATAGTTTAGATGGGCTTGGCAAAGGATTGCTAATGACTTGGAAAATTCCAGAACTAGTTTGATGTCAGAATGTTAGGGACACTTTATGCTGAGGCCAGAAAGGTGACTTTGTACCTCTGGGGGTAGTCAATTACCCAACCAAACCACAGATGTTTTTATTCAAGACACTATCCTAGGCCTTTAGTGGGGCACATAAAGAATTATAACACACAGTTTCTGTTTTAAAAGAGCTTGCATTTAGGTGCAGAAAAATTCAGAGGTGTATGAAAAATTAATGGGGTAATGCAGTATATGTAATGTACCCAGTGAAAGGTACAGAAAGTAAAGGTTAAAGGGAAGAATATGTATAAGTTAGGATTCTTTGATTCAAATCAACAATAATACTGTCAATCACTTGAGCAAAGGAGAATTTACTTGAAGACTTTTAGGACTCATAAGCTAGATGGGAAGTCTTGATTGAGAGTCTGGCCTGGAGACCTTAGGAGACAGGATTGCAGGAGCTATCCACAAGTCTGAGGTGCCATTGGTCCTTGGATTTGAAGAAAATCTAAGTGTTAAGTCACTGCAAATTGTGGAAATTATTTGACAAGTTTTTAATATTCTACCATAGATGCAGAGGGGATGTTTGTAGATGTGAGGGATAATGCACGAATCCTTCTGCATGCAGTGAACAATAAATACATGAGGAAAGGGATCTGTTAGCAAAGTAAGTGGGACCCAGATTATGGAGTGTCTTCCTAAAATTATCTTACTGGCAGTGGAGAACACTTTGTACCGTTTAGCAAGAATGTAGCATGGTAATAATAGCAGTATTTTAACTCTGTTCTTTGCAGTGGTGAGATTTCAAGGGAAATAGCCACTCCCTTCCTTGTCCCTGAGGTTTCTGAATTCAGTCTATGGGGTGTCAATTCCTGAACTACTTTTCTTTCTAACAGCCTTTATCATGCCTTTCCTAGAGCAGTGCTTCTCGAAAGAGCATCCAAAGGCCACCTGCATCAGAAATGACTGGAGATTTGCCTTGCTGAATTAAAATATTTGGGAGTGGGGGCAGGAATCTGCATTTTCAACAGGTTACCTGAGAGATTCTGTGCACTGAGGTACAAGAACTATTTCCCTGAGTAGTGCTTAAATGAACACAGATAGGCATATGAGCAAGGGTAAGATCCTGCTGCCTTTCCTCCTCTGTCATCTCCTTTTCTTCTCCCCATCTTGCTTTACTCTCCATGTTTTGCTCCTCTTCCTCCTTTGTCTTCTCTGCCTTCCTCTCTCTTCCTCCCTCCCCCCTCCCTCCCCCTCTCCGTCGTCCCCCACCTGTCTCTCTCTGTCCTAACAAAAAATCCACTCACTGAGCACTCACTGTGTGCAAAACACTGCTAAATGCCTTTCTGAACGCTAGAGACTTAAAGACATACCTGAGGAGCTTAAAATATATGTCTGTTCAAAATAGGCATTGGCAGGGAATCAGTTCTATTTCAAGGTGAGCCTTTTATGGGAAAGACATTTAGAATTTGCTTTAAGTAAGGCTCACTTTGATTTGCAAGTGGGGTGGGGCTCGAATCAGGAAGATCTAAGGATTGTCAGCTGTTAATAAAGGGACAGCAGCCTGTGGGATCAAAGGCTTGGGACCAGGGTGAGAACTTCCAGATCAATTCAGAACATCAGTGGGAGTGCAGGGCAGGCACTAATAATGCTTGGGTTGATTTTGTCTTCCCTTATCCACTGCTCTTGTTTGAGACACCGTAAAGAGAAACAACATTTATTTAGCATACCTAATGCTTTGTAGATATCATCACATTTATTCTTTATAGGAGTTTAGTTACTAGAACAATAATAGCACAAGTGGGTTTTGAGTAGATATTATTATTGATTTGTTCATTTAGGAAATGCTAGGCAATGTTCTAGATACCAGGAATACAGCACTAAAAAAAAAAAAAAAAAGGAATCTCTGCCCTCATGTGACTTATATTCTAGTGTTGCATGTTATTTTATATCTTGTATCTAATCTTACTAGATAATACAATTCACACTTTACAGATAAGAAACTGGAGCTTGGGCAACTTAATTTGCTAGAGGTCAGACAGCTAGGAACCTAAGGTTTATCCGTAGAAAGGAAATGAACTCTTACACCTGTTTGGCTTCCAAACTCATATTTTCTATGACATTATTATAGCTTCATATAGCTTCAAGCAGACTTTTTTTGATAAGAAATGACCTTCCTTCCTCTGGATATGTTAGTTGCCCTCTGAAAATGAAGTGAATTTCCTAGAGAACAGCCTTTATGCAACAAGATGCTAAGGAGAGCTGAGAAGCCCCCAAACAGTGCATTGCCCCAGTTTCTTGCACCCTGTGCAGAGATCAGATGACTCCAGTTAAACTCCTCTGAGTGGACTCTGGAACTGAAGACTTAGATGTCGTATGGAAATGTCCCGTCACATCTCCAACATCCACTTCCGTTTCTGATATTCCAGCCCATGACTTTGGGGAAGAGTGTTGTGCCTCTGCCAAGAAAGCAGCAGGTCAACTGCTCCACGTTAACAGTCCTGCATGTTGGCGAAGCCATTGAAGGTTACCCACTGTGCCTCTCACCTATGTGTGGTTTCCTGTTTCCTTCCCGCCCTGGTGCTCCTTTTCTCTGAGGGCTCTGGGTGCTGACAGTCCCAGAACCTGCTGACACAGCTGAAAATGATCCAAAAAAATGCACAAGAGATGGCATGCCTTCCTCTTCCAGGAAGAGGCGGTTACATTTTAGAAGAGGGCGCTGCTTAGCCAAAAGAATGAACCCCCACCCCAGTCAGGGATGGCTTAGGAGGGTCCTGTCTCCAAGGATCACTGAAATGCTCCTCCCACTGTGCAGATTTCTCCCACTTTTCCCCAGCAGAATCAATTGCTTTTCCTTTGAGTCCATAAAATTTTGCTAATGCTTCTTTTATCAGGCTTAGCTCAGTCTAACCTGTGTGTTAATTAGGCTTGTTACAAGACAGCACTGGACCTGCATCTCAAAAGCATTGGTCCGCCTGTGGTGCCTGAAATGGTGTTTGCACTCTGCCTGAGCTCCAAGATGGTTTGGTGCATTGAATGGAATTGGAACTCTTCCGGAGAAAGCATATGTTAAGGACACAGTGTGTACTTTGACTTTGAATTTCTTCGGAATAATATGCCAGAGATGTAAATAGGTGTAGGGAGACAAGATGGGCATTCCAAGCCATTCTCTAAAGAGATCATTTGAATACCATTTGTTTGGTCCATCTACACACTACAAATTTGTGTACCACCTGGCACTCACTGCACAGTAATTTTGGACATGTCACTTTCTCAGGGATTTCAGTTTCTTTGCCTATTAAAATGATATGTTTATCGTCAGGTTTCAGTGAGATAATATGTGTAAAGCACCGTGCTCATTTCCCAGCACATACTACCTCCTCACCACCTGTTCTTTATTCTTATTTTTATTTTCACAATATCTGAGACTAAGGATACCTCCATTTTACAGATATAATATACCAATGACTATCATGTCTTGGGTTTAGTCTTTCATTCGATGCTTCCAGTAAGCTTGTGGGGAGGTATCATTATCACTCCCACTTTTACAAAGACGAAGCAGGTTGTATTCGGGGTCACTTGGCTGGATAAAGAGTGAAACTGGGATGTATGCTTAGCTCTGATGAACTCCTGAGGCTTCATTCTTTCCGCTATGACAAGCTGCCTGGAAGGAATGATTGCCACTTCAAAATTGCACTCAGCCTTCTTAAAATACTTCTGTTCTTCAAACGAAGTACCTCATGTCAGCTCTAAATCTGTAATACTTGGGGAATTAGGGCCTCATCCCATGTAATGCTGCAACGTGCTCCCTGCACTGCTAAAACCTCAGACACAGGATCTTTACCCTTGAGGCATCTGCTGGTGGGTGGCTGATCTCTAAGACATCTATGAGGTGCTGTGAAGGCACGCGGGATGAAGGACGCTTATAAATGCAAGCCGGTGGTGTTTCTGCACAAGACTTGTTTCTTGCTGCTACCGAATATATTAGTTCATTACACTTCCCCCAAATAATTAGAAAGAATGTGCAGCAAGCATTATAGAATGTATACATTTCAAACCCAAGCTGGCATGTTACAAGCTTTCAGTGACTAAACACGTGAATTTTAACGATTGTTCCTGTCGGAGATGATGGACGGCAGAATAAAAATTGTCGAATGTAACTTCAACATTCAAATGTGAGTGGATAGAGCCGAAAGAAAATCTTCTGATTGGAAACTGGACCCTTGCCAACTCTTGAGTTCTGAGGGCGCTCTGAGACCTGGGGGAAAATAGCCAAGTTATAAAATATGATTTCCTTTTGCTTTCACTTTGTTTCTTCAAATGTAACATTCCCATGTAGTCCTTAGTTACGTTTGATCACATCAAAGCTAGGTTAGATACATCTTCTGAAACCCTCAAAATATTTTGCTAAGTAACCCAGAGAGGTTATTTTAACTTCACTGTAAACAAAATCCAAATGTATTAGAAGTGATTCCTAATTCTTTTTTTTCTTTGTTCAGGATTTGTACTGGTTCTTGACAAAATTTTAACAAATCTTTAGCAAAATGAAAGAAATGGAGGGCAATGTGGTATATTTTCCATGAAGCTAAATTCATTTAATTATAAGTGCTTTTCTTCTACTTTGTGATTCAGTCTTTGCAAAAGTTTCTGTGTTGCAATGTACCTTTGATTATGAAATGGTGGTTTCTACATTTAATGTTTTTGGCAATGTCTGAAGTTGCCAGCTCTATTTCTATTTGCCAATTTCTTGTTTGTTTTTAATTTATTGACCTGTGTCATGCAAGTCTGGGACCCACTGGTGTGGTAGAAAAGAGCACAGGCTTTGGAATCAGAAGCCCCTGTATTTCCTTCCTTGCTGCATCTATCTACTCAAGCCAGAGGAGCTGGGCCATTACTGGTCTTAGGATCTCAGCTTCTCCATTTGTAATGTAAAGGTGCAGGGTTGTTTCCAGAGTTAAATGGGATCGCATATGCAAAATACCTACCTCAGGATCCTACTTAATAAACAATTATTTTTCCTCTTTATTTTTTCTTGTAGAAGCACAGTTCATGAGGAGATGAATGTGAGCATTGTTTGAGATTTGGGAGAAGAGCAGATAAGGGAGACAAATCACAAAATAGAGAACGGTGGTCCCAAAGGCAGGATGTGTTTGAGGTAAGCCTTTGGTTCTGTATCTTACAGCATTTTCTGACATTGAGGAACATCTCTGATGGTGGTGATTTACCTTGTTGCCTTTGATTGTCCAGCATCTGGCACAGGGCGGGCTGGGAGAGTCCCTGCTACAGGAGCTGTGACCTGAGAAGTGGCTTCTGATTTGGTTATTTGCATGCAGGAAATTTAGTGGGGTAGATTTTCCAGTTTACTGCCTATAGGGGAAGTGAAGAAGCAGGGCCAGGCAGAGATCTCTGCCAACACTGCAGGGAATTTTGGAGCTGGGATGACTCTGCAGTTGCCCTGAATTCGGGCAGGGGATTGAGGCCTTTTTTACTTTCTGTGTTGATCAGTCATAGGATGTGGGTTGAAACAGGGAATGGAGTGTAGCTTGGGAGAGATCTCTCTCTTCAGCTGAGGGCAATCTCAGGAGTGGTTTCAGTGGCAAGTGCTCAGTTGCTGTTATGGGTAGAATTGTGTCCTTCCAAAAGTTGAAGTCCTAACCTCTGATACCTGTGAATGTGACCTTATTTGGAAATGGGGTCTTTGCAGAAGATCAAGATGATCAAGTTAAGATAAGATGATTAGGGTGGTCCTAATCCAATAGGACAGTGTCCTTATAAAAAGGGGGACGTTTTGACACAGGTGGGTGTAGAGGGAAGACAATGTGAACACGCAGCCAGATTGGCATCTGCAAATTGGGGAAGAGGCCCGGATCAGCTTTTCTCTCACAGATCTCAGAAGAACCAATCCACACACATCTTGATTTTGGGCTTCCAGATTCCGGAACTCGGAGACCATGATTTCTGTTGTTTGTGGTACACTGTGTCACAAGAGTCCTGGGAAGCAATTGTAGTTGCGGGTGCTCTGGGGACTGTGTGTGCCTGAGTTCTGAAGTTGTGTGTGTGTGTGTGTGTGTGTGTGTGTGTGTGTGTGTGTGTGTGTGAGTGCGCACATCACAGTGTTACCAACAGAACTCCGTGATGTTTCTTGGGTAAAGCTGTTCCAGCTTTGACCAATGTGGGGTCACGTTTTTCACTGCAAGACTTCTACTAAGTAGATGATGGGCTGGTCCTTCCATCTCCTAATGTGCACACACCTCTCTGTGGTGAAATGCTGGTCGTATAAGGCTGCCTGAGGCTGTGTCCAGAAACTGACAAAGAAAGAGGAATCCGCACGTGCTCAGAAAACACTCTGAATCTGGGGTGCCTTAGAAACCATGTATGTTTACGGAGTTGGGTCTCAAGGTAGGATTGAACTGTTCTGAGGCTTATTACTGCTCCTGCATTGTCAGATTGACAAGCCTGTTTAAGGAAATGGGAGTTTTCAAATATAACAACAGTCCTGGCTGTGGAGGAGGAAAGTATCAAAAACTGACACTAAAGAATTTTTATGTCACAATATCGCTCAGAGTAAATGCTAATTTAATGGGCTGAGCAATTCTGTCAGGATAGAAGAGAAATGGGGATGGATTCACATAATTTTAGATTGATATTTGATGGTGCTATATGTTTCTGTATCACTTTTGGATTTTGTCCAAACCATCAGAGGCAGGGGCTGTGTCTTATTCATCTCTGTGGTCTCAGCACTAAGCAGGATGGACAATTCTGGGGACTAAATGCGTGTTAGAGCTGGGGAGTTTATGAGATTGGCCTATGTAATCCCCTTGTCTTCTTCCTGCAAGTTGTGAGGGTTAGC
>NC_043710.1:71344030-71346358 GCF_006229205.1 Suricata suricatta | reverse complement strand
TCTTTAGTTTTTTGTAGTTCAACTCAATTCCTATTCTTTTTTAAAATTTCTATTTTTCCAACTTTATTGGGGGCATATTTGAAGAACATAATTTTATGTATTTAAGGTATACAAGATGCTGATTTGATATACATATCCATTGTGATGGTTACCAAGATTAAGATAATTGGGGCTCCTGTTTGATTCAGTCAATTAAGCCTCCAACTCTTGGTTTCGGCTCAGATCATGGTTGATCTTGTGGTTGGTGAGTTCGAGCCCCGACTCAGGCTCTGCACTAACAGTGTGAAGCCTGTTGGGGGTTCTCTTTCTCTCCCTTTCTCTGCCCCTCCCCAACTTGCTCTCTCTCTGCCTCAAAACAAATAAATAGACTTTAAAAAAAGATAACTAATACATTCATTACCTCACATGGTTAACTTTTTCTTTTGTACAGTAAGAACACTAAACATCTACTCCTCAACAATTTTCAAATATACAACACAGTATTATTAACCATAGTTACCATGTTTTACATCAGAGCCTCAGAATTTATTCTTATAACTGAAAGTTTGTAACTTTTAGCCCATATCTCTGATTTCTCCATCCTCCCAGCCTCTGACTCTCTCTTTTCTATTCTCTGTCTCTATGAAATTGATTTTTTTGGTCGCTTCCATTTATAAGTGATACCATACAGCATTTTATTTGTCTTTCTCTCCCTGGCTTATCTCACCTGATATAATGCCCTCCCCTTTCACCCATGTTGTTGCAAGCATCAGAATTTCTTTCTTTCTAGTGGCTAAGTAGTATTCCATTTAATCTATTCTTTTATCCATTTTTTTCTTTATCCATTCATCTGTCGAAGGGCATTAAGGTTGTTTTCATATTTAGGCTATTGTGAATAATGCCCCAATGAACATGGGAGTGCAGATATCTTTCTGGGATACCAATTTTATTTCCTTCAGATATGTACCAGGGAGTGGGGTTGCTGGGTCATATGGTTGTTCTATTTTTAACTTTTTGAAGACATGTCATATTGTTTTCCATAATTCTATTCCAATTTATACTCCCAGCAACAGTGCATAAGACTACCACTTTCCCCACATCTTTGTCTCTATTGGTTAGCTCTTTTATTTTTGATGATAGTCATACTAACAGTTATGAAGTAATATCTTAGGTGGTTTTTATTTGGATTTCCCTGATGATTAGGGATGTTGAGGAACTTTTCTTGTATCTATTGGCTATTTGTATGTCTTTGGAAACATATTTATTCATATCCTTTGTCCATTAAAATAATTATTTGCTTTTTTTTGCACTATTGAGTTGTATGAGTTATTTCTTTAAGTTTTTTTTTAAATTTTATTTATTTTGAATGAGTGTGTGCACATGAAAGGGGTAGAGGGAGAGAGAGGCAATGAGAGAATCCTAAGCAGGTTCCACATTGTCAGTGCAGAGCCTGAGGCAGGGATTGAACTTCTGAACTGTGAAATCATGGACTGAACAGAAACCAAGACTCACATGCTTAACTGACTGAGCCACCCAGGTCCCTCTTTAAGTTTTAACTTAAGTTCCAGTTAGTGAACATACAGTGTAATATCAGTTTCAGGTGTAGAATTTAGTAATTCAGCACTTACATACAACACCTGGTGCTCATCATAACATGTGCCCTCCTTAATCCCCATCATCTGTTTAATCCAGCTCCCCCACACCTCCCCTCCAATAATCATCAGTTTGTTCTCTATGGTTGAGTCTGTTTCATAGTTTGTCTTTTGCGTCTTATTTCTCTTATGTTCATTTCTTTTATTTATTAAATTTCACATGTGAGAGAAATCATTTGTCTTGCCCTGACTGACTTATTTTACTTAACATAATACACTATAACTCCATTCACGTCATTGTAAATGGCAGGCTTTCCTTTTTAATGGCTAAATAATAATCCATTCCCCATCTTCTTTATCCATTCATCAGTTGATGGACATTTGGGTTGTTTCCATAACTATTGCTGATAATGCTGCTATAAACATTGGGGTGCATGTATCCCTTTGAGAGTTATATGAATTCTTTCTGTATTTTGGACATTAACCTCTTAGCAGATTTGCTGTACAGAAGTTCTTTAGTTTGAAGTAGTCCTACTTGCTTATTTTAACTTTGTTGCTTGTGCTTTTGGTGTTTTTACCTAGGAAATCATGGCCAAGACCAATATCAAGGAGCTTTTCCCCTATGTTTTCTTCTAGAATTTGTATGGCTTCAGGTGTTACATTTAAATATTTAACCCATTTTGAGTTAGTTTCTGTGAATGGTGTAACACAGAAGCCCAGCTTTATTCTTTTGCATGTGGGCTTTCATTTTCCCTAA
>NC_043710.1:71337033-71343930 GCF_006229205.1 Suricata suricatta | reverse complement strand
ATGCTGCACCTATTAAAATGATTATATGATTTTTATCCATTCATTTATTTATTCTGTTAGTGTGATAAATCACATTTATTGACTAAAGCCACTCTAACATACCAAAGATAAGTCCCACTTGATCATGGTGCATGATCCTTTTAATGTGTTCTAGAAGTTCTTGCATTTAGTTTTGTGGCATTTTGTTGAGGATTTTTGCATCTGTGTTCATCAGGGATATTGGCTCATTGTTTTCTTTTCTTATAGTGCTTTTGTCTGGCTTTAGTATTAGAGTAATGCTGATCTTCTAAAAAGAGTGTGGAAGTGTTCCTTCCTCTTCAAGATTTTGGGAGAGTTTTAGAAGGATTAGTATTAATTCTTCTTTAAATATTTGCCACAATTTATCAGTGGAGGCATCTGGTCCTGGGCTTTTATTTTTTGAGAGAGTTTTGATTACTGATTTAATTTCCTTGCTAGTCATTGGTCTGTTCAGATTTTCTATTACTTCAGGATTCAGTCTTCTTTAGTTTTATGCCTCCGGGAATGTATCTACTTCTCTAAATTAGCTAATTTTCTGGCATATCATTTTATAGCAGTATTTTGTAACCCCTTGTATTTTTGTGGTATCAGTTGTTGCTTATAATTTTATTAATTTGCTTTATCTCTTTCATAGTCTAGCTAAAAGTTTATCATATTTGTTTAACTTTTAAAAACTCTTAGTTTTCTTGATCTTTACTATTGTCTTTCTTGTCCCTATTTATTTCTACTCTAATCTTTATTTTTCCTCCCTTTTGTTAACTTTTGGCTTAATTCTTCTTTCTCTAGTTCCTTGAGGTATAAGGTTAGATTGTTTGAGGTCTTTCTTTTGTCTTAACATAGGCATTTACTATTATAAATTTTCATCTTAGAACTTCTTTTGCTGCATTCCATAAATTTTAGTATGTTATGTTTACATTTTTGTCTGTCTCAAGTTATTTTTGATGTCCGTTTTGATATCTTTTCTGGCCCGTTGGTTGTTCAGAAGCATGTGGTTAATTTCCACATATTTGTGACTTTTTAAGCTTTCTTCCTATTATTGATTTCTAGTGCCCTGCCAGTTGTCAGAAAAAGATACTAGATCTGATTTCAATCTTCATAAATTTGTTAAGACTTATTTTGTGACCTAACACGTGAGCTGTCCTTGAGAGTGCTTTGGGTATTCTTGAGAAGAGTGTGTATTTTGCTTCTGTTGGTTGGAATATTCTGTATGTCTGTGAGGCCCATTTGGCCTCTGGTATTATTCAAGTCCATTGTTTCCTTATGGATTTTCTGTCTGGACAGTCTGCCTATTGTTGAGAGTGTGGTATTGAAGTCCTCTACTATTATTGTATTGCTGTCTGTTTCTGCCTTCAGATCTGTTTAATATCTTTATGTGCTATGATACTGGGTATGTATATATTTATGTGTTATATACTTTTGATGAATTGACCCCATTGTCATTGTAGAGTGAAGTTTGTCTCTTGTTACAGCTTTTGATTTAGAGCTTATTTTGTCTGATATAACTGTAGCTATGCATCCTCTCTTTTGGTTTCCATTTGAACAAACTATATTTTTTCATATTTCTTGACTTTCAGCCTATGAATATCCTTAAAGCTTAAGCAAGCCTTTTGTAGGCAGCATATAGTTGGGTCTTTTCTTTTTTTTTTTTTAATCCTTCAGCCACTCTATATCTTTTAATGGGAGAAATTAAACAAATTACACTTAGAGTAATTAATGATAGGTAAGGACTTACTATACTATTTTATTTTTTTCTGATTGTTTTGTAGTTATTTTGAGGCTTTCTTCCTCTTTTGCTATATTTATGTATTGATGATTTTTTGTAGTGGTATGCTTTTATTCTTTTTTCTTTTTCATTTTTGTTATCTCATACAGATTTTATTTTTGTAGTTATCATGAGGATTTCATAATACATCTTATAGTCATGAGCTATTTTAAGCTGATAACAACTTAACCAGAAGTTCTGCACATTACTTGCCCCTCTTTCTATGTTTATGTTGTTAATGTCACAATTTACATCTTTTTACATTGTGTGTCCATGAACAATATATACCAGCTGTAGTTTTTTTTTTTTTAACTATTCTGTCATTTAACTTATATGCTAGAGTTCAAAGTGTTTTATACATCACCATCGCAGTACTAGAGTATTTTGAATTTCACTTCTTACCTTTACCAGGAAATTTTATATTTTCTTATATTTTAATGTTACTAATTATTGTCCCTTCATTTCAGCAAGAAATTCTGTTTCTTGTAAGGCAGGTCCAGTTGGATAAATTCTCTCAACTTTGTCTGGGCAAGTCTTTTTTTTTAAGCTTTATTTTTTTAAGTTTATTTATTTTGAATAAATACAATTCTGCACAGGAGAGGGGCAGAGAGAGAGAATCCCAAGCAGGCTCTGCAGTGCCAGCACAGAGCCTGACACAGGTATCAAACTCACAAACTGTGGGATCATGACCCAACCTGAAATCAGGAGTCAGATGCTTAATTGACTGAGCCACCCAGGTGCCCTTGTCTGGGCATGACTTTAACTCACTTTTGTTTCTAAATTTTTTTTTAATGTTTTATTTATTTTTGATACAGAGAGAGACAGAGCATGAGAGGGGGAGGGGCAGAGAGAGAAGGAGACACAGAATCGGAAGCAGTCTCCACGCTCTGAGCTAGCTGTCAGCACAGAGCCTGACGCGGGCTCGAACCCATGAACGTGAGATCATGACCTGAGCCGAAGTCGGAGGCTTAACCAACTGAGCCACCCAGGCGCCCCTCACTTTTGTTTCTAAAGGACAGCTTTGCTGGATAAAGTATTTTAGGTTGGTAGTTTTTTCTTTTAGCACTTTGGATATATTATCCTACTCTCTCCTGGCCTGTAAGGTTTCTGCTAAGAAATCTGCTGAGAGCCTTATTTGGTTTTCTTTGTACATGATGAATCTTTTTTTTTTCTTTTACTGCTTTCCAAATTCCCTTAGTCTTTGATTTTTGAGTGTAATTATAAGGTGTCTCAGTGAAAATTTCTTTGGGTTGAATATTTTTGGGGATCCCCCAGGCTTCCTGTATCTAGAAGGCCTTGTCTATCCCCAGATTTGAAAAGTTTCCAGCCATTATTTTTTAAAATAATTATTCTGTCCCCTTCTCTGTCTTCTCCTTCTGGGACTTCCATAATGCAAATATCATTTCTTTTGATGGTGTTCCATGACTCATGTAGGCTTTCTTCACTCTTTTTCTTTTCTTTTTTTTTTTTAATGTTTATTTTTGAGAGAGAGAAAGACAGAGTGTGAGTATGGGAGGGGCAGAGAGAGAGAGAGAGAGAGAGAGATACACAGAATCCAAAGCAGGCCCTAGGCTCTGAGCTGTGAGTGCAGAGCCTGACGCAGGGCTTGAACCCACGAACTTTCTCATGACCTGAGGCAAAATCAGACGCTTAACCAACTGAGCAACCCAGACTCCTCTTCTTCACCCTTTTTCTTCTTTCTTTTTTTTTTCTTTCTTTCTTTCCTTTCCTTTCTTTCCTCTTACTGGGTAATTTCAAGATACCTGTCTTCAAGTTTGCAGAGTTTTTCTAATATTTGATTGAGTTGAAGCTCTCCATTGTATTTTTAATTTCATTTGTTGTATTCTTCATGTGCAGAATCTCTGTTTGGGTCTTTTTAATAATTTCTTTCAATTTTGAAATTTTCACTTTTTTCATACATTGTGGCACTGAGTTTCCTGAGTTCATTGAATTATCTGTGTTCTTTTGAATCTCACTGAGCTTCCATAAAATAAGTATTCTGAATTATTTTTGTGGTAACTCATGGGTCTCAATTTCTTTGAGATCTACCAACTGGAAAATTATTTTGGCATTTTGGGGGTGTCATTTTTAAATTATTTTTATACTCCTACTGATTTGTGTTGATATCTGCATATTTGAGGGGCTGTCCCCCCTCCAGTGTTCTTGGACTGGCTTCAGTGGGGAAAGATTTTTCACCTGAAAGTGTCTATGAGGGTGCTGGTTGGGTGGGGTGCAGTGTTTCTGGTTCTGGGGAGAGCATAGCATCAGAGTCTTCATGCAGTTCTATCAGCTTAGGTCCATGTTGGCAAAGACAATGGGTCTTTTCAGTAGCCAAAATTGTGGAGGTCCTGCTAGTGGCTGTGGGAGCTTAAGTCTATTGGTGTTCTCAGTGGTAAAGGCTTCTGGGTCCTCCTGTTCTTTATTTTCCACGGAAGGAAGTTCTGGCTGAGGGCATCTCTCTTGGTGCCAGGTTGATTGTGCTGCTCAGGGTAGCAGTGGGGCCAGAGTCCTGGCAGCAGGCATGTGTGGAACTACCGTGGTGCCTGGAGATGAGGTACAGGTACATTTGCTGCAGTGGTGGTGCTGGTGTCAGAGGTGCAGGCGTGTGCACATCTCCTGGGGCGAGGGTCCTCAGTGCTTCAGGCTCTAAGGGAAAGCTGAAGCAGTAGGGTGGGCCTGGAATGACAGAGTGCAGTGGTGGCTTAGGCCTATGGGCAGGGTGCAGAGCAGCAGCAATATGGATATTGCCGAGTGATCCTGGATAAAGCCCAAGCTCAGGACTCAGAAAGTGGGTTTCAGAGCAGCAACAACACAGGCCATCGTTGCTAGGCCAGGCTTCAATTCAGGACCCAGGACGATGAACACAAAGCTGGAAGAGCATAGCTCAGTGAGAGTGGGTCAGTGCCACAACTAAGACCCAGTGAGTTGGGCACAGGGAACCAGAAAAGCAGCACAGTCTTTATGCCAGAGGGTCAAAGAAGCAGCCAGGGGGTGGGGCACAGGGCAATGGCACCTTTCCCTGGTGATCACAAGTCAAAGCTGCAACTTAGAACTCTGGGGATGGGGCACTGAACTGTGGCAGTGCAGCCTGGTGATGCTCTGTCCAAGCCACGATTTAGGATTCAGAAAACAGTCATAGAATAGCTGCAGCATGGCCCTAAGCAATGGTCTATTGAAGCGTCACCTCAGGAGCCAGAGGGCAGGGTACAGAGCATTGGTAGCTTGGACCCAGTTTTGGAAAGTTAAAGCCTTGACTTCGGACTTAAAGGATGGGGTGCTGAGCAGTGGCCACTCCGGTCCTATAAATGGCAAGGTGCTGTGGTGTCCTGAACCTGGTGAGTGGTTCATAACAGCAACTGGAGTCTCTGGGAGCAGGTCTCTCTGTAGCAACAACTCCAGTCCTGGGGAGAAGATGTAGTGATGGGAACTCTGGGTGGCTCCATCAGCTGGATTCTGCATTGGTAAAGACCATGGAGGTCCTCAGTAGCAAAGGCTACAAACATTCACAGTAGTGATGAGGTTTGCTGTGTTTCTTCTGCTCTCCTTTTTCGTTTTGGAGTTAAATCTCCCTGAGGACATCCTTCTGGGCACTGAGCTGTTTTGGACTCAGGGCTGGGGTGATTCAGGTAAAATGTTTCCCATGCTTGTCAATGCACCTATCCTTAGATTTTGAGCTTTGCAGGATTTTTCATACTCCTTCCTCTAAGTCCAGAGCTTTGCCAAAGCCATATTTGTCAGTTTGTAATTTATTTATTGTTTTTGTAGGGGAGATAAGAATTAGGGCATCCTGGCCCATCATATTGCTGATGTTTGCCCCAGGTCTTTGCAAAACTGATCCTAATATGTGTGGGAAGATTGACCTCAATAAAATATCTCTAGCTTAAGAGAAAGCTGAGTAACACATGAGCTCTATATCCAAGCAACTTCCACCAACAGTCTAAAGCGTTGAGAGACATTCTAGCCAACCTAGAATGAGCTCCTAATTTGATTCTGAAGTGCAGAGACTCATTTCCATTGTATGGACTTCTCCACACTGTGAGCTCTGCCAAGTCAACCTGAGGCTAGACTTCATCCTATTGTCAGATAAATCTGTCATAGTTTATCATGAACTTCTGGAGAGCAGAGACGCTTGATGATGTAATGACCAGTAAGGATTGGATGCTGCTATTAGCTTTGAAAATTTAGGCAACTTTCAAACTTACTCTGAACCTGATTTTCTTTATACCTAACAGTTAGGACTGCAGTGAAGATTAAATGAGAGAGAATATAAAAGCTCCAAACACATGCTTGTAGGTACATAGTAGTCATTACAGGTATCTTTATTTTTCTCTTCCTCCCTCCATCTCTCTTCTGTCTCTCCTGACTGTAGATTTACCTACAGTTGCAATTTCAACACTAGGCACAGCCCCTACATTCTTTTTGTCTACCTTCATTCCTCCTTCAGATTCTCCTCTTTTTCTCAACTGCTTCTCCGTAAACCTCTTTCTTTGTCCTGTTCTCTCTTCCTTTTTTCTCCTTCCTCTCTACTCAACATTCAGCCCAACCTGTACTTTTCTCCTCTGCTTTTCCTAAAGGCTAGCATGAATATCTAGTCTCTCTAGCCTACAAAGAAGACAATAATGGAGCCTGCTCTTTAGTCAAATCTAAATACTAATTCTCAGACTGCAAGAAAAAGACCCTCTGTGGAGCTTGTCTTCGGCTTCCTACTGAGACAAAAGGGCTTCCGAAGCCCAGGCAACCCAGGTGCTGAAATATTCATAGGAAAAGACAGCGGAGGCAAGGGGCCGGCAGTTTGGGTGCAAGACCAGCAGGTCCTCTGGAGCTCTCTTGTGTGCAGAGCCTGCAGGAGGGCTGACATTCAGTCTGCTTCCACACGGAGATGCAGATGGCTGCTAAGCTTATTTCAGTGAGCATGCAGGGAAGGGGGTGGGAGAGGCTGGCAGAACAGAGCCACAACTCCTATCCATGGCATCAATGCCAAGATCTAAAGACAATTAAAAATGGATAACTTGAGGGAAACTCACAGGGAAACAGTTTGAGCCTTATTAAAATGCACTGAAAACTTTTTTTTAAAGAAGAAGAAACAATATTCTGATTTGTTTTTGAGTTAAAAAAAA
>NC_043710.1:71246918-71336933 GCF_006229205.1 Suricata suricatta | reverse complement strand
TAATTTCCTTCTCTAGAATACCCTGGTCAGAGAGGGAGAGAGGCACAGTCTAAACGCTTTCTTGTTTTCATTTTTTTTTTTTAAAGTGGCGGGTTCTTATTGAAAGAGGTACATATACTTAGGTAGGTATTTTTTAAGAAATTGCTTTGAGGGGTGCCTGGGTGGCTCAGTCGGTTAAGCATCCGGCTTCGGCTCAGGTCATGATCTCACGTTCGTGTGTTCGAGCCCCGCATCAGGCTCTGTGCTGACGGCTCGGAGCCTGGAGCCTGCTTCAGATTCTGTGTCTCCCTCTCTCTCTGCCCCTCCCCGCTCATGCTCTGCCTCTCTCTGTCTCAAAAATAAATAAAAACACTAAAAAAAATTAAAAAAAAAAAAGAAATTGCTTTGGGATTCCCCAGAAGGACCCCTAAGTGGGGGAGAATGTCCATATGTGAAGATGACAAAGCTGTTCAGCTAAATGAAATTTGTTGGTTTCTGATAATGCATTTGGGGCCAGGCAAAGCCCATCTACTCAGCCTCACTGCCATGTTGTAAAGGAGACTTGCATTTATAAAAGAATGCTATTCTTTTATTGTCAACCCTTTCTTCACCATTACAAAGTTCACTAGCTCATCTTTATAGTATAGTACTTAGAAGTTAAACTTACGATCTGGATTTCATTTTAGGTCTTATCTCATTCATCACTTACTGTTGAGTGACTTTGGGCAAATTACTAATTGTTTTGAGCCTTGGCATATTCATCCACTGGATGGGGATGTTAAGTGTCTGCCCTTCGAGGTCTTTGTGAGAATGACAAGGGAGTTAGCACTGAGCGCAATGTCTGGCATGTGTGCAAGAAGCCAGTATTTGTTAACTAGTATTATTTCTACTGCCTGATGAGTTTTTATTTCACTAATATAGTAACTACTGATATTTTCATAGCACTTTGCAAATTTCAAAGCTTATCCATTTATGTCCTGCATCTTGTGAAATTAGTAGGGCAAGAATAACCTAATCCTATTTAACATATTATATTTGGGCATATCTCCAACTCATGCAGTTAGAAAGTATTAGGTCAGGACTTGAACCTTAGTGTTTTTGAGTCCATTGCTACATCTATGAACTATTGACAATACATTTAGAATTTAGTGAGTCCTTAGAGTGTTTCAGGCACTATTTTAAGTGACTTACATGAACGATCTAATTTAATCCTCCCAATATTATGATTTAATAGTATTATGTCCCCATTTTACATATGAGCAAACTGACATTTGAACATTAACATCTGGTATCTTATCATAGTAGTAGCTTTTAGGTAAAAGGGACTACTGTAAGTATGCTTGAATTTTTAGCTGTGTAATATTGGCTAAAATCACTGTGTTTCTCTGAACTCTCATCTGTTAGTTGGGAGTAACAACTCAACACCCTTTCCAGAGTTGTATGGATAATGTCCTTTGGAAAGGTAACATGCATCTGATAATTATTACTAAAATGGTATGGTGGTAAGTCATTTATGTGGGTGTGTGTAGCTAAAATAATCACCAATGATCTGGGTATAATTATTTTTTTACTTTCTAAAATGATGTGTTGGCAATACATAGACACAGATATGAAAGCTCACTAGGAGCACGTCAGCCTAATCATCAGTTATAACTACTGTGGTTTCTTCAAGAAATGACTAAATTAGCAATACTGTCACAGCTCAGATAAGCTGATTTTCTAAGTCCAGCTTGTCCAGAGCCAGATTTGGGTTGATGCTGGTCCATCCACCTCATAGTTTCTGGACTAGTGGCCAATGAATTCCAGACATCACTCTTTATAGGATTAGAAGTTAATTCTAAATTCATGGAAAGCATTTTAGTATTTGTGCAGATAACCTATGTGGATTATGCAACTCCAATTGATTTTGGCTGTTCATTCCTCACCTCAAAGTTTACTTAATACAATTGTTTGAGGAATGGTGACTGAGTCAACATTTGTGTGGACAGACCCGGGAGCCTCTGCACCAGTGTTGCTTACCTTAGTATTAAAAAAAAAATTAAACAGTGCTGAGTTGAAACACAAGACAGTGAGACACTGTGCTGTCCTCTTGGAACTGGTTTCCAGGTTCACAGGATGTCATGTCTTCCTAAATAGAATACCATTGTTAAAACCTGGACCTAAAAGCACCCAATAATGATAGTTCTCACCACTCCTTTGTGTGTATTCTCCACAGCCTAGCACAGAGCACTGAATATGGGAGGGGCTTAAGGGTGTGGTGGTAACTCTCCATTTCCCAGCATTGGTGAGTGGGATGGCCAAAGCTCTGGCACCTTGGCAGGACTCCCGACGTTGGCGCACATAAACTCCGCAGACTTACCTGTACGTTTCTTAAGCTTCTTGGCACTCTTTTCCTCATCTGTAAACTTGGGTTAATAGTAGACACAGTTTTGGATTGAGGATAATGAAGATGATACAGGTAAAAGAAAATCCACTGTATAAAAATTATATAATCAGGGGCAGCTGGGTGGCTTGGTCGGTTGGGTGTCCGACTTCAGCTCAGGTCATGATCTCATGGTTCAGTGAGTTCAAGCCCTGCTTTGGGCTCTGTGCGAGTAGTTTGGAGCCTGCTTCAGATTCTGTGTCTCCCTCTCTCTGCCCCTTCCCCACTCAATGCTCTTTCTCTCTCTCAAAAATAAATAAGAATTAAAAATTTAAAAACCTCTATATAAACCTTAATTGTCTGTGAGTTCTCTACCATTTACCCTCTTCTCTCACAATATGAAGTCCTAAATCAAAGGCTTTCAGGGAATGGTCATGGAAAGTGTGATGTTTCTTAAATGTGAGGTGCTTTACACACCTTGTTTTGTTTTGTCCTCACACTGTTCTGGGAGATACACGTGTTCCCATCGTCACCTTCCAGATTAGGAAATGAGTCCAGAGAGAGATTAGGTCACCTGTCCACAAAGTCCCATGTAAGAGGTGAAATATTCCAAATGTTAATCCTGTTATTCTTTATTGAAATACTGGATTCAGAGTCAGGTGACTTATTTAAGTGGAGGTAATGTTAACTATGCCTTCACCATATATACCAGATCTGTGCTAAGCAGTTTCAACTAACTTGACTAACTCGTTTCATCTGCAATAACCTGGTCCCCATTTTATAGGCAAGTCCACTGTTGGGTCACCTGGCTTGCTGAAGGTCAGCAAGTAAGGGGCAGCATCAGGATTTGGCCCGAGGCAACCTAGTTTAAGAATCTTAGCTCTCTTCTCTGTACAATATAATCTTGGGCTAGGTTCACCTTTGCCACTCTCAAGTGTGTCACTTCTCTGCTCTGGGCCTCAGATTGTTAATTGGTAAAATGAGAAAGTCGTTTAGATAAGCCATAAAATCCCTTCCACGGGTCTATCCAGTAGAGTGAATCAATGGTGTCATAATAAAAATCACAAAAGGCATGTCCTGTGGGTCAGACCCCTCCTCACCACTGAATCATGAGGTGGGCTGCTCAATGAATAACAGGGACCGCGTGTCTTCTCCAGGTTTTGTGAGCTGTTGACACAGAGCTGAGGTTTATTGGACTCCAGAGAAATATGTTATCTCTACAGTAGGACTTTTCGTCCTCTGAGGCAATTCCTCCTTATTCTTCTTATAATTTTCTTCCCAAACTTGAACTTTCTCTCACTAGAGTCAGAATCAAAATATATGTGGCAAAGGCACGGGTTACAGTAGGATTGTGACAGTCACCAGGAAGGGTCCTGTTTTACTTCAGCACAAGTGACATTTCTTTAGTTACTTTGGTTTCCTTTTCTACATTGGAAGACTAGCCCTGCAGAAATGTCGGTCCAGAACTTGTAAGCTGTGTGGCAGAACATCAGGTACAATATTTATTCTCTGGTGTTTTGCTTTCAATCTCCTCTTATAGGAATTCAATTAATGCATTTTCAAACAGTACAAGGAAAACTCAGCCATGGAGTACGTAGGGAGTTCCCAGTGAGGGATTTCTTTTTCTCTAAGAAGGACCCTTTCTCTCTCACTTAATTCTGTTTATAGCACAGACTCTTTGGAGAATATGATGAAAGCTATAGACTATTTTACTAGCAAAAAGCACACTTTCATTCACACAGAATTTTGCATACAAATTCAGGTTTCTAAGCACTCCCAACTTGTCCATGATCAATGGCTGCAGCTAAATATCTTCTTTTCTAGGGCTTTGATTCTGTTTGTTTGTTTGTTTGTTTGTTTTTTCTTTTTCTTTTAGCCTCCCTTTTTCTTCCTCATTCGTTTTCTCCCCACTGAAGTGCAATAATAACATCTCAGATGTGGAAGGAGCCTCAGAGCCCAGCAGACTGACTCCTTACCAGTTCCAAATGGCCAACCAGCTCAGATCATACCTCTCTAGTGATAAGGAGTTTACCCCATACTGGTGACCGCCCATTAAAGTTTAAAAACAAATCGATTAAAAACTAAATAATTCAGTTAGAAGCTTTTACATTTTCATGAGCAGGATCCTTTCCCTTGTAGTGGATGCTGTTGGGCCCAGCCTGTATCCCCTTCACCTTATTCCCCAACTGCTGTGAGGATTGGCTGATCACCATCTACAGCCATCCTCCCTCTAGAGAAGTACCATTGGCTAAATGTAAGCTGTGATTGCTTTGTGCTCCCCTGCTCACCTACTGCCAACTGCAGACAGGGATAGACTAAGAGTCTGGTTCACTTGCCCCAGGGTAGGATTGATTCCGTGGTACAGTTCATGTTCCAGAGTGTGCCTATGGGATCAAATCTATGCTAATCTTTAGATGTGATTACATTCTTGCTTAGAAATTGTCCTATTCCTGACCCTGCTCCCTTGCTCTTCTCTTGAGAGTGCTCCAATTTTTGCTCTTGGGCTCTGCTTCTAGACCTGAGGCAGTTTGTGCCGCAAATGGTCCTGGGATGGGATTCTGGAGTTGGATCACTCACTGGCTGGATGGCAATGAGGAATCTTGTCACTGGTAGTTAGTGGAGTCTTGATAGTTTCTGGCATGTGATAGCTAAGACATTTGCCTGAGGTGAGCTGGGGTTGGGATAGATTTCAAAGAGTTGCCTTAGCTGATGTGTTGTATTAGGCATTTGAGATGTGCAGGGAAATAGCAGTCCAAAGAATTAGGTAGCTGTTCTTAGCATTATCAGTTCATTCAAGAGAGAAAATGATGGTCTTGGATGTAGTTATCAGCAGTTTAAAGCCAAGAGAGAGGCAGGGAATTTTATTAGAATTTTCAAAAAAAGCCCTCATCTCCAACAGCTAGAGGGGAGTCACAGCTGAGTGTCAGGAATAAGATTTATCAAAAGAGAGCAGAACTTCAGACAGGCCTAAAACCTCAGCTTAGGCAAGTCTTCTATGCCAAACTCGGGGCCCTCATAGGCAGTGAGTGAGACTCTGTGTCTGGGATGAGGATAGTAGGTAGATGCACTTGAGAACCTGGAAGTACCAAATACCTTGGAGCCATCTGGGCTGGCAGAAGTAGCTTCTGGAGATGGAATACTTCCACCCTGCCCCCTTGCGTGAATGAAGACTATGAGAGGCTTCAAAGGAGGCAGGAGCCTTATGAGACATTTTGGGATCTATCCTACCTTCTCTGGTCCCATATGCATAATTAAATTCAAATTGCATTATAACCTAACCATCCTACTAAGACAGGACAGGACTGCAGGCTGAAATAGCTGCAGGACTAGGCTGACATGGAATGGCAGGAAATGGAGAGTATTCCTGTGAGTGAACTGATGCTAGATCGTGGGGAATAGAACATAAGACTAGATTAGGGGCACTCTCTCGTGACATAGCACTTAGCACCTTGGCGTAGAACCTTTAGTGCTGGGATGGCTTGCAAAAGCTAGGAAATAAACAGTACATGATTATGGTATCCACTGCTCCTACCTTGTACTATACTGTCCAGAAGATTACAGCTTAGTAGAACAATGAAAATAAGCTCCTGCTGTCACAGCTGAAGCACAGCTTTGAGAAGACCCTGTGCAAAGATGGAGTGTTATCAGTATATGCCTTACTGTTATGTTCCCAATAGGTAAGATATATGGACCTGAGAACCAAAGAATGGAAGTATAAATGGCACGATTCTTGGGGCACCTGGGCGGCTCTGTTGGTTAAGCATGTAACTCTTGGTTTCAGCTCAGATTGTGATCTCATGGTTCATGGGTTTGAGCCCCACATCAGACTCTGCTATGACAGCGTGGAGCCTACTTGGGATTCTTCCCCCCTGTCTCTGACCCTCTTCCACTTGTGTACATGTGCACGCTCTCTCTCTCTCTCTCTCTCTCTCTCAAAATAAAAACATAAACTTAAAAAAAATAATACCATTCATTTTGACTCTTTGTAAGCTGTTTGTGGAATTTTGGCAAAATTTTCCTGCTATAGTCGCAGAGGTATTTAACCCTGATTTTCATGAGGTGATAGGATTGCTTATACATAATGAAGGCAAGGAGGAATATGCCTAACAGAGACAATCCACTTAAGCATCTCTTGGTACTTTTATGCCCACTTATAATTTCAAATTGACAAATAGAGCAACCATTGTCTAATCAGGACATAGTAACCAGGGTTTAAGAGCCCTAGGGATGAGAATTCATGGTAACACATCAGACCAGTCACTTGGACTAGTAGAAGTGTGGCCCAAGGGGAGCGAAATCTAACCATGACATTAGAAATTGGAGATGATGAGTATTGGTTATGCCTCAGCAGCCTCAGCAGAGATGTTGTTCATCTCAATCCACCATCTTCCTGTAAGTTCTCCAAGAAATTGAGACACATGAGAATCCTAGAAGCTCTACTCAGAAGGAGTGAACTTAATTTAGGAAACAAATGGATCTAAATGCTGTAGCAGTGAACTGAAGTGGATGCTGTTGGGGCCTTGCCCAGATATTTTTAATCCCCAAGGGTACCCACAACCCACCTGCTGACAGTGTTGGCTGGCAAAAGTTTACAGCTCTTCCCTTCTTTACAGAATCACCTTAGACTACCATAAAGTACTTCACCTGGAGGCTATCTTTCCTTCCCTCTTTATGGGGAGAAGTCTCATTGGCATGGTCATTTTAAAGGCTATTCCACTTGCTGCAAGGTGGGGCTAACTATGTGGTGTAATTTGTTCTTCAGAGCTTCCCTGTGATATCAGAATGAAGATAGTCTCTAGATGAAACCATTTGAGTTTTCCCCCTTCACTTACCCCTTCTCCTAAGACGTGTCCTGAATAAATCACTTGAATAAATTTTTAGGGAACCCTACCTAACACACCCTATAGCTCTCATTCCTTATTTCTTTTGTAGCCTCTGGTTCTTTATACAACACAATGGCTAAAAGATAAGGGGAAAGAATAAAGCATGCCGTGGTAATGATAAACTATCTAACGTCTGTCTTCTCACTTTTATGAATTCTAAAACTGAGACCTCCTGACACTCACATCAAAGTTTTTTTTTCTCAGTAGTCTCTGAGAACAATCCCTGTTTAATTCCAGGATGGTTTGCAAAGGGGTAGCCAAGAAACTGCTAGAGCATGTCATTACATTCCATATTTTGAGGGTTTCTTACTTTCTATCGCTCATGGTTCTACTCTGACCACTTCAAATGGTTACTGTGTCTCAGTCTTATTGCCCATACTTGAGTTCCTGTTGTGCTGTCTTTGTGGCACTTAAGTTCCTTCAAGATTGAGACTTGTCATAATTTAGATAAGCCCCACTAGGATCTATGGTTGTGGTCCAGAGAGTGGTGTACATTACTTGGAGGGACTGGGGCAAGAAGATTGGGAGGCCTGCTGTTGGGTTTCAGAACACACGGATGTTCAGGAGTCATAGGGAGGCCACTACTATGATTTCATCTACCAGCATTATGGAAATGGGTGATTATCACAGATTTTCTAGAAAGCATTTGGAAAAGTGCTGTATTGTCCATGCGCATTTTTCCTTTTTTTATGTTTTACAAATCTTGTACAAGTACCTTATTGGTTAAGCATACATCGTGGAGGAAGAGAAATATCAAAAATACAGGTTCAAGGCTTTCAGTCCTTGTAGTAGAGGGGAGAACTGAGAAATGCAGAGATGGTACTGAGTATCAGTCAACAACCTGTGCCACAGTTACTATTGTTGCTATTATTAGGATTGCTATTCCAGCTCTATTTTCTTAGGAATCATGTAAAGGGAGATCTGCTGAGAGGGAAGATATGATAGTTGGAGGTGAGCCCCACACACTTCCTCAAGAATTTTGAGTTACTTAGTTGGATGATCTATAAGGCGGAATGGACAAGTTCCAAAACAGAGTTCAAATGACTGACTTTGATAAGGAATAGCAAAAGCTTGGACACAGACGTTCTTGGACAATTTATTCCTTAGCCTCTCAAAGCAGCTAAAAAAGTGAGAAATAGAGATGCATCTGTTGGAGAGGACATCATCTCATGTACTTTTACTGCTGACACTGTGTCCCATTTTGTCGCATCATACTTGGCTCCAATAGTGATGCTTCTCTCTGTTGCATTCAGTGCTAGCATTGCCTACACAGAGATCCAGACACAAGGTATTGTCAATCACAGCACTAATGCTGCGAACTAGTGGTACAAAGGGCTAATGGCAAGTGGCTCCTGTATTTCCAGTGGTTTGCACTATACCTGTCATTTAGAAAGTGCAACAGTATGATTTGTTAATGGAATGAAAGAGTATTTATCCAACTACTACATTTCCATGATGAAGGCCCACACCTTGTAGAGGCAGCTCATTACACTGAGGGTTCTGATTAGTCACAGGAAAATTCCAAATAGCAATGTAAACGTTTGTCGATTGTGACCATGAAGTTAGGGAACATTGAACTGAGAACTCTGTGGAGCTATTTGGACAGCTCTCAGTCAGTCTGTCTTGCCTGAAAAGATAGTGAGTTCAAGGACCGCTGCATACATGCTGGGCAAACAATAACTTTGAGGGGTCATCTGGGTTCTAAGGAAGGAAGAAAATGGGTTTGGGGATGCTGAAAGGCTAGGTATGCTAAGTGCTCTTCAGGATACTCCACGAGAGTGGAAACTAAATCAGAAGGACCCTTGGACTACATCTACATTTGACACAGGATAAGCAAACAAATCCATTTCATACACCCTAGTGTCACAGAATTTCGGAGTCAGAAGGAATCTTGGAGTCTATCTGGCTATACTCTTATCTGGTAACTCAATTCCTTTTTTTTTTTTTTTTGGTAATTTTAAAAAAGTGATTGTCCAGCTGCTATTTGAGTCCTTCCATGGACAGAGACCTCACTGCCTTCCTACTCATTTCATTTCTTTATTTATCTGGATCTGACATCTCCCCTATGGTCACCAGTGCTTCAATGTATTACTCCATGGATCTTCCAATGCCTTCATTTCCATGTCTCTCCCTTCTTATATATCTTAGCTAGAGAAGACCTGTTGTCCAGTCCTCTTTAATGCTCCCTTTGCAGGAGCCTGTGCAGTCAACAAGCAGAAAATTCAAGACATAATATGGGGGGTGTTTGACACCGCAACCCTGGGTGTGTGTGTGTGTGTTTGTTTGTTTGTTTGTTGCCTTTGGTGGTGGTCCTTAGCCCATTCTTTTGTTTTTTATAGTTTAATGTCAAGTTGGTTTCCATATAACACCCAGTGCTCTTCCCCACAAGTGCCCTCCTCCAAGACCATCACTCCCCTTCCCTTTTCCCCCTCCCCCTTCAGCCCTCAGTTTGTTTTCAGTATTCAAGAGCCTCTAATGATTTGCCTTCCTCCCTCTCCCTAACTCTTTCCCCCCATCCCTTCCCCATGGTCCTCTGTTAGGCTTCTCCTGTTAGACCTATGAGTGAAAAAATACGGTGTTTGTCCTTCTCCGCCTGACTTATTTTGCTTAGCATGACACCCTCAAGGTCCATCCACATTGTGACAAATGGCCAAACTTCATTTTTTCTCATTGCCATGTGGTCCTCCATTGTATATATATAAAGCATCTCTTCTTGATCCATCCATCAGTTGATGGACATTTAGGCTCTTTCCATGATTTGGCTATTGTTGAAAGTGCTGCTGTGAACATTGGGGTACATGTGCCCCATGCATCAGCACTTCTGTATCCTTTAGGTAGATCCCCAGCAGTGCTATTGCTGGGTCATACCAAGTCTGGGTTCTTAACTGTTGCATTACAGTGTTGGACAAACACATGCATATGTGTGCTCACACAAATGCTGTTGCATTTGTATCAAGTTGGTGCTCCTAGTTAAATTTTGGTGCCTAGAAATATCCTTCACGTGAACCTTATCAAGCAGTGATAGTTATTTGAAGAATAGTCAAACCCAGAGGGCTGCTTGTGGGACACTTTACCTTCTTTGTAGACTCAATAAGAAGACCATCTGAGCCTTGGTGAGTGTTAAATAAAACTCTTTCATTTCACTGAAGGAGAATGTAAGGATCACATTGTAACTTGGACCAAGTTATCTCAGCAAAATAGCTGAAGAGTAAAGCCTAAACCTTAGGGCTTCAAAGTCTTTCTTGTGTGAGGGAGTAGCAGTGCGTAGTACTATATGGGTCACAGTGAGTGGACAAATCA
The DNA here is from genome assembly GCF_006229205.1 of Suricata suricatta. Taxonomy (NCBI): domain Eukaryota; kingdom Metazoa; phylum Chordata; class Mammalia; order Carnivora; family Herpestidae; genus Suricata; species Suricata suricatta. The sequence goes on along the minus strand of NC_043710.1, from coordinate 71,326,409 downwards.
CACATATTGAAAAACTGAAAGACTGATTGATATATATTTTTAAAAGATCTTTAATTTGGGGTTAGCTGGGTGGCTCAGTTGGTTAAGCATCCTACTTTTGATTTCAGCTCAAGTCATGATCTCATGGTTCATGGGTTTTAGCTCCACATTGGGCTTCATGCTGATAGCATGGAGCTTGTTTGGGATTCTTTCTTTCCCTCTCTCTCTGCCCCTCCTTTGCTTGTTCTCTCTCTCAAAATAAGTAAAATTTCCAAAGAAAAACCTTTAAGTAATTTGGCTTTTAACCATTTTTTGAAACCTCCTGTTGTTCTTTTGATTCAACAACTCACGTCATTTACATCTATATCTGGGAACACAAATTATTGCCAAATGAGAGCAGAGAAGGAGTAGATGGGGGAGGGTATTCCTGCTACTAAGTAAAGATAACATGGAGCCAGGATTAGAACTATGCCTCCTTTGTAGCATGAGACCAGGTTCACCAACATCTCAGGAAGTCAGAAGGTGACAGTGATAAGAGCCGTGCATATCTGGATTCAAATCCTACTTCTACAACTTTTTAGTTGTGTGCTTATGGATGAATTTTCTACTCCTTCTAGGCCTTACTTTCCTTAACAGTAACATGGGATTTCATAAGGATAATGAGAAGCATATACATAAAGTACCTTGCTTGGTAGCTGGGACATAGTAAGTGCTTGACAGATATCATACCTTATTATTATTATTGCAGCTTATTTTTACCACTTGTTCTTTTTCCATAAGGTAGGTATTCAATAGGTTTCTGTAGAATTAATGTATAAAATTCACAAGATCTTATTTTTACAATAAGGGAAGAACGATGGTATCTTTCATTTTCATCCTGATAAGTAGCCTTCTCGGATCAGGAGTAGGAAAGACACATCTATCTAGACCAGAATTTGGCAAAGTATGGCCCATGGGCAAATGCAGCTCACTGCCAGTTTTTGTGAATAAAGTTTTATTGGGACACAGGTACTCTTATTTGTTTACATATTGTCAATGGCTGCTTTTGCACTACAATGACAGCTGAGAATGTCAACTGAGACCATATGTCCTTCAAAGCGTAAAATATTTGTTATCTGGCCTTTTACACAAAAGGTTTGTGGCCCTTGATCTAGACAGATATGAATCAGTTGAATGCATGATAAAGATCTCAGAATGACCACATCTATGAGCTAAGCCATGTGAAGGACAAAAAGGAAATGGGCCAGTGGGGCTGTATGGTTTAGTGGAGTGATTGTAACTTAAAGTCAGGAGACTTTAAGAATCCCAAACAAGCTCCATGCTATCAGCATGAAGCCCAATAGTCTCAACCTCACAAAGTAGTTACCTACAAAACGGCAATCATTTCATTCCTCTAGGTATTCTTTATCTGGAAAATGAAGGAGTTGGATTAAATTGGCCCTATGATCACTCTACCACTAACATTCTATGATTCCTTGGAACCTAAGGCAAGGGCAGAGAGGAGAAGACTTGGGATGTTACTTTCTTTGTATATTTAAACTTTATTATCTCTTTAGGGTATAGGAAAGACTGGGGAGGGATCCTTGTTTGATACTGAGATGGACTTGACTTCAGGAAGAATTAAAAAATATTCATCCCCCAAACCTGGAAGTGAATGAAACTTTATTAAGAATTTCTTAGGGGAATAAAGTGGCTACATTGTACAAAGCTATTTTTGGCTTTTGTCAGCTACAATAACTTCATGGTTCAGATATAAGAGCCAAACACTAAAAGCATGAGTAGAAATTCCTTTCCACCGAGCACTGCTAACGTGAGATTGTGGCAACAGAGCTGTCAGGTTGAAGTTTAAAAAGCTTTTTAGAAAGTTGCTTGGGAGAAATAGACTTTAGTATTTAAAAATTTTATACACATACATGCATGCGTGCGCGCACACACACACACACACACACACACACACACATCTTTCAATATACTATTACCTGGTACCTAGAGTGATACTTAGTAGTAGTTGAATAAATGTTCTCAAATGAATTATTAAAACCCATTGGCACCACTGCATTATACTGTCTACAAACATTTAATTGACATTTGAATGTTTATTATTCAGCAGACGTTCTGTGTCTATTATTTGGATCATTGGGTTCTTTCTTACCTTACTTGATGTTATTCATAATGTTCCTCAGATGGAATCTAAGGAGGGAATGCCAGAATTATAGTTTAAGAGCTAACGGGGGCTGGATGAATCCCTTGTTCTCAGATGTGTTCTTCCCAGTCTCTTATCCAAGGCGCAAGGATTGTTTAAGGCAATGAGGAACAAAACCCATTCTTTATAATCCTAGTTCAATGTTTTTCCCCCATACAGCACCTCAGCTTACATTTTAGAATTTTATAGTAAAATTCTAACATATCATCCCAAATGGCAAGGAATTTTGGTGTTCTAGTTAATGGCAATATGCTTCATTTAGTCTTTAATTTACATCTTCAGCAAGTATTTGTTAAACACTAATCATGTCAATTGTAATATGCTGTCCTCTGAATGGATGAAAAGGAATGAGGCATAGCCCCTTCCCTGAACTTAGAGGTTCCCTGCAGGAACAGTTCCCTGAACCTCTTCTACTGCCCCATGGCTCACCTCCAGCACTGCATCTTCCATATTAGATTGGAATGTTCTGTTAACAAACTGTCTTTTCCATTAGGCTGTAAGATGCTTGAGGCCAGAGATCATAACTTATTAATCACTGAACATATTCTGTCCCCTCTCACCCAAAGTGGTATATGAACCTGATTTTGTGATATATTTGGGGGAGAAAGTGAATAATATATAGCATGCTAGTTCAACACATATGTTATGAAGTAAATACTTGCATCCCTTCACAAATTCATATGTGGAAATCCTAACTCCTAATGTGTGGTATTTATTTGGAGACAGGGCCATTAGAAGACAATTAGGGTTAGATAAGGTCATGTGGATGAGACCCTGGTCTGATGGTATTAGTGTCTTTATAAGAAGAGACAACAGAGAGCTTGTTCGTTCCCTCTCACATGGCACCAGGGAAGGACCATGTGAGTATACAGTAAGAAGAGGTTGATGGAAGAGAAGTAGGTGGAGGGATGGGTTAAATGGGTGATAGGCATTAAAGAGGCCACTTGTTGGGATGAGCACTGGGTGTTAATTATTTTTTAATGTTTATTTTGAGAGAGAAAGAGAGAGAGAGAGAGAGAGAGAGAGAGAGAGAGAGAGAGAGAGAGAGAGACTGGGAAAGGGCAGAGAGATAGGGAGAGAGAGAATCTCAAGCAGTCTCTGTGCTGTTAGCAAGGAGCCTGATGAGAGGCTTGATCCCATGAACATGGATCATGACCTGAGCAAATTGAGAGTTGGATGCTGAACTGACCGAGCCACCCAGGTGCCCCAAGCCCTGGGTGTTATATGTAAGTGATGAATAACTAAATTTTACTCATGAAACCAGTACTACACTGTTTATTAACTAACTAGAATTTAAATTAAAAAACAAAAAGAAGGTGGCCATCTATAATCCAGGAAGAGAGTCTCCACCAGAACCTGACCTTATTGGTATCCTGATCTTAGACTTCCAGGCTCCATACGGTGAGAAAATAAATTTCTGTTGTTTAAGCCACCCAATCTTTGGTATTTTGTCTTGGTAGCCTGAACTAACAAAATAAACTGTACAATATTTTTAACCATAACTATATTGGAAACACAAACTCTTTTGAAAATTACAACATCCAAAACTTTGCAGTCTTTCTGTATTTTTGTGAACTTTCCTAGTCTAACTGTATTAGTTTCTTGTAGCTGCCATAACAAAGTGCCACAAAACAGGTGACTTAAGGTAACAGAAACTTATTTTTTTCACAATTCTAGAGGCCTGGTGTCTGAAATCAGTATAGTAGCTGGACCATGCTCCCTCTGAAACCTCTGTGGGGTGAAACTTTGCCTCTTCCAGCTGCTGGCATCCTCAGCGACTTCATAATGCCAATCTCTGTCTCCAGCTTCACACATTTTCCCTGTGAATCTTTTCTGTCTTCCCTCTGTGCATGGGTGTCTGTTTCTTCTCATAGGGCCTCCAGCTATACTGGATTAGGGCCTACCTTAATGATCTCACATTAACTTGATTATATCTACTCTATTTAGAATTAATATCATATTCACACATATCAGGGGTTAGGACTGCAACATATATTTTTGGGGGAGAGGCAAAATTCAACTCATAACAATGACCTAGTCTAAAATTGTATTTTTCTTCTTTTCCTCACAATAATAGCATTAACTTGTACCCTTTGGAACTATGCATTACATGCCAATCATGGTACTAGACATTTAAGGATTTCATTTTATCTTCTCAACAAGCCTGAGAGATGGGAAGTATTAGCATTGTTAACAACTATAAAATTGAGACTCAGAGAGACTGAATACAACCTACCAGGTCCTATACTAAATGGTGGAGCAGGATTTAACCCAGATAAGACTTAAATGGAGGTCCATGTTCTTAACTACATTGCAAGTCTTTTTCTTTTTATACTTATGAGCCTATTAGCCATTTTGGGATTCTCTGTATCTTAAAACTTTAGAAACTCTTTTTTAAACATCTTTATTGAGCATTGTTCTATCACATATTCACCCACAAACTAACTGGGGCCAGACACATAAGTCTGTATATACTGTGGCCTGCTTAGGTTCACTAAGACTATTTCACCCCTTCATTTGTCAGTGTCTCTTCTCTTCTTTTCCTTTGTCCTGGTAATCCGTATCATCCCTGAAACCATTTATGAATGCTAGGTCAGGTTCCAAAGAGAAACTCTATAATCTTGTATATGCTCTGTTATTCCGACCTTAGCCTGAAGTCTGTTTCTGTATTGAGAGAGTCTGACATTCATACTGCTGTGTTCAGTCACTGTATCTTCAAAACTGGGCTCAGACATGACTTCAGATTGCCAGGGATTTGGAACTCCAATATGGGGTCGCCTTTGTTTGAATATACTCCTTTTAAAAATGTTTTTATTTATTTTTGAGAGACAGAGAGAGACAGGACTAGCAGAGGAGGGTCAGAGAGAGAGGGAGACACAGAATCTGAAGCAGGCTCCATATTCTGAGCTAGCTGTTAGCACAGAGCCCGACGTGGGGTTCGAACTCACGAACTATGAGATCATGACCTGAGCTGAAGCTGAACGCTTAACCGATTGAGCCACCCAGGTGCCCTGAGTTGCCTTTGTTTAGAACCCCAACATTCCTGCTCTTGAATCTCAGCCAGAGGCACATCTATATACCAGGACCACATGGTTCTGCATGGATTTTCCCAAGGTGCTTGGAAAAGTCATCAAATTATTTGCAATTGTACTTCTACAGTTTGCAGCTGTTTGAAAAATTCCAGATTGATTTTCAGCTGAGCAATGCAGCCTCAATCCTAATAAGGTTCAAGCACTGAAAAAGTACAGCAATGAACCATTGATTAAGTTGACACTGCAATCTATTTCCCCTGCCCCTGGTAGACTGAACTGGCTGCTTACACTTGAATTTGTTAAATGTTCCAGGCTTTGTCTTTGTGAATAATCTTATCTGAAGCCAGAGATAGTTCAATGCTTGGTTCCTCTGTCTGGTTATTTGTGAGTGCCTCTTTCCAGGGGTGTGAAAGTGAAAGCTGAGGAAATTAAGGGAAGTACACAGGGAATTCACCAATCTAGAAGCCTAGTGTCCAGTGCTGCTACTGTGCACAATTCCAGTTTTAGAGCTGAAAAGTAAGACTAGTTGGGAAATGAACATGTCCACGGGGAAATAACAGAGCAGGAATGTGTGCGCTCCTGAGTGAATGTCAAGTTTAGAGCACGAATGGACTTTCCACATAGACAAGTGTCCCAAGAAAGTGGCAGTTCTGCTGCAAATATAAATCATTAAGATATACAACATCAGGTTCTCCTGCCTCCATTCTAAGTCACCCATGTACCCAGCTTCTTTGAAATGGTGTGCTTCGTATTGAACCAGAATCTTGAAAAATACCTGCTGTGTGATCTTTGGAAAGAGCTTAACTTAGTTCAGCTTTGATATCCTCATCTTTAAAATGGGTATGTTACTGGTACTATTCTTGTAGGGTGTTGTCATGATCAGATAAGCTAAAGGATAGAGTGAGTCTCATATACAGTAAGCTTAATAAATTAATAATAATGAAGCAAGATTCCCATTTCAGGCAGATAAAAGCAGAATGAAAATCACTGTGTTTCAATGAGGATTTTTTTCTTGTCATTACACTGGTATTTAAATGGATTGATAAAAACGATAGTGTGGTTCATTTCTACAATGAGAATGGGGAGGAGGGAGCCGCCTGACAATCAGAGAGATCCCCTGATGTAGTAGACAGCAAGACTCACAGTGTCACAGCAATGAATCTCTGTATCAGCAGTGGCTGGGTTGGAAAAAAATGGCGGGAGAAAAGCCATATTGTTCACTAGCTGCACACCCCTGGCTGCTGTGCCTCAGCAAAGGCATCCTCCCTGCTCTCATTCCTGTGGAATGATGTCTGGTTTTATAACAGTTGTTCTAGTATGGCGAACATTAGGTCTTTCAAGTCTAATGTAGATGAATTTTAACCATATGCATAGGGTAAATATATACATACATCTATACATATATATTATCTTCTATAAATATTTATGGGGAACATATAAATGATTCACACACAATCCCTCACATCCGAGGAGAAGAATAGAGAGATCCACTGTGTTTTGACCTGACCCCTCAACCCCATCAGAATGCAAATCATCTAACCCTGGACAAGTAATTGCTCAAATAGCACAGGTCCTGGGGAGCCTATTCTCATGTGGGGTGTAGTCACATTCTCAACACTTTCATCAGTCAACCCCTTTACCAATAGTCCCCTAGACATTTCCTACCAGCTCTGTGCCTGCCTCCAGATTATTCTGAAAAATCGCAGCAGTCATGTGTGTGCATTTTAAAACATAGATGTATGCTGGGCAAAGCTGGAGTCCGACTCCTGATAAAGGTGGTACATTCAGAGTTGCGGGCAGAAGGAAGTCTTTCAAGCAGTTTGCGAAAATGTGAATGTTCTCTATCTGTGCTGTCCACAGAGTGGCCACTAGTCCCATGAGACTATTGGCCACTGAAATGCAGCAAGTGGGAAGGAAGTGTTGAATTTTTAATTTAATATTAACTCGTTTAAGTGTAAACAGACATTTGTGACCAGAGGCTACTGTACTGGAAAGTACAGCTTTAGAAAATAAGCAGCCCAATCTGCTTTTAAGAAGATAAACATGAAGTAGATGGAGAGGATTGGATGGATTGGGATGAGAGAAGCAGGGAGGAACCTGCCAACAGGTTAAATCCTATTTTCTCTTCTGACTAAAATTCTCAGTCTCTAAATACTCTAGATTTGGTGGCATGAGGAAAAATGGAATGCTTAATGACTACTTATCAATTTCTCAGTCATTTACTGAGAGTTTTCCTGTACCATTTTATATCTTTATTATGCAGGAAACTAGGGATGAAGAAGTAAAGAAACTTTATAAAACAACACGCCTTTATCCATGTGTGTGTATATTCAGAGCATCAGACAGGCACACGCCGCAATACACTTACATAGTGCATGGTAGAAGTGAGGCCCTGAGAATTAAGAAATTTTTTTTATATTTTTCTGTGAGAGGTAGAATTAATTCTAATTGGTATTAACAATTCAAATTCATAATGGTCTTGAAGAAATAGAAAATGTAACTCCAGAGAGTTAAAATGCTTTAAAAAAAAAAAACGATAATCAAATACTGACCACTGTTTCTATTCTCCAACTCTTTGGTCATTCCTTTGACCTGTATTGTCTGTGTTGTCCTGACTCTCTGGCTAAGGTCAGCTAGAATGGAAAGCCCTTGCTTTGTCATGTAGACTGGTCTTGGAAGTCTGGATGTTCAGGGTGAGATAAGTCACCCAGGAGTGCTTTTTCTGAGTAGCCTCTGGACTGTCACCACATTGCTATTATTTACAGACCACACAAATGTATAGGAGTGCATACAGCTGTGTATTCAGCCTGCCTTCTTGATGATAAATCAGAACTCCAAGTATTCACAAATATATTGTCCTTCAATGACTGCTTCCTGGTGACAACAGTTCTAGCACTATCACAAGCCTCAGGAATACATCATTCTGCTTTTCAGATGGATGATTTTTTTTCTAAGTCAAAGAACATCCTTTCTTTTCTCCCTTACTATCTTATTTTTATTGCATAGTAGTTTTTGAGTGGTTGGTGTTTTCCATGCATGCTATAAAGTGCTAGAGGTGTAAAACTAAATAAAATTAAGCCTTAATATCTTCATTTTCAGAGTGGGCAATGTCTTCTGTTGGTAAGGATTATAGACTTTGGGGTTGATGGACTCATCATTAACCACCTGTGTGATCCTGAGAAAGCTTGTTCACCCCTTTGTGCTTTAGTTTCTTCTGCCATAAAATGAGGGTAGGGAAGTATGTCCTTTAAAGGGTTAATTCAATATTAAGGAGATAATCCATGTAAAGCACTCAGCACTTTATCATGGTGAGTGCTCAGTAAGTGTCAGTCTTTTTTTTTTTTTTAACAGTTATTTATTTTTGATAGATTAAGAGAAACAGTGTAATCAGAGGAGGAGCAGAGAAAGAGAGGGAGAAACAGAATCCAAAGCAGGTTCTGGGCTCTGAGCTGTCAGCACAGAGCCCAACGCAGGGCTCGAACCTATGAACCTGAGATCATGACCTGAGCTGAAGTCAGTGGCTTAACTGAATGAGCCACCAGGCGCCCCAGAAATTCCATTGTTCTTTACCCACTTTAATGACATTGGCATGCAGAGCCCATCCTTCTGTCTCCTTGGACATGAGATGCCTAGTGGAGACATACAATTCTCTCTCATTCTTCCTGTGAGACATTCCCCCCATCCAGTGCTATTGATGCCTGTATAGATAGATTAGGATAAGTTAGATATTCAGTATATATGTTCAGTCTCTCCTTCCTAACTCACCAATCAAGTGGGTCACCCCACATGCCTGGGGTGGAGTGAAAGAAACGGGAGAGAGGCCAGGACTGACATGTTAATGAAGCCATGATGACATGGAAAGCAACATCAGAATTGGGGAAGATCATTTACTTCCAACAGGAATGATTAGAATATCCATTTTAGAGATAATAAATCTTGAAGAGTTTAAGACCTTGCCCAAGCTGGTACGTGGCAGGTGTAAAATGTGAATTTAGAACTGAGAGAATTGGGGCACCTAGGTGGCTCAGTTGTTCGGGCGTCTACTTCAACTCTACCGTATCAGTAATTGATGTGAATAGTTTAAAGTTAATTAATTTAAAAGACAGAAGTTGCCAGAGTGGATAAGAAACATGACATAACAATACACTGGCTACAATAAATTCACTTCAAGAATAATAACATGGGTATGTTATAAGAGAAAGAGAAAAGTTTCACCATGCAAATATTGCTAAAAAAAAAAAAAGTAAAAGAAAAACTATAGGATAGACTTTAGACCAAAGAAAGTCTCTGCCCTCAGAGAGCTTAACAATTTACATGTTATTTGAATTTTACACTTTCATTTTTTAGAAAGAAACTATAGTAATTGCCACCTAAGCCAGATTGTGAGGTTCCATATATAATTAAGCAGTGATTTCAAAGTTAATTTTTTTTCAAATATAATCAGCTCATGACGTGGACATCTAATGTGTATTGAGCATTTTGAAGTGTGCTCTTGGGTGATGTAGCTGATAGGGAAATTCCATGTAAAATGCTGCATAATGGGGTTTTGAGCAATTTCTGAAATATAGGGAAGAGAAATTTTGAGTGTCCAAATACTTTTGGATAATTTATTAAAGCGTAGATGAACAAGACAGTTAGGGTCCCTGCCCACATAGAAATTAGGGTGAGGTTGATTAGGCAGTGATGTACTTGTAGGGAGGGGAAGTACGACACTGGTGAGGTCAGATTCAGGGGAGTTAGAAAATGGACTGGTAAGGGATTGCCCATTGCCTTGATTTTGTCTCTTGCCGAATTCATGGTGAACATAGACTATTTAATAATGGAATTTTTTTCTAGTAACTACTCAATCTTTGTACAGCAATTCTTTAGAGATATATTAAAAATTATTCTATATTCTATAATTTTTAAGTAAAATAAAATGGTTTTTTTTCTGCATTGTAGTTACAACTATGTAAAAAAAATAGGACAAAGAGAAATCACACATATGAAAAAAGCTAATCTCCTAGGGTGATGAGATTGAGGGTGATTTATGAGTCCTTTTAAGTGATCTTTGTTGATCTAATGTGATCTTTAGAATAAATAGAAATCCAAAGGAAATGAGTATGCTGAACTCAGAGGAGGAACAGAAAGCTCCCCGTTGTACTTGAGATCTTAAGATAGGAGAGAGAGTGCATGCCTTTCCTCACGGGAGTGTGGACACCTGGCTAATAGCTACTGGGGGACGTGGCTCTAATTGAAACAACCTGTTTTTGTTTTTGATTTTGAAGATTTTATTTTTAAGTAATCTCTGCACCCAATGTGGGGCTTGAACCTTGAGATTGAGAGCCACATGCTCTACTGACTGAGCCAGACAGACACCTCAGGTAGAGCCTGTTGTTGGCTGAAGATCATGTTTGAAGACCTGCTTTTTGATGCTGCATATACATTGGTATTTTGCTCCATTTATCAAAAGAACAGACAGAATATTAAAGCTTCTGTGAGGTAGGTGTAAGAGGAGTTATGTCTACATTTAACAGCTAGACAGACATACAAAGACTCCATCACTTAGTACCTGTGGAACCTTTGGTAGAAAACCTCTGTGCCTCAGTTTCCTCATCTGTAAACTAGTGATGAATATACTACGTAAATCATAAAGGAACTTCTGTAATTAAAGCAATTACATATATGTTACATAGAACAGAGTCTGATATATAGTAAAGAGTCAACAATTGTTAGCTATTATTTAATAATTATTAATATTATTCTTATATTACTTCCAGTATTTCTTTAATCCACCACTGCAGTTAGGACTATAGCCCTGTTTTCCAGCTTTCCTATGTGCTATGCTTCTTGAAAAAATAGCATGGTGGAAAAGGAAAAAAATAAGAACTTTGTAATTGGGGAAAAATCCTTATTTCAAATACTGTTTTGTACTCAGAGAGATGTTAGAAAATGCTATAAATCTTAATTTTCTTGTATTTAAAATGAAGACAATGATAATAAGAATGGTTTTAGTCTTAGTCTAGGTTCTTTAAAATACAGAGCCTGAGTAAAGGATTAGTTGGTGTGTTTTATTTGGGAGATATCATCTCAGAGCATTGAGAGTGAAAAAGGAAGTGTAACAGTTAAGGAGAATTTAGGTAACAGAATGCAGTACTGTGCCAGGTCCTACAGCTTGATCTACAGCAGGTGCACCAGTCTGGCCTTGCAGAGTTTCTCCAGACAAAGATTATTGTGCTTACAGACTGACCATCAGTGAGTAGAGAGAAGAGGGAACTAATCTGCTGGTTCCCTTCTGTATCCTGTCTGCAGTTGGTCACAGTTTGTCCCAGAGGGCATTAACTTGGCAGGTGCTCCCAAAGCCAGATCCCATATCCTGTTGCATGGCTGTTCATTGGAATCTGGAAGTGGAAGTGGTGGGAGCTGTTAGCAGCTAGAGGAATGAGGCTCCTCAGCCTGTGGAGGCAGAACCCCCCAGATCTGCATACTTGTTTTTGCTACAGAAGTGCCAGGTGACAACAAAGGAGATGAGTCCTGGAATCTGAGGGGGTTCATAAGATGTGCCTATTATATCCTCAGAGGGTGAAATAGAATATAGTGCTTGTCTTAGTGTGAGTTGCCACAATAGAATACCAACAGTCTGGGTATTTTTATAAACCATGAAAACTTATTTTTCACCATTTTGGATGCTGAGAAGTCCAAGAGCAAGTGTCTGATAGGTATGTTGTTTGGTGAGGGCATATTTCCTGGTTCATAGATGTCTGATTTCTCGTGTGTGCACATGGTAGGAGAGTCCAGGGAGTTCCTGGGTCCTCCAAATGGGGGCTAATTCCATTCAAGAAGCCTCAACCTGTGACATGTCGCCTCCAAACAGCCCCACCCACTAATACACCTCCTAACCACATAGGAGATTGGATTCCAACATATGAATTTGAAGGAGACACATACTGTATACAGCTATATTGTATTAATATTAGTTATTCAATTTGGCTACCCTGTATTGAATAGCGGTGGCAACAGAGAAATAGGGCTGCTGTGTGGAACTCTAGAAAGCACTTCTAAAATCACAGTAAAGCACATGTACTATCTACTCTGAGATGTAACATCATCTACTAATGTGCATCCTGAAGGCAAGGCCATTCCAATGTTTATATGCAATGCTTTATTTCCTTAGCAGGGGCACCCAGTGATCTGGCCCAAAAGGAACAATAGCTAGGAGCTAGTAGCTATTAGAAAGAGCATACAAAATTTCTATTATTTAAAAAGTGTTTATAAATTTAGAAACCTCTTTCTCCTATAGGACAGATTATATTTCCTAAAATGGTCACACCAGCACATATCTTATCCCAGATGATCTATTAACAATTAATATGCCTGACATTAACCTCTGTAAGGTGGTTGAGTCTGTGTTCTCATCCCTTAAAACTGGGGGGATCTTGGTAACCCTCTCAGCCAATAGAATGCAATGGAAGTGAGGCTGCATGTTTTCCAAGACTGGGTCATAAAAGGCAAAATAGCTTTCCTCTGGCTCTTCTTATTGGGACATGCACCTTGAGATCATAAGCTAACTTAAGAAGTCCAGCTTCCTAGCAGCTGCCTACTTGGAGAGATGATGCAGAGAAACCAGAGAGCACTAGCAAGTGCTTGGGAGTTTGGGAGTTCACATGTGAGAGGGAGAGACAGGGAGAGAGGGAGAGGGAGTAAGGAAGGGGGGAGGCAGTGAGGAGATAGAGAGGGAGAGAGAGAGGGAGAGGAAAGGAAGGGAGGGAGAGAGAGGAAGGGGGTGGAGAGAAGGAGAGAGGGAGAGGGAGAGAGATGCCCAAGTTACTGCAGCTGTCATTCCCAGCTGTTGGGTTCTTCCAGCCCAGGTACAAGACACATGAATGGAGAAGTCTTTGAGACGACCCAGCCCCAGTAACCACCTGACTGCACCAGATTCCCTTCTCATAGGAACCTTGAGTGAAAATAAATGATTATTGTTTTAAGCTGCTATGTTGTGGAATAATTTTTTTTGCAGCTATAAAAACTGCAGGACCCACGGAACCCTGGGTTTGAGCAGAAGGCTGTCATGACAGTGAAGTGTTGCCCTTTCTTTCATTTTGTTTAAATCTTTTAACCCTAGTCATGTTGTTAAAGAAGATATTTATTGGGTGCCTACCCCTTGCTCAGAACGATGTAGTTGCAAGAGGTACAGAGTGACCAGTAACAGTCCCTGACTTCATGAGGTTTAAAGCTCAGTTGAAGGTGGGGGGCTACCTGTATATGAAGAGAAGCAAGGACTGGGAACTAAGAGGCCAGCTAATGTGTGGCAGAGATGCCACACACTTTTTCAAAACTCTTTTCCACTTGGGGACAAACAAAAACATTTTTGCGCTAGGCAGAGGCTGCTTTACATTAAGCTAATGAAGGTTAAGCTTCAGAGCCCTTCACTTTCAGTGGCCTGGTTGCAATCACCTGGTTGCAACATACCTTTTATAAGCCTCATGCAGTTAGCAACTGTTACTGCTCACTCTGTACCTCTTGCAACTATATCTGTTCTGAGCAATAAGTAGGCACCTAATAGATATTTTATTGATTAATGAAATGGTTAGGCTTAAAACTTCTAAACAAAATTTAAAAAAAGGCAACACTTAAAAACAGATGTCATGACAGCCTTATAATCAAAGCACCTGGAACTCCACAGATGTTCTAGTTTTTATATACAATACTATATATAGTATAATTTTGAAGAGGAAGGTATTTTAACTAAAGAGACTTCTGTTCCAACTACCCCTCCATCCTCCTCTCTTGGCCAGTGATGTTGGAGAAGCCATGATATTTTTGGTATCTAGCTAAGAGGAGGTTAAATTGAGCATACTTTTGGTTTCAATTTAGTGGGTTGTATACATGTGGCTCACAGTTGAATTCTCTGTAAAGCTAAGTTATTACTAGTTACCCGGGTGTGGGAACCATCCCCAGGAACACTTGCGCTGCCCACTGTAGATCCAACTGGTGTCATGAAACCAAAGTTCAGAGTTACAAATGGTCTTGTGGTAAGAGCACAGCCCGTATACCCAGCAGCCATCACTGGAAATACATGGATAGTGGACAAGAAGCAAGACTTCATATGCCTGGAAATGAGAGGTGGTCTGTGGAAAATCCTTCTAAATATGAACCATATGAAATTATAAATGGAGGATTTTTCACTGACACCTGGTCAAAAAAGAAGTCCTTTCCTCTCAAAATTTCTTAGTAATGCAGTATATATATAATTTTATTTTATTTTTACTTTTTTAACTTTATTTATTTAGCTTGAGAGAGTGAGAGGGCATGAGAGCAAGGGAGGGACAGAGAGAGGGGGAGAGAAAATCCTAAGCAGACTCCACTGCCAGCACAGAGCTGCACGTGGGGCTCAATCCCACAAAACCAAGAGATCATGACCTGAGACAAAATCCAGAGCTGAATAGTTAACCGACTGAGCCACCCAGGTGCCCCTGAAGTATATACAATTTTAAACACAAATGACTAAAAGCTGAAAAATAGATCAAGCATTATAAAATCCAGAAAAAATATAGCATGATAGTTTTGTTATTTAAGTATCAAATTACCAGGAAATTGAAATCTTTTGCCTATGTTTTCATATGATTCACTCCTTTTCATTAATTGGATTATCAAACAACCCAGAAGTCTATTTATTGTTGCTATTCAAAATTCATCTCTTTCTTTTAATCATTTATTGCCTTGGTATGATCTGAAAAAATAAATTGCCAATTTTCCTCTCCATGTCAAACCCATTTCTTTTGATTTTGGTGCTTATCTTGTGTGCTTTCCTTTTATATTTCATTAACTTTTAACTTGATTTTCTCCATTCTTTAATAAGTAAACATAAGACAACAAAGAAGGTGTGCTTCCATGTTGGCCTAATTGTGTATAATTTTTCACTTGCTTTAATGCTTTAATTTTTTTAATGTTTATTCATTTTTGAAAGACAAAGAAAGACAAAGCACAGGCAGAGGAGTGGTGGAGAGAGAGGGAGACACAGAATCCAAAGCCGGCTCCAGGCTCTGAGCTGTCCGTGCAGAGCCTGATGTGGGGCTTGAACCCATGAACCACAAGATCATGACTGAGATGAAGTCGGATGCCTAACCAACTGAGCCACCCAGGTGCCCCAACGCTTTAAATTTGTAATAATAGTGACTATTTTCTCATTGTAAATAGTCATTTTTATGGCTATCAAAGAAGGACATCCAAATTGTAGAAGCTTCACACCTTATACACCTGCATTCATTCCTGAGTGGACATTGGGAAGAGATGAATGGACCTATTAAAGCTTGACTTCTTTTGGGAATTCTGTCCTGATATCCCGTGTTTGAATTAAGCACCCCTTGATTCTCAGATTTCCCTGTGCCAAGCTCTAGAGCTTACCACCTTGAACGAGATGAACAGTTTTTCTTTTAAATCTTACAAAACCTCTGTGAAGTAGCATGATAATCAGTTTTATGTGTCAGCGTGGCTAGGATTTGGTGCCCAACTGCTTGGCCAGATAGCAGTCTAGATGTTACAGTGAAGGTATTTTGTACAATCAGTTAATTTTAAATAAAGGAGATTATACTCAATAATGTGAGTGGACTTCATCCAATCAACTGAATGCTTTAAGAGCAAAACTGAGGTTTCCTAGAGAGGAAGGAATTTTGTCCCAAGATAGTAACATAGAAATTTTACCTGGTTTTCCAGCCCACTGTGTGGATTTTAGGATTTGCAGGTCCCCACAGTTGTGTGAGCCTGTTCATTAAAATAAACCTTTTTTATTCTCTCAACACATGCATCTGTATCCTCCCTACCCCCCTGCATCTTCTTACCCTGTTGTGTTTCTCTGGAGCAACCTGACTGGGAAAGGTAGTAATTATCAGCAATTTATGAGAGTAAACAAGGTGAGCAAGCAGCTTACCTCAGGACATGCAGCTGGTATGTGGCAGACCAGGTCTGTGGACAGACCGTACATGATCTTTCTACTCCACAGCTCTTTCTGGAGTTAGAAAACCTTCCTAGTTGAGCTCTGTCTCATTGGGTTGCATGATCTTGGACGTTTGGTACTCACCCCCCTTCCCCCTCATGGCCCCTTCTCCCTTTTAGTGGTAATCATACTAACACCTTTGTACTCTCATATACAGTATTTTTTTTAAACATCAGAGCACACCGGCTGGATAAATACTATACCCATTTCACAGATGAGGACTTGACATGTAGAAGAATTGCCCAAAGTAATATGGCCAGATAACAATAGAGCTGGAGCATTCTTTCACTATATCAAAGTGAAAGAAAAAAAATGCTATAAAATTTTAATCAGTTTGAACCCTGAGACCATTGCCATAAAAAATGAATCCCTTACTTTGCAGGAAGAAATGTCTTTAATTCAGGCCCCCTTCCTGCGCTAAAGGGAGCAAATCATAATTTCAGTGATTAAGCTTTTAGAGTCGTATTTTCATTGGAAGACTCTGTGTCTGATTCACCTGCCAGTATAAAACTGAAGCTATCAAGCATTTGGTGCCCAGCTGGCTGAAGAAGATTAAACTCAGAAAGTATTTAAATAAAATTTAAATAATTCATAATTTACCTCCCTCTGAATAGCAAGGCCTCTCTAGTGCAAATGAAAGTGGTGGTAAAATCCTCAATAGAAGGCTGAATTATGAAGGGAAAAATATCTGTAATCTGATCTTATATAGATTGTGGCAAACAAGAGGAGTTGATATCTTTCCTTTATAAAACTGTAAACGAACTACTCTTACAAACTAATTTAAAGTGCCCAAAGAGTATAGTTTATATGGAGACTAGAATTTGGTTGTCATATCTTCAGGAGGATATTGGCAAACTGGAAGAGTTTCAGATTGTGAAGAGATTAAGGAGAAACAGTTGAGGATCTGGAGATGCTCAGCCTGATGGAGGATTAGAGGAAATTTGAAGTTACTTTTCAATATTTGAAGGATCAGTTTATAGGGCCATTGGGTGGAGTATAAAGGGGAGTAGATGAAAATTCTTTGTAATGGGGAATGCTGTCCATACACAGAATAGGCTGATTTGGGGGGTTGTGCTTCGTGGTGCTGAAGGTGTTGACCAGGATGGTGACAAGGGATGCGATGTCTGAATTCCTTCATGTGAGTGTTGGACTGCACATAATTTAAGGTCTCTTCTGTTGCTAATATTCAAAAATAAAATGCTGATTAGAACAGTCTTTCCATTAAAAATATGCACCAACTTGCATCTGTTACCATAACTTATTGGTATTGAGAGGAGTTGGTGTGTATTAAAGACCTTTTACTCATCTCTACAAACCATATTTCTAAGTCTCTGTTTCTTTTTTTTTTTAATAGTTTATTGTCAAATTGGTTTCCATATAACACCCAGTGCTCTTTCCCACAAGTGCCCTCCTCCATTATCACGGCTTCTTTTCCCCCTCCCCCTCTCCCTTCAACCCTCAGGTTCGTTTTCAGTATTCAGTAGTCTCTCAGGTTTTGCATCCCTCTCTCTCCCCAACTCTCTTTCCCCCTTCCCCTCCCTCTGACCCTCCATTAGGTTTCTCCTGTTATCCTGTTAGACCTATGAGTGCAAACATATGGTATCTGTCCTTCTCTGCCTGACTTATTTCTCTTAGCATGACAGCCTCGAGGTTCATCCACTTTGCTACAAATGGGATTCTTTATATGTGGAAGGGGTATAAATATGGTACCTACTTTGTGAGGCTCTTGTGATTGGTTTGAAATGGTGCACATCAAGTGTTGAGTGCCTGGCATGTAACAATTTCCCAAAGAGTGCTAATCACTATTATCGGTGTTGTTGCTGTATATAAATTGATTCTACATTATGACCTTTCAGGCTGATGTGTCATCTGCATTTTAAAAAAAAGGCATCAGAGTCCTAGGTCAAAAAAATTGCTTGAGTTCCCATTGTTGGAAAGATGTGGCAATGGAAGTCAAATCCCTGTTCTGCTCACACTACAGCTACAGCAGTTTCTTTAGTACTCTGTATGTCTGTAGAGCCCTCTCTTTCTTTCTCAGACATTTACTATGAAAATGACCCTGTTATTTCATTTTGATGTTTAATCACTCTGCCTTTCAACAGAAGCAAAACGGTGGCTTTGTTGTTACATACATATACACACATTCATACTTGCACATATAGCCTCGGTGACTAGAGTAGAAACTGTAGGCATCATTGTGACTTTATTATTTGAAACATCATTTACTGATGGCTCCAGCAAAGCTTTTGATCATACCAAGCTGTGTGGCTCAGTGAAATCCATGTATAGAATCCTATCTAGCTGTAGAAAGATTACATCAGAGAAGGCTGAATGGTTCAATTGCTGTTATTCTAAAGCCAGCATTCTGGGGAGACCATTAGTATTCACAAACTTCAAAAGAGTCGCTAGAATGGAAATTGACCCTGTCTTGTAATATAAACAGGTCAGCTATTTGAGAGTTTTCAAAGACAGTTATGATGTAATAGCCTATATACAGTACTCACAGTCTAATCTGTTTTAAGCTTCTCCTCTGGCATTTCTCTTTCCCAGGAATGAAATAAAAGGAAAAGTGAATACAGATAAAGAAGAGAGCTCATCCCTTTTGCCATTTAAGAAACAGCCTATTGTCCAGCCTCCATAGGGATATGGCATGGCTGGTAAATTCAATATTTACATCACCAGGGCTATTTTCTCAGAGACTTTCTTTTCATGTGAGATGTTATCATCTTGTGATTTATGATCTGTGTATCTTTGCTGACATTTTTCCTAAGTTTTCATTGTTCATAAATGTACACGACACCAGGCAAATAGCTAATACTGATCAAGTCAGCTGCAGGTGCAGCAGACATTTTAAATAAGAACACAATTAAATGGAAATATGAGTTCTAGCCAGCAGGATGTTAACAATAATATAGTACACTGGGGTGCCCTGAGATATTGATCCTATGGTGTCTCTGTAAGCAACAACTCACAGTACATTTGTCATAAAAAGATGTATGTGTTTCAATAGAGCTATCTCCCACTCATTGGGAGTACATTGCAGGAGGACTTGAGTTGATGCAATCCATCCAGATGTAAAATACAAGTCAGGAGTAAAATTATATTCTGTTTTATCTAGGTTTTTCTTTTTCACGAAATGTGTTGATTTCACTAGTTTCTTGACAGTCCCTTTCCTCGCCCAAATCCTACAACAGTTATTAATGAGCATAAAAATTAAGAGTGAAGAATTAACTTGCACTGGAGAATATAAAATCACAGTTTTTCTCAAGGCGATTTTTTTCTAAAACTACAGGTGAAAAACCACCAAGAAATTGCAATTAGCAGAAATGCAGACCGACTTAATTCATCTCTATAAAGGCATTAATGTTAAACATGGCGCTGTAACATTGTGTGTGTTTTACCCAGTTTGATCCATAAGACTTAGACCAAATGTCACGTATCATTCAGAAACAGGTTAAGGGGTCTGTGATTCCGAGTCAGATCCAAAGGCTGGTGAATTTCTCATATGGCTGGAGAGTTTTCAATTCTGCCTTCATAATCAACACTGTAGATTTCTAAAGTTTTTTTTTTCACCATAAACACTTCATAATGGTGTCCAAACATGTTAACAGTTTGGAAAAATCTCCCAATTTATTGGTTTAAAAGCAAAGGTTAAATGGAAAGAAAATATTACCTTTCTATTTATATTTTTCCAATATATGATTTATTGAAAAAATACTGACATGTGTCAGTAAGTATCTTTCAAATTAATTACCCATAAGCCATCCTCAATAGTCAGTTGGCCTAGAGCATTCTATGGCTAATGAGTTTTATAACCACTCCCCTTTCTCTTAGAATCCCCTTGATCTCCCCAGTTGCCCACTGGCAGTTCAGTCTCCTGTTACAACTCTACCATATTCCTATATTACAATGTTACGTATTCCCTTTCCTTTTACAACCCCATTCTCTCAAAGATGACGCAGCATCAAAAAGAAGACAGAACTATTGAATCAGAAATACCAAATCCAGAATCCCAGCTCTACTGTTTTCTGTTTGATTTTGTCTAATTTCTTATCGCCTTTGAGTTTTGGGCTTCTCATCTCCAAATGAAGAAATATTTCACATAGATGTGAATACCTAATGAAGTAATGTCTGTAAAGTGTCTTGTACAATGCCTGGTATATAGATGTTCATCTATAAATATTAGTTTGCTTTTTCCCTGCACAGAAAAGATAAAAGAGATGAAAGGGATCACTTAAGGTTTTGCTTTTGCTGACATGAATCATTTGCATTTTAAAAGGAATCCCTTGCTTACCCAAAGAAATAAAATATCAATGCTAGAATTTTAGTGAGTGGAGCGGGCTGGTATAAGAGTTATTTTTTAAATAAAGAAACTTCCTAGTTCCTCTAAATCTCACAGTGAGGACACCTAGTCCATCCATGTCTTTGTTAACACAGAAATAAGAACATCGTCATAAAATTGCATTAAATAAGGCCTCTTATATGCTCAATGATCCTGATTTTAGGAAATTAAAGATCATTATTATTTGATTAAATTTAATTAAACAGAACCCACCACCTTAGAGCCCCTGGGCTTCTATAAAGAGAATATGAATGCAATGATTAAATTAAGCCACAACCAATAAAGATTCTCATCAGAAAAGAAAATGGAAGGAATTATCTGATTGAGAATCCTGAGTCAATTATATGCCTTGGGTGTTTAATGAAAAGTCATTGAAATTTACTTGTGCTGAAATGGAGAGGAGACCACTTAGCAAATGCTACTCACTCATTCATCCATCCCTTCATTCATTCTATATTTATCAAGCCTCTTGTCTGTGGTAGACAGTGTGCTGGACATTTTGTGAGAACTACAAGGATAAATGAGGTACATTTCTTGCCTACCCACCCAAACTTGGAGTGGGACATACTCCCAAATTAGTATAATCCATAGAGTTGGGATGCTGAAAAATATATCATTTTTGACCTGAAAATATTGGGAAAATATTTTTTTTAATTGATGGTATTGAATCTAGGCCTCAGAGTTGGGAGATCATTCAACAAAAGTAGTTCACTCATTTTTTATTTATTTACTTACCATATGTCAGGAGCTACCCTAAGTACTAGAGATAAAGTTTCAGATGGAATGGGGTTGTGTTCCAGCTCTGCTATATTCTACCTATGAGCCATAGTAAAAGTTATTCAGTCTCTCAAATGCTTAGTTCCCTTAACTCAGATAAAATAAGCTTTGACCCCATAGGTGAAGAATGAAATAATGCACCTAAAGGTAATTATGTACTCAATAAAAGTTAGCCATTGTTATTATAACATTCCATTGATCTCTTCCATTGTCTTTCTCTAAACTTTTCTATCTCAGGCTGTCAGTTTCAGTCTCATTAAGCAAAGCTTTAATGAACAAAATCCAAGCAAAAACACTGGTAGCTTTTCAGTATCTCTTGAAAAATTCTAAATAAACACTTTGCTTTTGTATTCAAGGTGTTGAATTATCTACTTCTAACCCTCCTGCCATGTATATTGTCTAAAACCTGGATAAACTAGATTCCAGGATGTTGTTAAAATGTTCCCTGAGCTCTGCTGCCTTTGTGTCTTTACTTATCTTTGAGGGAAGGGTCTTTGCCTTTCTTTTGATCAGTATTCTTATTTTCTGAAAAGTCACCTCCTCTGTTAAGCCCTCCCTTGTTCTCCTGGCTCATTAGTTTTGAATATAGTGTCAGTTATGTTAAGACGCTGCTCAGGTGTCTGCTCTTGATTTCAGCTCAGATCATGATCTTATAGTTCAATGGGATTGGGCCCACGTCAGTCTTTGTGCTGACAGTGTGGTGCCTGCTTGGGATTCTCTCTCTCCCTCCCTCCTCTCTCCTCTCTTGGAATAAATAAACTTAAAAGATTTAAAAAATATATTTGGCTTTCAATAATGTCCAGATCTGGGAAACTTTTCTGGATGCTTCAATAGGAATTAATCTCTCCATTGTTTAGGTTGCCATCTGCATTCTATCTTAACCCTCAGCAACATCTTAACCTGCAGAGCTGGGTGTGTGTTCATACTTCCTTAAAAGAGTACAAATTCCTGAAGATACAAACTATTTTTTTTTTATCTATTATCAAATGCCCAATTTGTATCCCAATGCCTGACACATGGTAGGACTCAATAAATATTAACTGAATGATGTAGAGAATGTAGACTGTCCCAGGGATAGGGTAGTAATTCTTGAGGTGGTGCTCAATTTGCTGGTTTCAAAGAAGGACTCATTTGGGGTTCTGCGGTTCATTTTGGTGTTATAAGTATGTAGAAGGAATTCTTGGATTTCTTCATCTCAGAATTAGGGCTCTTGTTAGAATACTTATACAAGTCATTTCACTTGGAATGGGCTTTAAAACAAGAGACCTCCAGGGAACCCTGGGGTAGGAGACACCAGTTGGTCTGACTGGTCCCCCTGGGGACCATGAGCACTGGAGAGCACTTAAGTAACTAAGCACATTCTTAGGTTTTGGCTCAATGCCCAGATTTCAGTTCCATCTCTAGGTGTGGTCATTGCTTTTGTGAAGAATGAATGATTCTATGTTTTGCACCAGGCCTGGCATATTGTAGTTTCTTAGTAAAAATAAGGTTGATTTCTCTTTTCCTTGATTCTACCTAACCAATTTAGGACTATTTAATATAAGGTATAATTAAAGAAATAATCTCCCTCTCCCTAAAGCTAAATGAAATCCTGAAACACAGTAATATGCCTTGATGCCATGACTCAGGACCTTCTCTGTGTGCTCCTGCATGCTTTGCCCTAGAAAAGACTCCCTGCTTAAGGCCTCCTCTCAAGGGCAAAGAGGCAGGATTGCACCAGGTTTCTAAGTTGTGGCATTCAAACCACCAGGCAATCATAGCTTGGTGCTTTTTATTTCTTGGATACATTTAGCTCTCTGCTTAGTTTCCTTAAAGATATGTGGTGCTCTTTAGTGTTTGCTAATCAGCTTCCCTGCTTTGTTGTTTGGGCACTTGAGGTGCTCATTCAAGGCTTGAGGTGGAAAGAGGGTCTAACACAACATTTCTATCTTTTTAGCGGAGAGGGAGGATGGAATAATGACAGAAAGGGGGTCAGGGGAAAATAATAGTAATATTAACCACATGGTGAAAGATGACACTACAGTTGCAGTCTAGACCAGAACATGCTCTTTGTTCTGGTTGCATTTATCCCAAAACAGGGAATGACGTTCAAATTGTTACTTTTCATGTTGTGAGCTTCTCATTAATGGTGCAATGCAAATGAGGGCTAGATAATTACTTTTGGAGGAGAAATACAAAACTTCATATTAAGTTTTCTCACAACTATGAGATTCTGTATTTTCATGAAAAGATGACTTAATGTCCCACGAGCTCCTACATCTTCAAACATCACAGAGCCTACAGTGTCATCAGCACTCTAGAGTTCCAGGTGGTACCATGGAGCTGCCCAAGGGTCTGCAAAATCTACTGGCCTTGGTGTCTACCTGTAGTCATTATTGTGATTATGGAAGTTAGATTCTTGGAATCCACTTACCTGCTCTATTCTAGTCTTTCCTTTTTCTGCTGAATGGGTAGAAGAACTGGGCATTTTGTGCTCAGAAAAGGACTTTGAGGAAATCAAAGGGGCTATTTCTTCTTTCTTCCCTCCCTGGAACGTTTTGTCTAATGAGAGTGTGAGGTCGAGGATGAAGGGAAGACTCTGGTTCCTGTGAAAGAGTGAAGATTAAAAAGATCTTAGTGTCCTTCAAATGTTAATCTTTAAAGCTTTAAAGCCCCATGATGTGGTCAATGAAAGCTAGGATGGTAGCATCAGGAGATTAGAATTAGTTTGAAATTGATAGCAGATGTGTTTCTTTCTTTTTTTTCAAAATACAATTTTCATGGTAATCCTGAAGGATTTGAGGATGGATGTAGAAAGAAAATAAAAAAGGTAATCTCACTGTAGGGAAGGCAAAATGTTTAAAAAATTGCAAGGGAAACCTTAGAGATATTTGATCAAATAACAAAGGGTTCCCCGTTTTTAGCTTTCAGTTCTGTCTAATCTGATCCTGTAGCATCTCCAAGCCAAGTTTATAATGGGTGATATTGCTGAAGAGGTGGATTCTTGAGGAAAGCAAATGAATACCTATCTTTGTAAACACCAGAGAAGGAAATCTTGAAGCACATTGCAATTCTAAGTAGACAAAGTGATCTTCAGAAGCAGTGCCCTTTAGTCACAAATCTCCAAGTGGATTTGTGATTACTTCATTACCTATTCAAAGGTAAACAATAAAACACTTAAGATATGGTACCAAGAATAATGTGAATAATGGTAGATCCCATCACTGTAGGAGTAAAATACTTCAAATATCTTTTGCTAAAAATAGCATTACTGAAATATAATTCGCATGCCACAAAATTCACCCTTTTAAGGTGTACAATTCAGTGTTTTCTGATATATTTACAAAGTTGTGCAACCATTAGCACTGCATAATTTTAGGACATTTTTGTTACCCCCCCAAAAGAAACATATGGTTATATGTTGTCATTCCCCATTTCCTCTGTCCTAGCCCTTAGCACCTGTGAATCTATTTTTTGTTTCTGTGAACTTACTATTCTGGAAATCTCATACAAATAGCATCATACCATATTACCTTTTTGGGTCTGGCTTTTTTCGATTTGCATAATGATTTCAAGGTTCATCAATGTTGTCACATATGTGGTATATTTCCACTGAAAAATATTTCATTGTATGGATATACCACATTAAAAAATCAATCATCATTTGAAAATATTTGGGTCCATCTCCACTTATTGCTGTTTGAATATGGTGCTGTGACAATTCATGTACAGGTATTTGTGTGGACATAGGTTTTCAATTCTCTTGGGTATATACCTAGGCGTGGAATTACTGGGTCAACCAGCAACCTGCTTTTCCAAGTGTGTGTAGCATTTTGCATAATGTCTTTTAAATCTCCAGTGTAGATGAAGAAGTTGATTCTGCCCTTGAAACCATGTTGTCTCTATAGGTGTATTTTTGAAAAATCTGTCACATCTTGAGGATATTAAATCTTACCATTCTGGCTTTTTTTCCTCCTATCTTGGCAAGGTCCCCCTTCATGAACATTTACAGGCAGTCCGATTAAAAAGAGGAAAGGTCTGTGCCAGAGGGTGAGA
Organism: Suricata suricatta; assembly: GCF_006229205.1. Classification (NCBI taxonomy): domain Eukaryota; kingdom Metazoa; phylum Chordata; class Mammalia; order Carnivora; family Herpestidae; genus Suricata; species Suricata suricatta. The sequence continues at coordinate 71,301,069 of NC_043710.1, read as the reverse complement.
CAAGGCCTTGGGCTACTGCATGCCACTCAGCCTTGAAATTGTTTCCCATACTCGTTCTCCACTGGAAGGGACTGATTCCCTTTACTATATATGTACTACCTAACTTCAAAAGCAATAAGAACATTTGATAACTGAGCGTCTACTTTGTGCCATGTACTATATTTACTCTTGGAGAGAGTAAACAGTTTGACATAAAACCACCATGGTTTTACAATTCCCCACATGTGCTGATAAGTGTGTGAATTGAGATGCAAATACACACACACACACACACACACATTTTTTTTCAAAGGCAGAATAGTGTAAAGCCGAGTTTTTCAGTTTCAGCAAAACTGATACTTTGGGTGTGGTAATTGTTGGTTGTGAGTGGCTGCTGTATGCATTATAGAACATTTATTAGCATCTCAGGGCCCTACTTGCTAGATGTCAGTAGTATCCAAAAGTGTCTCTAGACACTTTTGCCAAATAATTCCCCTGAGGGCAAAATTGGCCTGGATGAGAATCATGGATCTAAAGGTTAGAGCATATGCTTATGTTTCAGGACTTTGGCAAGGCAGATAAATCTTTCTGTTCTTTATCTTAAAAAATAGGAATAATAGCTACCTTATAAAGTTGTTGTATGGATTAAATAACACAATGTACACTAAAAACCCCTGACAAGGTGCCTGGTACACTTATCCCCTCTGGTATGATGGTAATAACACAGATAGATTCAGATTTCAGTTTGGAGATATTGGAGAGGAAACTCGCTTTGTTTCTTTTTTCCTTTCTTTAATTTGTCTACTTTCTTTAAACTTGAATTTTAAAAAGATCGACTAGGAGAAGTCAAAAGGAATAAGCAAGTGGAATTTGCTGGAGTATCCTTATGTGAGTGAATGGTTGGAATGCCGGATGCTTATGTAACTGGACACCTGTTCATTCATGTGTTCACTCATCCATTATTCGTTCACTGGAAACATTTACTGAGTGTCTATTCTGAATTCCTTTCTGCCTTTCTGCTCTCCAGTCCCTTGGGTCAGTTCCTTGACTGTCCCATGCTCCTTCCTATCTCAGGGCTTTTCCATACTTTCTTTTGTCCGCCTGGGGCAGTCATCCTACTTCCCTCCTATGCATTTTTGAGATCTCAGTTCAAATTTAGCTGTTTCAGAGCTACATTTGCTGAAAGCTTCCACATGCACTCCATCCCAGGTAAAACCAGAGCCCACAGCCTTGGGCTTGCAAAGCCCCTGAATTATTTTACTAGATCAGTACCTGTTGATCCCACTAAGCCTTGTCAGGGGAGCAGTTGTGTCTATTTTTCTCACCACTCTTCGGCACAGTGACAAGCATGTAATGAGTATTTGGTAAATGTTTTCGGATGAGTTGTCTGCTGACTGGCTGATTGAATGAATGAGCCAGTGTGAAGGCACCGCTCAGGTTTCCTCTGGTTTGTCTTTGGCATTCTAAATAATGCTGGGCTGATGGTGACTCTGCCCTGTCTCGGGGATGATGAGCACTTGCTGGCCAAGGTCATCTCAGGTTGATGAGTGAGTGTCCTCTGATCATAGGTGTGAGGGTGAGGTGGCTCTGAGGGGTGGACAGGAAGGCCTAGACTTCTGCCAAAGGTGGCCCTCCAAGCAGTTTTTAATAGAACCGCCTTGTCTGCCACAGGGTACTTCAGCAACTTTGGCTACTGAATAAGAAATTATTCAATCGTCCCCCACCTGGCATAAGCACATTTTGTTTTACCATTTGAAGCTAAAATCCTTCCATTTTAATTTTAATTCTTGAATTTTAATTCTTGAACATGTTTTTCAATGCAAAATCACTCCCTGGTCTGGTCAGGGGTTAAGTTAGCCTTATGTTGGCTTATTAGCAAAGGCATGGTTGGTGGGATGGGATGGAAAGTGATGGGCGAATGTATTGTTAATGTACATAGAATTTATTCTCTAAGTCTATAAAAAGCAAACTTAAAATATGCATAATTCTTAAACAGTCCTTGGGCTACTGAGAATACTGGGATTTAAAAAAAAATATATGAAAGCAAGAAGCCTTTATCTGGGCTTGTAGTGTGCCGTGAAATATCAACCGCTTGTCTCCTGTGAATACTTGCCTTGCTCGGCATGGGATGAGCGTTCTGCTGATTTGTGGCAGTGACCCTTTTGGATTCACCGAAAGAGAGGTGTCTTGCTTGTTTCTCTTGTGAATGTGAAGCAAGGCCTCTTTCCTATTATCCCCGCTGCCCACCAACTCTGAAAATGCATCTTGTCGCACTGGGCTGGAGGCCAGTGGTGCAGCACAATGATGTATATTGTAAAGCTAAAGACCGAATCTCAGTGTGAATATTTATTTGTCATTTTGGAAAGTGACTCCTTTTACCTGAGTCTGAGGTTGGGAACAATGACTGATGACTGGCCTGGAGTGGGGCAATGAGGAGGGAGAAGAGAGATGGAGAGAGGGGTGATGTATGGATACCTCCATACATTCCCTTGATTGCAGATGCCTTTTGGATGAATGGGTATATTTCCCATCCCTTTCCAAGAAGCCTGTGACTCTGTAAGGTGAAGGTAACGAGAAGTGAATCTCCAAGGCCTCCTTTCAGGATCATGTATGAGAAGCATCATCTGTGGATGGAATTTTCATTTCTCTGTTTATGGCAATCTGGAGTTAGACTTGTTTTGTTATTCACAACATTTGTTGGTACAATGGTCTCGATAATTAAACCAAAATGTCACTTCAGTCATATGCCTTTCCATATCTTATTTCCTTGTGAAAGGTTTATCCCATAGGAAGTACCCCAGTTTCAATGAAGTTTGCGTTTGCCTTGGGGAAAAAAGACACACAAAAAACCAAGCTGTTTTTTTTCAAATGTTTCACTTAAACTGTAGGACAATTAAAATTATTTACATACAACTATGACACAGAAGTAATGAGATGATTAAAATATTCTTAATGAGTTTGCCTTTTCCAATTGTTTGACTTGATGTAGCAATACATATTTATGATTGTAATTATTGTTTTGGCCTCAGAAAATCTGTGTTTTTAAAGATCAGCAGGGTTCATGAGAGAGTTGATATGCTGACTTGTTGATTTCTTGATTCTTTCCTTAGACTATTAGCAATTAGAATAATATGCTGTGGTTAGGAAATAATTTAACAAATTTATTTACACATGTTACAGGCTGGAGAAAATTATAATGCTAAGATCTCTTCCTTTTTCTCTTTTAAGTAATCTTTAAGCTGATAGGGTCTGGTGAGTGTAGTATAACTCATGTGGCTTTAGAGGCAGTTAACTTGTATAAGGCGGAAGAGTCTTATCTGCCTCTTCCCCCTTCTTTGTCTCATTCTCATCTTGGTAGATGAAAGGTGGCTCCAAGAAGTGGAGCATAATCCCACCATTTTTGCTTTGGCACCTGTTTTCTCTGAGAGACTCAACTCATCAGTTATTCCTCTGGCCTATGCCTCCAATTTCTGCCATTCCTTTTCTCTCAGTCTAAGTCACATATTCCTCCATAAGTATAAATCAAAATCATAAGAAAATCCTTCCTTTACCTTATTTTGCTAATTATCTCTTGCCGTCTTTCTGTCCCTTCATCTCTAAGCTATCTTTTTTCTCCTCATATATTTAATCTTCAACCTGAAGCAATCTGCCTTTCATCCCTTTTCTCCATGGAAAAGCCCTTCCCCAGATCACAACTGCCTTTAAACAATCAGTTGTTGAAACCCTAAGCTTTTTGTGTCTGTGAAACCACATCTTCTGGTCTTCCTTCTCTTCTTTTCTGTATTTCCTTTACTCCACTCAGCTTTATTCATGTTTCTCAGGATTCTCATTTAAGCCTTCTTCTCTTTTCCCATTTATATAGATTTCTTAAATGACTTAATCAGGCTAAGAGTTACTCTTCGTCATGGTAGCATGACTGAGAGTGAGTGTGTTTGGAAGGGAAAATATAACATTTGGAGTCAAGTCCATCTGCCTTTGAATTCCAGTTCTATTATTTACAGGCCTAGCAGTAGATGTATCAGCCTTTTCTCTGATAACTTCCAGCATCTTTTGTCCATAATGGTCTCCTGAAGTCTAGTTGTGCATAGCTCTCATTGGAAATCTCCAGTGAGATGACCCATAGACATGTAAACTAATCATATGTGAGCCAATACTTGATTCTTGGTCCAACTCCGTCCTCATCTCTTCTCTTTATTCTGTTTCCCTTCTCTTAATGAAGGGTATTATCAGATGGTTAGGAACTGTGTTGCCCATTTCACATTTCTCTCCTTTTTTTGGCTAATTTTATATAATGTTAATCAATAAGTCCATTCTTCCCAAACTTTATCTCCACTTTAGGTCATCTTCATCTCTTTAGGTCAAGCCTCATTAGCCAACCTTGAATTATTGCATTAGGTATTCACAAAAGTCTACCTGTCTACATTCTAGGTTTTCTCCCAGTCTGTTCTCTACAAAATTGACAAAATAGTATTCCTTTTTTTAAAAGTTTTATTTATTTATTTATTTATTTACTTACTTACTTACTTACTTATAGAATATGAGCAGGAGAGGGGGAGAGAGAGAATCCAAGAAGGTTCCGCACCATCAGCACAGAGCCTGATGTGGGGCTTGAATTCACAAACCAAGAAATCATGACCTGAGCTGAAAGCAAGAGTTGAATGCTTAACTGACTGAGCCAACCAGGTGCCCCATCAAAATAGTATTTCTAAAGCACACATTCTTCAAAGCATCTTATGTACTTTGTGGAAACAATTTAAGGTCACTAGTAAGAGCACAGCACTGTTTATTAGTGCTCTTTGCCTTTTTCTACAGCCACTCCTTATTGATGCCTGGTGGCGACCATCTATATTGAACTCCATGTGTTTCTAAGAACTCCCATACTTTCTTTTATATTTGTGGCTTTACACTAAAATTTATTTCTGTAAGGAATATCCTCTCACTCATTCTTCACTTCCATAATGCCTACTTGTATTTCAAAACTCGGTTAACTTGTGGGTGAATGTAAAATGTTGCAGCCTCAATAGAAAGCAGTTTGATGGATCCACAAATAATTAAGCATGGAATCACCATGTGACCCAGCAATTCCACTCCTATGTATATATCCACAAAAATTGAAACCAGAGACTCAAACAGATACTTGTGCAGAAATGTCCATTGCAGCTACTGTTATAGCCAAAGAGTGGGAAAAACCCAATTGTCTATCAACAGATGAATGAGCAAACTAAATCTGGCATATCCACACAGTAGAATATTGTTTAGCCATAAAAAGGAATGAAGGTCTAATGCATGCTATACCATGGATGAACCCTGAAATAATTGTGCTAAGTAAAATGAACTAATCACAGAATGATAAATGTTATATGTATATTTCTAGATTAGAAATATCTAGAATAAGCAAGTTCATAGAAAAAATCAAATTTACTAGAGACTTAGGGAGGGGAAATAGGAAGTTATTGCTTAATGGGTACAGTGTTTCTTTTTTGGGGTGATGAAAGAATTTAGGAAATAGTGGTTGGTGATGGTTGCACAAAATTGTGGTTGCAATTAATGCCACTGAATTTCACTACAATTTATTTCCTAGAAACTCTCACTCATTGATAGTAGGAATGAAAGATGGTACAGCCACTTAGGAAGACAGTTTGGCAGTTTCTTACAAAAGTTTATTTCTTACCATATGGTCCAGCAACCACACTCCTTGACTCAAATGAGCTGAAAATTTGTGTCCATGCAAAAATCTGCAAATTCAATTGCAGCTGTTTTCATAAGAGCAGCTAAAGTGTTCTACAAAAGGGGGCACCTGGGTGGCTCAGTTGGTTAAGCATCCAACTCTTGATTTCAGCTCAGGTCATGATCTCATGGTTTGTAGAACTGAGCCCTGCATCAGGCTTTGTGCTGACAGTGCAAAGCCTTCTTGGGAATCTCTATCTCCCTCTCTCTTTGCCCCTGCCTGCTCATGCTTGCTTGTTCTCTCTCTCTCTCAAAATAAATAAACTTTTTAAACGTTCCATAAAAAGTAAGTGTAAAAATACACCTGTGCTACACTCAAGCAATGGAATATTATTTATCATTGAAAATAAATTAGTTATAAAGCCACAAAAAGACATGGAGTAACTTTAAGTTCATATTACTGAGTGAAAGAAGTCAATCTGAAAAGTCTATGTATTTCATGAGTTCAACTATTTGGCATCCTGGAAAAGGTAAAATTGTAGAGAGAGTAAAAGGATCATTGGTTGCCAGGGAGTGTGGAGGAGACAGTGATGAATAGGTGGAGGTCAGAGAATATTCTGGACAGTGAGACTACTGTGTATAATGCTATAATACTGGATACATGTCATTATATATTTGTCAAAACTCATGTAATGTACAATGCAAAGAGTAAACCCCAATATAAATTATGGACTTTGGGTAATAATGATGCACCAGTGTAGATTCATCACTTGTAGCAAATATACCACTTTGATTCAGGATTTTGATTGAGGAGGACGTATTTGTGGGGTGCAGGGAGCATGTGGGAAATCTGTATCTTCTGCTCAGTATTGCTCTGAAGCTAAGACAGCTCTAAAAAAATTCTATTTAAAAAATTATGTCTTCCTTTCAATTTCTGCCCTATCCCTTTAGATTAGCTCCTTCTCTCCAATTAGAACCTTTTCTCAGTGTCTGCCAGCCCAGTAAGACCAACCAGCAAAACCCTGCTACTACTACCGTGCCTGTGCTGGTTTATCTCACTCTCCAGTTTCTAGGGTAAACATCTTAGTAGTATGAAGGCTCTATGCTCCTCGGCTTCACTTGCTCCTTTCCTTCTGAATCCTCAGTCATCAACAGTGTGGCTTTCATCCTTCTTACACTGACAATACAGTCAACAATGACTTCATGTTGTCAGATTTAATGGGCATATTTCAGTCCTTGTCTTACCTGACCTCTTGTCAGAATTGACACGTTATACTAATCTTCTTAGAACTGCCTTTGCTTTGTGTTTTGTGATACTTTTCTCCCCCAGCTCATCGATTCTTCCTTTGCAATGTCCTTAAAAATTCTGTTCAACGTTCCTCTAATATTGTTGTCTCACCAGCTGAGGCTCTATCTGTAACCCACCTTCTTTCACACTACATTTTTCACCTGCATTAGCAACAACTTGAACATGGTTTTTAAGGAATTCTTATAAACAGATTATTCTTTTTTAAATGCTTATTTATTTTGAGAGAGAAAGCACATGTGTACGCATGTGTGAGAGCAAGTGGGGAGGGGAAGAGAGAGGGAGAGAGAAAATCTCAAGCAGGTTCTGTTCTGATCTCACAAACAGTGAGATTATGACCTGAGCTGAAATCAAGAGTCAGATGCTTAACCAACTGAGCCACCAGATGTCCCCACAAATTATCCTTAAATCTACATTTTGGACCCTAATTTTTCCTCTCAGTGTAAAACTCCAGCTTCCTCCTGACGATGGACCTCTCCATCTGGAAGCTCTGTAGTTACTGAACTCAACATGGTTTTTTTTAAGGTTTTTTTTTTAAATGTTTATTTATTTTTGAGAAAGAGAGAGAGCATGAGCGGGGGAGGGGCAGAAAGAAAGAGGGATACACAGAATATGAAGCAAGCTCCAGGCTCTGAGCTATCAGCACAGCTCGATCTCATGTACTATGAGGGTGACCTGAGCTGAAATCAGATGCTTAACTGAAGGTGTCACCCAGGTGGCCCTCAACATATTTAAACCTGTTTTTAGTGTCTGCTCCTCCCACCCAGCCTGATCACCTGCCTCTATTAACTATCTCCTAACATCTCAGCATCATCCTGGTTCATAAGCTTGTTACAAGGTTTCAGTGAGTCAATATGTGAACATGTTTAGCACAAGTCCTGTCAAAATTTTAGATCTCAAGAAATGTACACTATTATTACTATTGTTATTCTTATCTCAGCAAAAAGTATCATTGAACCACCTATCCAAGCCAGGAAATTGAAAGTCATCATAATCTCACCATCCATTCAAGCTCCTCCTTCTCCTTCAGAACCAAATAGGTATCAGATCTGGCCTGTGCCTACTTGTCCAACCTTCAGCCCTACCACTACCTGCATCATGAGTCCTGGCAGAACATAACTCAAAGATTTGTCTTTTTAAAAAGTTTTTCTTTCTCTCTCCTTTTTTCTGGTGTAGTCCCTTATGCCTGGAGTAATCTCCTCTTTTTTCTTTACCTGCTTCATTTTCTATTTATTCTTCACTTCAGTGTCATCTTCTTCAGGGAATCTTCATTGCCTCTCAGTCCTTAGTATGATTTGGATACCAGTCTTTGATTTAACATAGTGTCTTCTGCTTTCCTGTAGCACGCACAGCCTTCTGCACTAGACGGAGTTTCAAGGACCATGTCTTATTCATGTTTGTTTTCCTTCCACACAGCAGAGTACCTGGCATTTATTGTGTATTCAGTAAATATTGGTTGGGTTAAACTAAACTGTTGATTCAACTTAGACATTGAGTGATAACAACCTCAGAACCTTAGGCTGTGCCTCCTCATATGTTTCAGATCTTAATCCTTTTGAGTTACAGGAGTATAGATAAACCTTCATTAAATGTTCATGTTAGAGTCCCTGTTCATTTTGAAAATTAAGGAGAAAGCCTCTTCAGATGATGATATTCCCATTTTGAACTTGACAATCAAGGCATCAAAATGCATATTTAACCTGGTGAAAAATTTGACAGGTTCTAGGAAAGAGTATCCAGAATCCATATCATTCATTTAATCACTACCAGGTGTAGTCTTTTTACAAAGTATTTTTATTTTTTACTTTTAAAAAGTGGTTTACAAATTTTCCCTAATTACAACTATAATAAAGCTCAACACAATAAGGTTCTAAAACATGGCAATGTACAAAGGAAACAAAAATCAGCTATAATTCTACCACCAAAGATAACTACTGTTATTGTTTGGTGTATGATCTGCCAGGTTTTCCATAGTTTTTCTTTATAGAAATACTGCAGTTTAAGTATAAGAAAAACATTTTCCCATGTTAATAAAGATTTTCCTCTGACACTATCTTTAATTTTCGACTTGGCATTTTATTACATGGGTATACTCCTTTATTATTAAATATTAAAATCATTTCCAAAAATTGTGATGACCAATTTTACACATATATTTTTGCTGTATTACCTATGCTGCTATCATTTGTGTGATAGGGTACTGATATGCATATATTAGATATGGAGTTTAACCATACAAATCTCTTGTTTATGAGGATGTCACTTGGAATACTGACCAAGGGACACAGTGACTTCACGTTTTCCAATTTTGCAGAAGAGATGAAAAGAATACCTTTATTTATTATAGATCTCTAGTGCTGATTTGTAAGTGATTCATTTATGCAGAATTGATAAGATGTGTGAGTTTATGTTCCTCAATCTTTTACTCATGAAATGGTACTAATAGTACTTACCCTGACCTTTGTGGAAGACAGTAAGTGCCTTAACGCACTGAGAATGATGCCACATACAGTTTTCACGGCTATTATTTTCTGATTTTTCTCATTGTTTTTCCTTGTTGTGATTTTGTTTGGTATTCTTATCCCTCGCCACCCCCAACCCCTGCCTATCTTATCGTAAATGGATGGTGACCCTTAGGTATGACATCTTTTTTCTTGGTGCCTGTTGTGTGGGATTCTTTCTTTATATATAAAGCAATATTTTATGCTACACACAAACACATAATAAATATATTTCTAAATTTCATTTCAAAATGAGCTATTGTTTCGAAGTGAACCTTAAAATATGGGAAGTCTCTGAAGTGGAGGAAAAGATGAAATGGATGGCTGAAATGAGATGTGGCCACCACAGGGGACATTCCACTTCATAGAAGTCCCAGAAATCTCAATGAAATCACTACATAATTTACACATGTTCATAAATAATCCATCTCAACCTTTTTCTTTAAGGATCCACTTTTCAAGTGCATAAACTAAGCAATCCTGGTGACCCACCTCCAGCATGAGATGGGGGAAATATATTTCAAGTTTAAAAAATGACTTCATGGGTTATGGTTAATGGAATATTTGCCAGTTTTTTTATTAAGGCCAAAGGGACATTAGAAAATGCACACCCTTTGATCATTTATTAATGCACCATGCTCTGTGCCTTTTCAAATAATTTTAGCATTCAGGAATTGGCTTATGAGAGTGGAAGAAGGTTGAGAGAATGGCTGAACTATATTTTGAAAAATGCTTTTACCATTCCTAGCTGAACTGTGCTACATAATCCTAGCCCTTGCTATAATTAGACACAGGTATCACTATTACAACTACAGTTTTATTAGTGGGATATAAAGTAGCAGAGGAGATAAAGTGTAGCATTTTGTTCCTTGAATGATTCAGAGTCTGCATAATGAGAGGCAACAGTAGGGTCTGATGCAGAATTCTAGCCATCCCATCATCCTGCATTCCAAGCTTCAGAAGTAACTTCAAGTATTAAAAAACACAGATTTCCCTCCATTGATGGATGAGGGTCTTGCCTTAGCCAGGAAAGAAGCCTCACATGTGCCTAAAACGGGGGATTAGCCCTGTGGTGGCCAGACATGCTCGTCCCTCTCTTCCCTGAGGTTATTCCATGGGTGAAGAGATCATTTATCATCAGTGAAAACACAGTTCACTTTGGTTTTCCAACACACAGGATTGGTCTCCCAAATGTGCACATCTGGAAATCTTATCTAGGCCTGCATAATGACCAGTGTTTAAGCATAATCTGTGTGTAAGTGAATTCAGCTGAGAGGGAGTTTGCCTTTGCCGTCTGAAGCCTTGGCACTATCAAACTCACTTCCGTTTTATTGTCTGCACAGGAAAATTAAAAGGGGCTGGACAGGCGGCTCTAAACCGATGATTTTACAAGGAAAATGGTTGTACTCCTTGCCATAAAATCATATAAGAGTGCATAGTACCACTGAATAACTCGGCAGCTTGCAAGGCTGTGAGTCAACTTTTGTGGTCTTTCAGACTGCAATGTCTTCTGATTTCAGAGATGTGTGTCCATGAGGAAAGGCAGCCATTGCATGAGGGCCCAGAATTTGTGTTCTTTGTGTATGATGAGGAAAGAGTGTTCCAGTTGTCTTGTGTAGGTTATCTCAATCCCTACAAGGTCTTCAGAGGGACATTATTGCCCAGATTTATAGATGACAGACCTGCTATTCAAAGGGTAAAGTGACATGCTTAGGAAGTGCTAAAACAGAGATAGAAGCCCATGTCTGCAACTACAGGAGCTTTCCCTATTTCTTTCACAAACATTGTCTTTGGAGTTCAGGACTCTATCAGTGGGCATTTGTTGACTTTTTTCATCTGGAAAAAATAGTGGGAAGACCATCTCTGCCAATGGAGAGAACTGATATGTATAGAAAGCCCACATGGAAATCCATGGGGGGCAGCTTCTGTCTTGCCTAGGGGTAGAAGATGTCATTGAGGAGCCAACTGAAGAATCACTTTCTGTGCCTTCCTCTTGAATTCCAGGGGGCTTCCATGTGGACAGTTCTTAGTGACCTTATTGTTTGAAGTACTTCTATTATTCACCAGAGCTTCTTAAAATCTTGTCTGTGGTTTGCAGAGGTCCCAGGCCTTTACTGAAAGCTCAGAATAATGAGAGGTGAAAATGGAAAGAAATACCACTTCTGGAGGGAGTCCCACTACTGTTTGCTATCTCTGCACCATTTAGAAAACAGAGAATATTTTAGTGTTATCAGAATGTTATTCAGTATTTTGCTTGAGTTAAGGGCTTGGACTTTACAGTCAGGCAGATCTGAGTTTAAATTGTGGCTCTACCATGGCTAAGTGCCGTGATCATCATGTCAGGTATTTAACCTCCTGGAGCTTGTTCCTTTATCTACAAAATGGAGACATACATAATTTCTTACCTTACAGGATTATTTTGAAGATCAAGTAAGAGTGATGGTAATAGCACAGTGCTGGCAATGTTGACATTCATTGTTGTTTTCATTTTTAAATACTCACTCAACTGACTCCAGAAAATGTTTATGAAGATATTAAGCAAACAAAGCAGGATCTCATGTCCATTACTATGGAAACTATATAAAAATATGAATGACTACAGATAGAGGCAGAATAGACCTTGGTTTTTAGAATGTGACACACCTGGGTTCAAAATTTGGCCCAAGTTATCTCCATGTGATCTTGGTTTTTTTTCCCCTTAACCAGTCAAAGCCTCAGTTTCCCTATTTGTAAAATGGAATTAATTATAGTTCTAGTATGCTCAGGATGCTCTAAGGATTAAATGAGATTGGCCCTGTGAAGTTCACAGCACAGCCTGACATGGTGAGGGATGGGTACATGTTAAATATGGCAGGGGAATAGATATATTTTTGCCAGTGTAGTGAGATTATCAGCATATTAATTTAAACAAAACATCTAAAATGCTTTTCTTTTCAAGTTTTTATTTAAATTTTGGTTAGTTAACAAATAGTGTGATATTGGTTTCGGGAGTAGAATTCAGTGATTCATCCCTGACATACAACACCCACTTCTCATCACAAGCTCCTTGTTCCTTAACCTCTCACTTATTTAGCCCATCCCCCATCGAATACTATTTTTGCACGTGCCATTTCAGTAAAAATGTGGGAATCCTTTCCCAGACACAGTGCAACTCAAGTCTGTCCTTAGAATTAGGATTCAAATGTTATTTATGATTTCAATATTTACAACCCTTGACTCTTGTGATCATTTTTAGTGGATATGGCCTGAAAATATTCAAGGAAGTCTACCTTGTGACAACCCAGACTGAAGATGACAAATCAAAGGAAGCAAAAAGAGGAAATGAATTATTCTTTGTACATATGGAAACATGATTGGTGTTTGGGAATATACTTTTCCAGATGAGGAAGTTGAATTATAATGAGAACCTCATTCAGTTCCCTGTGGGAAGAGGGATGACAGGGCCATCCTTGTGAATGGAAAAGTGAGGGAAGCAGGGTGATGATCCCAGGAATGTCATCACTATCGGTTAGGCCCACTGAGGTCTCATGAGATGAGTGTGCTTCTTTGTCTCCAAACCTGTCACATGGAATCTGTGTGTCAGACCCAGGGGTGACCTTAGCAAACACCTTGTCAAACCTTCTCATTTACAGAGTGGGGAAGTGATTTGCCCCTTTGTGCAGCTGATAAGTGGAGTAATGACTGCTTAAATGGACTCTCACAGCTCCTAGACCTGCTCCCTGTCCACGCTGCAGGGGCCTCCCTGCTCTAGGCAGCTTTGACAAAATTGCCTTATGGAGGGAGGTGCAATCAATAAAGAAATTAAGAGAGTATAAAAGCCTGAAACACTTCCTTAAATTCTATGAACTTCAGTTGCCTCAACTGCACTGGGCTGAAAGGATTGCATTAGAAAAGTCTCCATGGAGCATCAGCTATATAACAATAAAAACAAACATATATTGTGTGCTTACCATGGGCTGGGTATGACTCTAATTGCTATTTTACGTAAGTATCTCATTTAATCCTCGCAACAACTCTGCAAAATAGATACTATCATTATTCCTATATTATAGAGATTATAAAGCTTAAAGAACTTTAAGCTTAAAGATGGCTGGCTCAGTTGGTGGAGCATATGACTTGATCTCAGGGTTGTGAGTTCGAGCCTCACATTGGGTGTAGAGATTACTTAAAAATAAATACATACATATTTTAAAATTTTAAAAAAAGAAGTAAAATAAATTTTCCAGAGTCATATGGTTAGAATGTGGTAGAGTGAAATTTTAGAGGGGTTCTTGCTCCAAGTTCCACATTCCTAATTACTGTGAAATTCTAGCTGCCTTGTCAAAACTTCATATATGGAAGCCAGGCCTATTATGATCAGCCTCATGGGAAAGTACTCTGACAATCGAAATGATCATGGCATTGCTTTATGGTGGGGCTTTTTCAGTGTGTCTGATATAGTTAAGACAGGATGAGTGATGTCTCTAATTGCTAACCAGAAAAGTCACCCCGGTTGTTGGGGTTGTTAATATAGTTCTTAATGACTAGGTAGTGGTGAAATGGCTCTGGCTGAAGGAGGAGAAGGCTCCCAAATTAAGGAGCATACTAGTAAGGGACTTTTCCTCTTTCAGAAGGGAGAAAAAGTCACTAGTATTTGTGAAGTGCCAGGCACTTTGTCATTAAATTTACATTATTCTCTCAATTAAATCTTACCCTAACACATGAAGGTATATGCAATTGATCTTTTTCACAGAGATGTGAAGTAACCTGTTCAAGGTCAGATGACAAAGTAAATGCTAGAGGTAAGATTTTGAACTTAAGCCTGTTGGTCACCGACGTCCATGCTTCTCTCATGTCCCACTACCTTACTGACATGTTTATTTTTACCTCTCTTAAATATATTGAGACTAACACTCTGTAATGCATACACACACCTCTTCCCTACACCTCACATGTACCCTCACCCTGCCTGTGAGCTTTCCCTTACTGCCCCCATTCTCTTTTACATCAGGTGGGTCCTATGATGAGTCCTCTGCTTCTTCACCATGACGGTTAGATTGATTCTTAGGAATTATGAGGCAGAGAAACAGCATGTGCTGATGGAGATGCTGAATCACTGTACTAATGCACTACATCATTTATTCACCTGTGCTGATCTGCAGACTAGGTATGCATAGACAGAAAGCAGTAACTTCTTGTAATAAAACCCAGATGAGCTTGCAGAGCATACTCAGGCCATGAGGTATTTAAATTCTGAGGCAGGCATCAAGGCTGCCCTTTGAACAGGTGCTGCAGCTGAGCCCTGGGGAAATTATAGGAAGACACTGAATTCACCTGGAAGATTGTGGGTATTCCCAGGAGGTAAATAGGAACTCCTCCATCAGAGTCCAGGGCTTACTCTGAGGCCCACCCTCTGGCCTCAGATCATCAGACTGAGAAAGAAAGACCTGACTTATAATTTGCACTAAGGTATGTAGTTTTTTGTATGCTGCTATCATTCATTCATTAAGTCCTACAACAAATTGTGAAACTCTATTGTATAAAAACATTGTGATAGGTGCTGAGCTTACACCGGTGGACTAGGCACAGACCCAGGGCTTGTATACATAGCTAACAGTTGAGACGCAGTGTTTCATCACCTTTTCATCTGTTGTGACTTGTGTGATGGACAATCTTATTCATAACCCTGATTGCCATTGCCCCACCCCTTTGTGTAGTTAGAGTTACACCAGTGTGTCACAACACTCTGGACAAGGAAGGATGGCAAACTAGTGCACACGGTGCATTTGTTGGTAGCCAGCTTCTTTCTTACACCTCTTAGTGCTTGGTCCTAAATAAGGTTTCAACTGTCTTTTCTGCTGTAGCCAATTTGAGCAACTTACTGTGTCTATTCTCTGAAGCAGGAGTCAGAGCTTTCCTTTCCAGAAGCTCAGACACTATTCAGACACAGCTTGATATCCACACCCTTGCAGGGGAGCCACGTGGTACAGCAGAAGGAACAAAGCTTTGAAATCAGCTGTATCTGGGTAAACGGCTGGGCTTGCCACATATCAGCACATTTGTGAGGGACAGTCTTTGAGCCAAAGAATCTCTATTACTTCCTCTATAGAAGGGGTAACAGTACTGCGTCTGAGGTTTGCTGGGAGAATTAAACAAGATAAATTATATAAACATTTGTTTCCCCACACCTCAAGAAATGAGTCAGTTTTACATCGGTTCTTTTACTACCTGGGAAAGCATATTCGGAAATCTAGGACTCATGGCATAAAACCTGTCCTGAACGAGGCCCAGTTTACTCTCTGTCCTCAGGCATAGACAGGGAATAGGTGTCCCGACCCCAGTGTACTGTACACAACTCTGTCCACCAGACTGGGAGTTCTTGAGGCCTGGAGTCACAGCCAGTGGGTTCTGGTGTCTCTGGAGTCTAGTTCAGTTCTGGCCTGCCATGTTTAGGCACTCAACAAATGCATGTTAGATTAATTCTCAATCTCGGAATACCACTGCTATATGCCAGGTAACTCGATGACTTTATCTTTATGAAGACATTTGAATCTCCTCACCGTCAGATTAGATCTTATCTCTTGAGCCTCTTTCATTTTCAGAGCTTTTAAAAATATAGTAATTTAGAAGGACTTTGTATTACGAATGCCTTTTAAAACCGCTTGACTGTCTTGGGTTATAGCCATTTGATTATACAGTTAGAAGTGATACTCTGAAATCCTACAGCTTGCTGGGAAAACCCATAAGGCTAATACTTGATTATAAAATCAGGTTTGCCACAATTGGAACACAGCTTATGTCAGCAGAGTATCTTTAATGAGAAGGCTGTTTTAACGGAAATGTCTGTATTATTTTGTTTACTCAAGGTCCAAGTATATGACTGTTTCTTCATGCCTCATTCAGCCACATGAAACTTACTGTAAAACAAAACTTATTCAAACACAGCATTTTTTTTTTCTTATTTAGTGAACTCAAGTGACCAGGAAATAAGCACTCTTCTGTCATTCCTATTTTAGGGATAAAAAAACTAAAACTGAGATTAGAATGAGTATAAGTCAAAGAAAAGCCTGTGAATCAATACAACATTATTTAGGATTAGCTAGGGAAAAGGCCCATGTAAATAAGTGAAAAGTCTGAATATGTATTATAAAAATACACTATTATTATTTCCTGCAACATACAGTTGAACAGAGAAAAGTCTTAATAGTCCTACATTGTAAATTATTTGATAATAAGAAAGAGAAATTTAACATTAATTTGTTTTGGGGTGCCTGGGTGGCTCAGTCAGTTAAGCATCTGATTCTTGGTTTTGGCTCAGGTCATGATCTCACAGTTTGAGTTTGAGCCCTGTGTCAGGCTCTGACTGACACCATGGAGCCTGCTTTGGATTCTCTCTCTCCCTCTCTCTGCCCCTCCTTTGCTCGTTCTGTCTCTCAAAATAAACTTAAAAAAATTTTAATAGAAATAATTTGTTTTTATACATCACTGCTCATATGAGAACAGTCACTAAAATAAAGTATATAGACAAGCTAAATTCCTGAGTTTTCCTCCATATCACAGAACTTAAAAATAGGAGACAAATGGTTGATTAATAATTATAACAGGTATTGAAATAATAGTGAAGGTCATTTTGGTGGTCCTAGGCCAGACACTAAGGATCACAAGTCTTCAGCTTTGGTCTAGTCTTCCTTCCTTGATGTGAAGTCTCTGAAGGAGGTGCATGCACAAAGAAGTCAAAGCAGGGCACACTAACCCTTTATTACTTAGGACTTTGGTCCAATAAGTTAAGCTGGACCATAAGAAGGGTTATATTTTCCCCCCTAAGCTATTTAAGATTAGGTAGCCCAAAAAGAAAACAATGCAAGACTTGTTCTTGCTACTTTCCCCAAGCTCAAACCAGAGTTTTCTATCTTTCTCATTAGTGGGAGGAAAGAGCATCCAAAAACAAATTAGGCAGACACAGGAAGTGGGGCTAGAGACAAATCAAGAGTTGGCATCCCTTTCCCCTAGAGCTGCACTGGCCTGGGCTCATTGCCTCACCCTTGCAGCGTTCAGGAGAATGTGGTGGTGGCAGTGGGAGAGAGGGAGGGAGGGAGAGAGAGACATACAGCAAGAGAGAAAATAATAAGAAGAACAAGTAAACCCTGGTGTTCTTTCCCAAAAGAAGAAATACATAAGAAAATGAGGTACACCTAGGAACAAGGATCATTTAATGCTAAGTGACTCTGCTCAATGGCTCAATGCCAAAAACAAACAAACACACAGTCTTGTAAAAACTTATCTAACAACAGTAGGTCTCCTTCTTCTTGGGAGGATTGAAGGGCTCATAGAATCCCCCCAAAGGCCACTACTAGAACGATTTATAAACATTTTCTCACCAGGTATGTAGTGAGTATTATTATTAAACCCATTTTATAGATTATTAAACTGAGTCTCAAAGGATTTAGAAAATTTGCTCAATTTACCAAGTTAGTAAGCTCGTGAGACTCTAACACAAGTCAGTCTGACTCCAAAACTTCTCAAACCAGATATGGAAAGAATTTCATCTATTCATTGTATTATCTGCAGGAAACCAGACAAGTAAATAGTTGTTGAGTGAATAAATTTCCAGATGAAGCTCTCTGGTTTTCTAGCCTGAGGACAAATTAATCCCTATTTTTTAGGATTTCTATAAGGATTAAGTGAAACAGTTAAATGATGAGTTATCGATGAAAATATAGGACTGTTAAAGTGGTGAAATAAATTCCTCCTGAATTAAAAACAGGAGCTAGGACTTTTTTTTCTTAATCCCTAAACTTTGAGGTAGATGTCAGAAGGAGCAATTATCTTTTTACTGTCTATTCTGAGTAATGAGAAGTAAGACTGGACATTTTTCTTTGAGATGACTGTGACCACTCTGACATTCTTATGTTAATGTACAAAGGGGGTGCTTTTAAAGTGTTTGCAAGCATTTAGTTCCCTAGAGAAATACAAAAATTCTTTCTCATTTTATGCACATGATTATTTTACCTGCCTAATTCTTCTCTCTACTAAGGACAAAGATCCAAATTCAAAGATGAATAATCACACTTTCAAAATAAATAACGGATTGGTGACTTTTTCCTTTCTCTGTAAATAGAAATTTACCCAGCACTTACTTGTACACAAACACACAGTTTGTTGTAAACAAAAGACATGATTCCAAGGTGACCCACTACAGAATTGCTCAGGAAGTCGGGTTGATCTCAAGTAGACCTTCTTGTGATTAAAACCTCTGTGAGATTCTTGGCATGGGTCAGGCAAAGTTGGCTTACTTTGAACTCTTTCAGTAAGGCTTAGTGCCCTATGAAATTGCTAGCTTTTCTGTAGTGTTTAAATCATGACTGAATTTGGAGAGATTTGGCAGACTTGTTAAAAAATACTTAACAGCTTCACCAAAGCTTATCTAGATAATTCAGCCCAGGAGTCTAAACATATACTCTATATGTTAAACTTAACAACCCGTCCCCTTCTTATAGGGCAATACTCCACTTTTTTCTCCACCCACCACCCATAATCCCAACAAATTACCTTATATTTTCCATGCCTCACTCTGTCTAAGAAAACTAAGAATACATCTTGGTCCAAAGAAGAATTTGATTTTAGCCAAAATATTCTTTTTACTTACGGTACTTCTGTCTCTTAAAAAGGCCTATTTTATCTTCACTTTTTTATTTTCTTCTCCATGAGACATCTCCATTTTCACAACTGAACTCTGAGAAAACACAGAAAAATTAACACATTTTATTTGGATCCAACTGATAACAACGCCAACAAAATTCAATGTAAGGTGCTAATCTGCTCTTCTCTCCTTTTTAAAATAAGTGTCATCATTCATCTGTGTCACCCGAGGTGGGAGCACCACCTCTGAGAGTGCATTTAGTCTGCAGACTTGATAAGAGAACTTTATAACTTGCAATCCCAATTCCCATATTTTATTCATGATTTTGATACTCCTACTCATTATTTCGGTAACCTTCCACTCAAGGCAGCAGGTTAATGTATGTGATAAATTTGTCTGCTGATGGCTGTACCAAAATTGAGCAGCATGGCTGGAGGCAGTGCCTGGCAAACATTATTAAGCTCTTCTTGGTTGGAGATACAGTTGTATGTACAGCCTCATTCAAAGGGACTTAAACTCGTTGAGAGAAGGTGTGCAACCAAATTTCGTTTCTAAAATGTGAATTATAAGGATCAGAGTTAAGCTCACATTAAACATTGTAGTTCATAACATTGCTTCTGTAGCATATTGGATGGATAGATACAAATTTATTTTATTGAGATAACTTGAGCATTCTTACATATAAAACATTGAGCTGTAATCACTGGACTGAAGACCTGCACTAGACTCTATTATGCCAATAATTATCTGTGTGACCTTAATTAATTTAATTAATATCCTTCGGTCTTAGTTTCCAGATAATGGTTTACATGCTTTGATAATAGGTATTCAACAAGTGCTGCTGAGGGAATACGCTAGAATTTAAAATCCCCTAGACAGCCAAACTTCTATTTGGCAATGATCCAAATTTGTGATGTCTCTCTTATCTGTTATCTCTATTCCTGTTGTTCAGACCACCATCGCTTCTCTCCAAGATTATGTTAGCTGTTACCTGTTTTTCTGTTTCTGAGCTTGCCCCTGTTGTATCTTCTTCACAGTGGTGTGAGAGTGATCTTTCTGAAACACAGACTGGGTTATTCACTTTCAGGCTTAAGGTTTCTTCCAGAGACTGAATGTTTATGCGCCCCCCAAATTCATATGTTGAAATCCTACCCCCAGCGTGGTAATATTTGTAGCTAGGGCCTCCAGCCCCTGAAGGTGATTAGGTCCTGAGGGTGGAGCCCACATGAATAGAATGAGGGTCCTTATAAAAAGGGATAGAGCTCGTTTGAAGACGGTCATCTCTGAAACAGGAAATGGGCCCTCCCCAAACACCAAATCTGTAGATGCATTCATCTTGAACTTCCTGGCCTCTAGAACTATGAGAAATAAGTGTTTATCGTTTAAAGCCCGCAGTCTCTGATAGTTTGGTACAGCAGCCAGAGCAGACTAAGATGGTTTCTCTGTTCATCTTATTGTCAAGTGCAGGCCTTTTGGCTTTCCTTAGAATTGGCCCAAGTTTGCTGCTTTTCCTTACCACTTCTTTGAAGACTCTGAACTTTCAGTGTGTTATAGATGTTCTTTCACCTCTGGGTCTTTGCATGTGACATTCCTTCTCCTTAAAACAATAGTCTCTCCTCCCTGACAAACGGACTCTTCCTACTCATCCTTCAGACTATACCTTGCAAGTCGCTCTCTAAGAAGCCATTGCTGAATTTCTCAGTTCAGTGTTCCTGTGACACTCTGTTCCTCCCCTATCTCAGCAGATCTTAAATTGTACTAAATAGACTTTCTCTACCTGTAGCTGTCCCTAGACTAAGTTGTGTTGAGGAACAGAAGCTACATCTGCCTTGACCACTGCTGTATCTCTAGTGCCTAGCAAAGGGCCTGGCGTATCATATATGTTAGCTGAATAGATTAGAACATGGAGGTGAATTTGTTACTATACATTGTTTTTAACTTTGTACACCTATCTGATGAAGAATGTGTTTTATATATAGAAAACAGGGAACAAGAAAGAGAGAAAGGAGAAATACATAAGTAGTGAGAGATGGAAACAAATTATTTCTTTCTTACTAATTACCATGCAGGCACACTAAGCTAAAAATGATATGCCCTTGATTATCCTCACATACCTTAAATTTTATTAATAGGCTCTCTGGAGTGCCAAATGAATAGTATTATACTCTTCTGGGAGAAAAAAAATAGTCAATTTCCAATAATGAACTAGCTGTGGTACATTAGCATCTGTGGAGAAAGATATTTAGAAAAAATAAAGCAGAGATTAAACCAAAACTTAATTTTCTTTTGCCTAGTATGTTCAGAGAAGAGACTCAAAAACAATAGTTTCAGGTGCCATATGCAGCTTGCTTACTAGGTTTATTATATGGCATAGAAATCCAGGCAAGCATGGGCATAGAATGATGTTTAAATTATATTTCAGTATCATGAACTATGTTTTTGTGCCCCATAGATATATCTGGAATGATTGTTTCCTAGATTAATATTTTGAAGATTGGCTGATTAATTGAATGTGGGAGCCAGAGAAAGAACTCAGTCAAAGAGGCCTCTAAGTTCTGGTCTGAGCAAATGGACAGATGGTATTGCTAACAACAGGGAGAGAGAAGGCTGAGGATAAAATAGATTTGGGGGAGAAGATCAAAGATTTAGCTTCAGACATGTTAAACATGACATTTTTATTAGACGCATGTAGCGGGGATATTGAGTAGGTAGGGGATAGATGAGTTAGACTTTGGCAAAGAAGTTTGTGCCATGATTGCAATATTTGTGCTTGCTTGAGACTCACTGGCATCCAGGAGGTACATAGTGTTCGGAGACTAGGCAGGATTGCCAAGGAAATGAGTGTAAGTAGAGAGGGAAAGAAGAGCAAGGACTGATGAGCACCTGGACCACTCCAATGATAAAGGCTGGTGAAGATAAGTAGCTAGGATAGGAAAAAAAGAAGAAACATAAGGGAAGAGTGGTATTCGGGAAGCAAAGTGAAGGAAGTATATCAAGGAGGAGAAAGTGATTAGCTGTGTCTAACACTATTAATAAATCTGTAGATAAGAATTGCCCACTAGCTATAGAAACATGGAGGTCATTGATTACTTTGAGAAGAATGGAGGAGGACAGACAAGACCCTGAGTAGAGTAGGGTTAAAGAGAGATTGGGGGGAAAGCGATTGTAGACTGAGAATATAGACAACTCTCTATTATTTATTTTATATTTGAGAGAGAGCAAGCAGGAGAGTGTAGAGAGAAAGGGAGTGAGAATCCCAAGCGGGCTCTGTGCTGATGTAAGGCTTCATCTCATGAACCGTGAGATGATGTCGTGAGCTGAAATCAAGAGTCAGGCACTTAACCAACTGAGCCACCCAGGTGCCCCAGGATATCATATATTTACAAGAATTTTTGATCCAATTCTTAATGATATTTATTGCTGGGTTTTTACATATTAAAAATTCCATGGAGCAAGAGTCAGAGTCAGTTTTTCTTCAATGAAAACAAATTGCCCAGTAACAAAAATACAATGTACATGAGCAGCAGTGAGGAAGCATATGGGCCACAACCCCCCTACAAGTTTGCTGACTATAGGAATCCTATTTCAAATAGGATTTGCCATGAAAATATAGGCAGAAAAAAATATTAGTGTTTGCATGAATATTGCCTCTCAGTTTCCCTTGTCTATTTCTATTGAAATCTGGTAACTAACTGCTTTGTTCTGTCAGTTCAACTCTTTTAATGACTTACACATCCTAGGTGGGACATATGGACTGTTATATGCTAAAAGTTAAATGCTAAAGGTTTTCATTAGCTCTTGTTAATAGTTCTAAAATAGGCACACACTTTTATTAGCCAGTTCTGTGTGCCATGATCACAAATTTTAAAGATTCTGTCTGACTCAGGGCTCAGACTTCATTCTTAGATTATTGTTATAGATATCAACCCCTGTCTATTATAGCTCTGATTAACTCCCCAGAGTGAATAGTCTGGAATTAGTCTGCAGCCTTCATTTCCATTGTATTGTGTCCTTGGAAGTAAACTTAACACATGAGTACTTCTGTGAGTATTAACTGTGGTTTCTCCCACACATGTATCCAGTTTTTGTAATGGACTATCCTGTATATTTGCTCTCATTCCTTGGTGGATAGGAGCTTGATCTCCTCATTATTAAGAAAAGGGTCTAGGCAGGGAAATAGAAGTAAGTCCTTTTTCTTCCCCCAGATACTCCTACCCTACTTAAGGGCCAAAGCAATTAAAGATTCTTCTGTTGAGGACCTTATTAAATGAATAGATTCATCTTTGTTGTCTCTTTTGCCATTGAGTACACAATCAAAAAAGCACAAGGATACATATATGTCAAAATACGATTTCCTAGGGGCTATGAGAGCATTTGAATGTGAGGTAATGGTGTGTTGTTAGACATTTTAATTAGATATTAAAGCAAGATTGGGAATTAATCAGGTAGACAAGAGACACAGGGGCATATCTGGCATAGGATAAGCAGCCAACATGAGGAAAGGCTTGGAGGTGGAGATAAGCATATGTGCTTGAGCAATGTAAAATGTCCAGTGTGGCTGGAACACTGGGGACGTAAGATGACTATGTACAGTAGTGACATTCATGGTCTTATTGCTCGATTAATACTGAACAAGACTCCTATCTGGCTGAGACTTGTGTTGTCACTTCATAAATTCTTTTGTCCTCAGTTAACTATTTTAGTCATTTGTTTTAGGAAAAGACTAAACAATTTTGAGCATCAATCTGTAAGGAAGATAGAATTCATAAGTACTATAAGTAAGGGAGGATGAGAGGACTTTATGTCTGAGACTTGGTAAGCAAGACCCTCTTGGTCTATTCAGTGAGCATGGTGGCTGGCCTCTGCTGCTCTATCTTGGTCTAAGGCTTCCACTTCCTAGTGTTGGCTGGATGCCTCTGTGACCAAACTACATGTATAATTTAAATAGGAAGAGTTACAGGTGACCTCTTTTGAACTCCTTAGCCAAGTTCCAATGGAAGAAACTCCCAGTATGGTGGCATGTCTTCACACAGACTGTCTAGTTTTAGCTCTGCCTGGGTAGATTCCCTCATGCTAGGATCTGCCATTTCTCTGACCTCACACTCACATAGCACATCTGCTTTCCTTTGTAGTCAAAGCTAGTGTGAATAGAGTTTTAAGGCTGTGAAAGTCTTGATTCAATGTCCTTATTAATAAGCTAGGGCAAAACTGGAGAAACTTTTGTTCTATCTTCCAATTTAACCTCCTGTCTCTAACTCCAATGTCTGATCTTCATTTACTAAAACTTTAAATTTGTTAATAATAAGTTGTATTTTAGAGGTGCCTGGGTGGCTCAGTTGGTTGAGAGTCCAACTCATGATTTCAGTGCAGGTCATGATCCCAGGGTTGTGGGATCCACAGTGAGCTCGGAGCCTGCTTAAGATACTCTCTCATTCTCTCTCTGCTTCATGCTCCCCTATTCACGCCTGCCTATACAATCTCTCTTTCTCAAATAAATAAATAAATAAATAAATAAATAAATAAATAAATAAATTGTATTTTTAGAAGGAGCTGATAAAAACTAGTGAAAAAACACTAGTATTACATAAAAGATTCTCCTTTGGCTATATTTACAGAGAATATTTTAATTCAAAAACATTTGTTAGCTTTCTGGGAAATGAGTCAGTCAATGTGACTAACTTGGAATGCAGCTTTAATCTCTCGTTTAAAATTAATAATATAATTAGGTCATGGTTTCCTGTGTTGATATTTGCTCCACGGTAATTCTGATAGCTGATAGTTTAATTGAATTTTCATGTGTCTGAAACAGATGCTATAAGCTGACTCTCCCATCAAAGTGGAAATGTTAGTCATGCAAATTTAGAGGAGAGAGCTCCTTCATTGTTCATGCCTACATTTCAGTGCTGCAGCTGATTGAACAACTGACTCGTGTAGTCACAAACATTGACAATAATCATAGGAGTTGTGTGTTAAATTATAAGTGGCCACGAAGAGAGACATTTCCAAAAAAGACTCAGACCAAGAGTATGATATAAATTGCTTTTAAATTTGTTTAAAAAAAAAATTATAAGTGGCCACGAAGAGAGACATTTCCAAAAAAGACTCAGACCAAGAGTATGATATAAACTGCTTTTAAATTTGTTTTCCAGGGGTGCCTGGATGGCTCAATTGTTTAAGCTTCCAACTGTCGATTTCCTCTCAGGTCATGATCTCACAGTTGTGAGATGGAGCCCTGCATCTGACTCTGCACTGGGCGTGGGGTCTGCTTGAGGTTCTCTCTCTCCCTCTACCCCTCCCCTGCTTCCAATTGTTCTCTCTCTCTTTCAAAACTAAATGTATAAATTGTTTTCCATAAGCAAAGGATAGAGAATGAAAGTGACTATGCTTTTTATTATCCTATACACTCTTCAAAAATTTGAGTTTGCCAAAAATTACTTGCTCTGTTTCTTGATTAGTGTCAGAGCATACTGTGTGTATTTTTGGTTTAATGACTGAACTTTTGGGGGGAACAGATGCACACATCAAGAGGATTTAAAATAACATTACCATGAGGTCTATTATAATATATAAAACACCTAGAATTTATAGTAATTACATACAAACTTATAAATAATGGAAGAGACTTAATCACGTTGACCTTGCTCAATCATAAATAACAAGGCTGCCTTAAACTCACTCTAATTGCCCTCTCATTATACAGGAACTTTTCTAATCCTTTCTAGTCATGGGAACCTGTGTAACCAGCTACAGTGTTCCTTTGGGTTGTTGGATTTCTTTTTATAAATTATTCTTTGGTTCTACCTTTTTCCGTGCACTCTCCCACCCCTCCAGTCTTTGCACATTATCTCCCACTGTGATCTCTACGTTATTTGATACAAGTGACTCTCCATGTGTCCCTCACAGGATCACTCCAGGTCTTGCCTACCCATGTGGAGATTTAGCCAACATTCTCCTCCTTTAAACAATGACACACACAAAGAAATGCAAGATTTCAGTATTGAAATTGCTACTATGGTGTTGGCAATTATGTGAATTTTTCTCCCAGATGTTGTTAAGTAATGTCTTTTGAGAAACAGGACCTATCACTGATGTGAGGTTGGAAATCTACTTTAAAAAAAAAGTAAAACTACATGCGTTTTGGGGATATAATGTATTATGAAAAGGGCATAGTAAAATTCTATTGCATTTAAAAAATATTTTTAATGTTTATTTTTGAGAGAAAGAGAGAGAGCGAGTGAGCATGTGCTTACAAATGGGAAACGGACAAGGAGAGGAGGACAGAGGATCCAAAGCCAGCTGTGTGCTGACGACAGAGAGCCTGGTGCAGGGCTTAAACCCACGAACCATGAGATCATCACCTGAGCCTAAGATTAAGCCTCCCAGGTGCCCCTCTATCACATTTTAGTACAATAAAAGGAATAAACATATGAAGAAAAAGTAAAATTTTAAAAAATGTGGGTAGAATGAAGGTATTCCCTGAGTTTCCAGTAAAACACTTGGAAGATATGGCCAGAATATGTTAGATGGGGGAAAGTTTTTTCTTCAAATTATATGTCTGATGAGGCTACAACTCCACAAACATATGTACACATGCATATATATAAATGCACACATGTGAAAGAAACCATGGACATTAAAAATACATAAAAATATTAACAATATTTTTGGAGGGATGTGAAAATAATATAATTTTTTTCTGTTAACCCTGGCAACTAATGTGAAGTGAGGTACCCTGTGTGTATATTTGAGTCCAACAATAGTGACTTCAGAAGCCAGAATCTCTGATCTCCCCTCCTACGCTCTGGAGGAGTCGCTAACAACTAATTACCAAACTACCGTTTGTTTGCGGCTTGCAGTACACTACGGAATGAATGCTACAGAAAGCAATGGCACAATTACCATAAAAGATGGCTGTTCTGGTGTTAATGGTTACTACTTTTCATCCATGTGGCTTGGGCATGAATAAATAATGGACACAGATCTATTGTTTCCCTCTCCCCATGACTTTGTGAGCTTGCCATTCTTATCAGTGGAATAAATTGATAAGTGCCTGGAACACAGGCTGTGGAATGAACAAGGTGAGCTGGAGCCACATGAGTTTTGCCTGTTAGTCCTGCCAGCTGGTAAGGTTTGTCCTGCAAAGATGCCCCAGGCTTGCTGCAAGCCACTGAACAAATATTTCTGGTTAACAGTGCAATTCATCAATAAGCAAATGGAAAACAAATCAGCTTAGCAATAAAGTTGAAAAATAAGCAGAGCCTCATAGAGGAAACCTGCAAGGTGACTTTACAGTAAGACTGATAGCAAAATTGCTGGGATGTGACTCGAATTTACACTGCAAATGGCTGTCATGGGCCACACCACAGAATGCCAAATGACGGTGATATGGTTGCTGTGCAGAAACATATTTGTGCTTTCCAGTTACAGATATAAATGCCAAGAGCTTTCTGAAAGGCGAACCTCCAGGTACGTAGTTATGTGCTATTTCAGGGTAGAAAGAGTGTTCGTGTCCTTTGTGGACTCCTACCGTATAAACAGAGGGCCAGCATCATCTTATTTCCAAGTGGTTTCCTGAACATTTGGTGAGAATGATGAAAAACATAGCTACATTTCTGCATGCTTTCTATGTGCAAGGCATTGTGTTACCGCTTCTAATATGCTCTGTGCACTGACCACAAATGCCACTCTGGTCTCTGGCGCTTACCCAATTGTCTCATTGCCTTGGTACTGACTTTCTGTCCTAGACACATGCTTTATTCTTATTATTTGATTGATAGGCCTGACCTTCTGAATCTCCTTCTTGGTTCTTATGTTGCACATGATTTCCCTGTCCTGTACTTAATATTCTCAAGGTATGGATAATGATAGTGCTAGGAAAGACTTTAAAACTCTTCCTGTGATATGCCCAGCAGGCCGAGCAGGCACTATCCTTCTCTGTGTCCCTCATCCATCTATCATCAGTGCCCTTCAGCCCCAGACCACAGGAACACCAGAAGCTGAACAAGTTGAGTTTATTACTAGTTGCCAAAAGGGAGAACACATGAGAACATGAGAAGGGAATGGTAGAATGTCTCAGTAATAGGATGTTAGAGAAAACTTAAAGGATTTAGGATCCAATTGAAAGATTTGGGGGAAGGCCTAAGAAAGCTGGAGTTTCTGCTAAATTGAATGTTGTCAAAAAGCAAGGCAATTTTATGATTGAGTATCTCATTATATCTTGTCTTTGGGGAGTGGAGATTGGAGTTGTCATTGGTAAAGAAGTAGTAGTCACTTCAGCCAGGAGTTGGGGGGGTGGATATTTAGTGTAATATGAGCAGCACAGTGACCTTGTTTTTGTCTGTTCTTAGACAAAATTATGAAGTGGCTTTGCTCTATTTTACACTCTCCTGGTCTCAGAGTAACTTTGTCTGAAGTTAGTGTTCTGTGAGATTTTTTTATGTCCAACAGGAGAGGTACGGGGCTTACCTGTGAATGCTGGGTCAGCTTCCACATGTGAAGGACTATTCTTTATTATCTATCTCTCTATCATCTATCCATCTATGATTATGTAAATGACCACAACAGCCCTGTAGGATAGGCATTATAGTTATCTTCCTTTTACAAATGATGAGCCTGAGAAATGTGCTCTAAATCTTTTTTTTTTAACTTTTTAAGTGTTTATTTATCTTTGAGAGAGAGAGAGAGAGAGAGAGAGAAAGCGAGTGAGCAGGGGAGGGACAGAGAGAGTGGGAGACTTAGAATCTGAAG
Source organism: Suricata suricatta (assembly GCF_006229205.1). Lineage (NCBI taxonomy): Eukaryota > Metazoa > Chordata > Mammalia > Carnivora > Herpestidae > Suricata > Suricata suricatta. The sequence goes on along the minus strand of NC_043710.1, from coordinate 71,272,250 downwards.
CAGGCTACAGGCTCTGAGCTGTCAGCACAGAGCCCAATGCAGGGCTTGAACTCACGAACTGTGAGATCATGACCTGAGTCAAAGTTAGACATTTAACCTACTGAGCCATCCAGGCGCCCCTAGAAATGTGCTCAAAGTCTTAATGCTAATAAATAAAGAGTGATGTGCTCAAAATCTTAATGCTAATAAATAAAGGTCTGGGATTAAAACTCAGGCAGTCTGACTCCATAGTCCATTCTAATTACCAGTATACTATATTGGTTGACAATGAAGCAATCTATTAAGCAGTCCATCCTTCCATCACAGATCGCATGGACCTTTCTATGATGACCTTCTACAGTGTTGCTTCAGGGAGGGAATGATAGACTATTGAGCAAGTTAGGAGGGGAGCATGCTACTAAGGCAGCTTGATGTGCAGAGGTTTTTGTGAAGGAGATGTGTAAGGAAATCTAAATTTCATCTTGAGGGTAGCCACCTAAGTCGCCCATGATTCAGTGTGAATGGGGTAAACAACTTAGGGGAGGTGAGCAACAGAGATCAGGGAAGACAGCTGCACCAGCCTGTGCTGTCTAACCTCCTGGGAGAAGAGGAATGCCTGAGAACACGGAGGCAGATGCAATCACTCTGGCCAGGGGGAAGAAAGAGACAGAAAATAAAGAGCATGAAAAAGTAGAGGAGGGAGGAGAAAGGTAGGAGGCATGGAATGAGAAAAAGGGGAAGCAGGCTCTAGTTAGTTGCCTGACTTCCCTGGGTTTATAAGAGCAGGTGAGTGCCCAGAGTGCAGAAGCAGCAGCAGAAGAGAGGTGGCCAGAACAGCTCTTGTGTTCTGTTACTGCTTTGGCCCATGGAGGTGCTTGTCTAATAGGGGCTGATGGCTGTGCTCTCCTATAAGGTTTTTCCTTCTAGAAACACGGGCCTGTTTACATTGTTGAGGTAGAATAGATAACATTAAAAGACTAGAGGAAAGCTGAAAATTCTGGTGGAGGCTGACAGCAGGAGGGACAAAAATACCACATTTGTGATGTCTGCCCTCAGTCCTAATCAAAAACTCAAAACAGAGAAACACTCCTTAACATCTGAACTTCCAGTTTATCATATTAGACAAAATGGAAAGTCAAAACAGAAATAAACAGAATCCTAATTAAGTAGAAATAAGTGACATGCAGCAATATTGATAATTATTTTGGGTTTAATTTATTTACTTTCCCTTTTTCTTTCCTTCATTCATCACATGCTTATCAAGACTCTACTGTGTTTTAGGCACAGTGCCTGGTATGGGGACACAATGATGAATGAGATAGTCAGGGTCTTTGCAGGTCATACAGTAGGCCCCAGACACTAGGTCATATCACTGATTCGAAGACAAGAAGCCTTAGAATTGTAAATGTATTCTGAAGGAATACATGAATTTGAGTTGTAATGTGTTAGGTTGCCACAAATCAAGGCTGCTGCATGGTTGCCTGCTTATCTACTTGGAAGAAAAGCAAGTCGAATTTCTACACTGGGCCATTTATACTTCTTGCGTCATTGGGAAGCAGACAAAAGGTGGCTCCCAATGGCTCACCTAGGATTCCTGACTATTAGGAGAATTGTATTTGCATGTTCTCGTCTTTCTCTACCTTTGCGCTTTCTGCCTCCTTTTTATGATTTAGAAGCTGAAATCTCAGTTGGATCAATGCTTGATTAGGTGCCTCGTGGAGTGCAGTTGCTCAATAAATTAAAATAGGTATTGTCAAGGTAAAGCAACCTCTGAACCCAGATGAATAGCACTTCCTAAGTGCTGGGTATCAGTGTTCACTCTCTTCTTCCTTTTGAACTCTCCCCAAGGGAGGATGGGTTAGCTGACAGGTCCCAACCTTCCCCACTTGAATTGAGTCTTCTAAATAGCCACGGAAAGAAATTCCCCTGAGGCTCCAGAAATGGTCAATAAGTCCAATCACAAAAGAGTATTCAGGGATTTTGTTTCTCAAGCTAAAGAAAGGAGGGGGGGAAATTTCTCTGATACTATCACTCCTTTAGCTTTAATTTCTCATTAGAGAGATATTTCAAAGAGTCTGAAGAAATCTTTCAATAGCCTGACATCTTGTGAATATAAGCTATTGTGCTACAAAAGTGTCTGTTCGTGTCAGAAAATACTAGGTATGGGCGTGCTTGTCCTGTTGATCCACTTTAGATATCTTTCATTGTCTTTAAGAAATCTTTCTTCACAGACCTTTACCTCCCCTTCCCAGTGGAGTTGACAGTGGTTAGACTTAAAGTATAGCTCATTTTCTGATAAAAATGAGTCATCTGGTTCAGTTTTAATTTTTTGTCCTAAGTTAACAGAGGATTAACATATGGGAAATATCGAAGGACACCACCTCCTGGAGGTGGACTATGAAATTTCTGAGAAAAACCCTCAGCAAACCAAAACCAAAACTCCTAATCAAAAACTCACCATAAGGGAAAGAGACAGAGGAATAGGAACAACAACAGAAATCTCAATTAAAAGAAATTAAAACCTCAAGAAAGGGCAATTTTCATCCTCTGTCTCGGGCAAAAATTTTCATGAAACCATATGCAACCTACATCAAAAATATATATGTGCTTCAAAATATGGGGATCAGGACATGTTCTTATAATGCCTGAGATTGCAACTGGAAAGCACGTGGACAGCATCAGGGTGGCAAAATTGCAAAGGACCAGCAATTTATTAGGCATTCATGCAAGGAGCATTTGTGGCCCTGTTTGAAGTTAGCGAAGAAATGGACTTCTGTATTCGTTTTTATTGGATTTTAATGGACAGTCATCTTTTGATGGGGCGGAGGGGTGTGTGTGGGAATGGACACAGTTGAATTGTCACGATACCACAGGGGACAATGTGGTGTCATTTCTCCTGTCTATTCTTATACCAGCTGGTCTCTGATCTGATCAAAGTTCAAAACACTGTGGCTTCAAATCTGATTATATATATTATAAGTGATCTAAGAAGAATGTGGAATGACCTCATGAACAAGATCCTATGAGGTATAGGCTAAGGAAGGCATTTTGGCTAAGGAATTGCTTACTTCCAAATATTAATTTGGGAACCTACCATTCTCAAGGATTTCTTTGAAGTTATTTAATGAATCACTTGCATTACCTCAGCCTTCCACATTAGTATTGAGTTCTTTGTGGGCTTGTTAACAGCTGTATTTCTAGATTTTAGCATGGTGCCTGGTGCATAGTTGGTGCTCAGTAGTTATCAGAAAACAAGAGTAAATTAACAAATGAGTGAAGGAATAAATGGATTTGAAAGGTTTTTAGTATTGAATTCCTCAAATGAGGAATGGAGCCATATCTAGAGCAGATATGAGCAAACTTTCTCCAGATGCTGTGAAGTGAGATCTTATAGTAGTTTCTGGCATATAGCAGGAACTCCATAAAGGCCCGCTCTCCTTCCCAACATATACCTTGGTGGTGTTTGGTTGGAAGTTTGAAGAGAGTAGTATCTTGGAGGATATGGAGGAGGACTGGCTTTGAGTGCTAGATGGGCAGGTGTTGCCATAAACAAAGTGGGCTGGTCCCAAAGCACACTTGGCCAAACTCATAGTTTTCTGTACACTATGCCTTTAGTTATTTCTTTACTCTGTTCTCTACCATGCAGGGATTCTGACTCTGCACAGTACCTTGGCTAGAAGTTCCACCAAGTGATGCCAAGATTTCTTGGATAATAATGTTTAAACTCTATTTGTGACTGTATGTCCTGTACAGAAATTAACTTGAAGTGAATCAAAGACCTAACTGTAAGACTTAAAACTATAAAAATCATAGAAGAAAAAAGAGAAAATGTTCATAACAGTGAATTTAGCAATGATTTCTTTGATATGACATTAAAATCATAGACAATGAAGCAATAACAAAAGAATAGATAAGTGGACTACACCAAAATTTCCGTTTGTGGCAGGTGTAAATGCCATCAAAGAGTGCTTTTCCTACATGAAACTGAAGAACAGCCTGAGTTTCTGACTTGTAAAGATGGGTAGATTTACTTTCAAATTGTCTCCTTTGTTAAAGGCACAATGGAAAATAAATCTGAACAACTTGCTTATTCCTGCATGTCTTGTAGTTGACTGAAATAATTCCCCCTGAGCACTACAAGGTTGGGATATCATTGCATTTTTATTTTTGTTTGGTTTTGGGTGTTTGTTTCAGTTTTGGTTTCTGGCAACAGAAACCCATTCTAGCTAATTAATTAACAGAGGTTGTTTAATGGAAATGTGTGAGCTGACTCACAGAACCAAAGAAACATTTGAGGAACCACAGTGGGAAGAGTTTATAAACAAGAGAGCTCTTGGGAAATCAGGTAGCAAGAGTTAATCATAGTCTCATCATATAACACTGCAAAATGAGTCGGGTCCAGCCGCCTTTAAGAGCCCTTTGTCTTTACACTCAATGTCTTATTAGCCAAGCATGAATCATGAACTGCCCAGCCTTCCCTTCATGAAAGAAATAATAACACTAAGATTCACCAAGACTACACAGTCAAAGAGCCAACTCTACCAAAGGAAATAGATGTCCTCTTTCCAGGGAAAGGGAGTATGCTATGCAGCAAACAAACACAATGAACATGTAAATAAGCAAACAAAAAACAAACAACCCAAGAGTCCATGTACTGTGTATGAATTTGCTTTATCACCATCCTAGTCATGGGAGGTTAGGTTTAAGAATTAGATTTAGGGGTGCCTTGGTGGCTCAGTCAGTTAAGCGTCCGGCTTCCACTCAGGTCATGATCTCACGATTCATGGGTTTGAGCCCTGTGTCCGGCTCAGTGCTGACAGCTAGCTCAGAGCCTGGAGTCTGCTTCAGATTCTGTGTCTCCCTCTCTCCCTGCCCCTCCCCTGCTCATGCTGTCTTTCTCTCCCATAAATAAACTTAAAAAAATTTAGATGTAAAAGTAACCCTAAAGAGTGATAATGCTTTTATTGAAGTCACCATTTCTCTACCTGAATTTAATTTTCATGTTAAACTCCTTGAGCCATACCACAACATTCAAGGCTGTTGGAGTTAAACAGAACTTGTTTCTCACTAAAGAACAGTCACTGAGTCTTTAATTATATCTGGTTTCAGGTTTATGGCTATCTTTGCCAAGTAGAAATGATGAGTTCCAAGCTTATATGGGGAATCCAAAACTTTAGAATGTAGCCTGACAGCATAGATCTCGGACTCTCTCCTTGAGCTAAAGTCTAAATTGTAATTTCTATAGGAAAACAAATATGTTTTTTCAAGATTCTTTATCCTGATGATTGCTATGCTACTCCCTCATTCATGCTTCAAATACCAATAAGTAGTAGCACAGCTTTGCAACCCCTTGTGGGGCCTATGAATTGCTATCCTATCAATATTTGTACCAGCCCGTCTGTGAACAGAATCACCTAACAGCTCACATGTTCATAGTATGCTTTCACAGATGCTTTCTCAATTAATTCTCATTAGTCCGGAAAGTCTGGGAAGATAGAGGTTTATCTTTCCCATTTTACAGATGAGGAAAATGAGGCTCAAATTTGCCATATCCATAACCAAAACCACAGAACAAGTCAAATAAACAATAAGGCCATCAGGTCTTTTGCCTCAAAATTGTAATAGGAAACAATTGGTAAGCTTAGGATCATTTTTTCTATTGTTGTTTATTATTATTTTATTTAAATTCTGATAACATGTAGTATAAAATTGGGTATAAAGACATTACTCTTAATAAATGCAGAAGGTCAAACATTTTCTCTTCTTACAGTGTTTATTTCTCTTACTGTTTTCTTCATTCCTTGTATAACTTGCTCTGCTTTTAGTTAATTGCTCTCTCATCTCCAGCTGATTTTTTTCAATTTTTTAATGTTTATTTGTTTTTGAGAGAGAGTGAGAGATAGAATACGAGTAGGGGAGGGACAGAGAGAGGGGGAGACAGAGAATCTGAAGCAGGCTCCAAGTTCTGCACCTGATGCGGGGCTCGAACTCACAAACTGGGAGATTATGAATTGCGCCAAAGTAAGACACTTAACCAACTGAGTCACCCAGACACCCTGATTTTTATATTCACTCAGGTACCTTAAGTACTGTCAGGTAGAATGATATTTATATTTGTATAACACCTTGTATTTATAAAGAACATTGATCTATATCAACTCACCTGATTTGTCTGATTCTTTTAACATTCCTGTGAACTTGCTATTGCTCTTAGTTTCCAGGTGAGGAAATAGAAACTCAGAGAGCTTAAGTTTCTACTTTGCCCTCAAGTAGCTAGTGGCCTGGGACAAATTGTGTAACTGAGATTTGAATTTGAATTTAGATGTTTTAAAACTCGACAGTGTTCATTTCCTATTTCTCACATTGTCTCTCACCAGCCCATCAAAATGCAAGACATGACAAACCAGAGACCGGAGGCTTTGCAGGCTCATTCGCATGTCCCCAGCTGTCTGCTGGCCAGGATGCCTCCTCATTGGGAAATTATTAAATTGTGTATCAGTAATCATGAATGGAAGACAACATTTTTATGTCTCCAAGCAATGTTATTGCCTAGATGTTTCCTAAATATAATATTTCCTTAGTCTAATTTTATCACAGAACAATACTTTATGCCCTGAAAATATGAGTCTGACATTTTTATAGCACTTGCTTTGATGCTGATTTGCTTTGTTGAGGACTTTCTGCAAATGAAATGCCTGCCTGAGAATAAACAAGTTTGCCAGTGCTTGGAATAATCAAACAATGGACAGATAACCACATCGTGATGTGATAGAAAGGAGTAATATATCATGTCTGGAGTTAGGTTTGATTAGACCAAAGGGCGTTTCAATAAGGTTTACCGAGGTTGTCTTTGGTTCATATAGATTTGAGAGAAAAAAAAAGATAAAACATCAAAGTTCTGACACTTGTATATATTAGGCATATATACTGGTGTATGGCTACCGTAATTGTAAATGACAAACCACAAAAACCATCTTTTTATGACCTAGGTTTTCTCAAGCATTAATTCTTTCACAAAGCTTTCAGAAAACCAAATTCTTCTTTTTTCTAGGTATGCACACAGGGCTGGCTTCAGGACTGTGTAGCCGATGCACTTTCATTGGACACCATCCACAGAGAGCCCTGCGCTTGGTTTAATGCCCTGCTGTCATCATCTTAAAATTTCTCAATAATCGTATTCTTGACCCTGTGTTTTGTAGATGAAGTCCAATGGGACAGTAATGCATGGATGTGCAGGAGAGCACATAATGCATGTTCACTGCCCCTTACTGACCCATTTACATATGGTGTTTGCACTGCCTCATGAGCGCAGAATTCCAATGCATCCTCCATGTGTGAGACTCCGAACAAGTACAAGCCAAATGTGTTACATCTATGACTAAGGAATGGGGTCACTGGCAACCTTAAGAGAGCACCTTAGGGTACCCTTTGAACCCGAACTTACTTTGAAAGCAAGGCAGTGATGTTCTAAGAAACAAATGACAAAGAAACACTATCACATCATTTCTTACTCACGTTACTTCCTTATATTACCCAACCACTTACACTGAAAATGATGATGTGAAAGGAAAGAGAAAGATAGGGTGACCCAGAATGACTTTTCCTTTTGATTCCCCTTATTCACTAGTGAGCTAGAGTTTTGGCAGAATGTATCAAGAAGTGAAATAAAAGTAGTTGAATTTGTTTTGCCCAGTGTTTCCATTGTTCTGTTGAGAACAAAATATATATACTTATACAAGCTATAAAAAAACAAATCGAATTTAGTGAAATTTATTGATTTCACGTGTGAGTTTTAAATACTCAAACTTGCATCACAAGATGCATAATACAAAGATGAATGGCAAAAATTATGTTGATAATTAAAAATTTTCATTCTTAGAATAACATTTAATATCAAATAAAAAAAGCACCATGGCAAATTGAGATGGCGACAATAAAAGAAGGGTAAAAGCTTCATATTTTAATTTCTTTTACAGCACATTTCCCCCTGCTTTTTAAATAAGGATTGCTCATTTTCATTTGAACAGGGTCCTGTTAATTATTTAATCAGTCCTGTGGCTAGACTTTATTTCTCACTCTTGATAATAGTTAGGTATAGCCAAGTGACTGAGTCCCAGCCAATACGAGAGAAAGGGATGTGTGCCACTTCTAGATTCATAAACTTGCGTACATGAATCATTAATTTTCTCTAATGCCTTGTCAAAGTCCAAGGAGATCTAGGAAAGCATGTGTTGATGATGACAAAGCATCTGTTTGTCTGGATTCCTAAATGGCTGTGTGATATCAAGTCTTCCAACTGATATGAAAACTCTTTGGATTGTATATATTCATACTATATTGGATAGTATATTCATACTATACATGAATAATAAACACATTAATTTGTATTTTAGTCTGTGTATAATTTTGGCTTTATGTGCTGGTATATAGTAAATGACTTACAATGCTCTTGCCTTTCTCTAAACTCTTATACCATTTTTTTTTTTGGCCCCTACAGTGAAGTTGATAGGTATGACATACAATTCTGTTGTTATTTGATTTTTATATTTCTCTTCTCTCTCAATAAATTGGCTTCAGACTAGAGACTATCTCTAGTGCCTTATGGCATCTACCATTCCTGTTCATTCCAACCCAACATCATGCTGGTCTACTATATTGAGTCAACGTGACTTGGAGAGTAGAAAGTAAACTTTATCATCTTTAGAGACCTGCACAATAATAAAGTGGCACAGGGCAAATGAAAACATCTTTTAAAAGATACACTGACCGTTTCTGGACCTTCAACCATTAGGAATGAAGTATAAAAGCTTTTACATTTAATCCCAGTATACAGTATTCTGTTTCAAGTGTACAACATAGTGATTCAACAGTTCTATACATTATGCAGTGCTCATCCTGACAAGTGTACTCTGAATCCTTTTCCTTTTCACTTATTTAATCCATCTTCCCACCTCCTTCTCACTGGTAACCATGAGTTTGTTCTCTATATTTAAGAGTCTGTTTTTGGTTTGTCTTTTTTTGCTCATTTGTTTAGTATCTAAATTCCATGTATGAGTAAAATCACATGGTATTTGTCTTCTCTGAGTTATTCCCTTAGCATTATATACTGTAGCTCCATCCATGTTGTTGCAAATAGCAAGATTCCAGTCTTTATTATGGCTGTCTTATATTCCTTTGTATATATATACCCTGGCTTCTTTATCTATTCATCTATTGGTTGACACTTGGGTTCTTTCCATTATTTGGATATTGTAAATAATGCTACAACAAACATAGGAGTGGATACGTCTTTTAGAATTAGTATTTTTTTTTTATTTCTTGGGTAAATACCCAGTAGTTAAATTACTGGATCATAGGGTAGTTCTATCTTTAACATTTTGAGGACTCTCCGTTCTGTTTCCCACAGTGGCTGCACCAGTTTCCATTCCCACCATCAGTGCACAAGAGTACCTTTTTCTTTTTACCTGCATTCTCACCCACACTTGTTGTTTCTTATCTTTTTTTTTTCCATTCTGATAGGTGTGAGGTGATATCTCATGGTAGATTTGATTTGCATTTCTCAGGTGATGAGTGATGTTGACCATCTTGTCATGTGTCTGTTGGCAACTGTATGTCTTCTTTGAAGACATGTCTGTTCATGCCTTGGGCCCATTTTTAATTTCATTATTTATTTTTTGGGTGTTGTGTAAGTTCTTCCTTTTTTTTGGGTGTGTGTGTTTGTGTGTAAGTTCTTTATGTATGTTGGATTCTTACCCTTTATCAGATATGTCATTTCCAAAGGCTTTTTATTTTGATGTAGTTCTAGTAGTTTAATTTTGCTTTTGTTTCCCTTCCCTTAGGGTACATATCTAGAAAAATGTTGATACAGTTGATGTCAGAAAAATTACTGCCTGTACTCTCCTCTAGGTTGTTTGTAGTTTCAGGTCTTACATTTAGGCCTTTAATCCATTTTTAGTTTTATTGATTTGTTTGTTTTTGTGTATGGTGTAAAAATGTTGTCCAGTTGCATTCTTTTGCATGTTGCTGTCCAGTTTTCCTAGCACCATTTGTTCAAGAGACTGCCTTAGTCCCATTGCATATTTTTGCCTCCTTTGTAGGAGAATAATTGACCAAATAATCATGCATCTATTTCTGGATCTCTGTTCTGTTCCATTGATCTATGCCTCTGTTTCTGTGCTAGTACCATACTGTTTTGTTTACTATAGCTTACAATCTGGAATTGTGATCCTTTCAGTTTTATATTTCTTTCTCAACATTGATTTGGCTTTTCGAGATCTTTTGTGATTCCATACTAATTTTAGGATTGTTTGTTTTAGTTCTTTGAAGAATGTTGTTGCTATTTTGATAGGGATTGTATTAAATCTATAGGTTGCTTTGAATAGTATGGACATTTTCACTATGTTTTTCCAATCCATGACCATGGAATTTCTTTATATGGTTTGTGTTGCCTTCAATTTCTTTCACCAATGTTTATATTTTTAATTTTTAAAGTTTGTTTATTTATTTTGAGAGAGAGAGCACAAACATAAGAGGGGCAAAGAGAGGGAGAGAGAGAATCCCAAGCAGGCTCTGCACTGTCAGCACAGAGCCCAGTACAGGGCTTGAACTAAAAAACTGTGAGATCATGACCTGAGCCAAAACCAAGAGTTGGATGCTTAAACCTAATGAGCCACCCAAGCACCCTTCATCAATGTTCTATAGCTTACAGAGGGTAGGTCTTTCACCTCCTTGATTAAGTTAATTCCTAGGTATGTTACCATTTTTGGTGCACTTATAAATGGAATTGTTTTCTTAATTTTTCATTCTGCTGTTTGGTTGTTGGTGTATAGAAATGCAACAGATTTCTGTATGTTGATTTTGTATTCTATGACGTTACTGATCACTGATTTGTTATAGTAGTTTTTTAGTGAGCTCTAGGATTTTCTATATATAGTTCCATGTCATCTGCAACTTCTTTCTTACCAATTTGGATGCCTTTTGTTTCTTTTTGTTGTCTGATTCCTGTGGCTAGGACTTCCAGTACCATGTTGAATAAAACTGGTGAAGCCATTTGGTCCTGGACTTTTGATTGTTGGAGAGTTTTTTGATTACTGATTCACTTTATTGCTGATAATCAGTGTGTTCAAATTTTCTATTTAGTCCTAATTTAGTTTTGTAATGTTATGTGTTTTTTAGAAATTTATCTATTTCTTCTAGGTTGTCTAGTTTGTTGGCATATAATTTTTTATAAACTCTTAGAATCCTGTGCATTTCTTTGGTGTTAGTTATTTCTTCTCTTCCATTTCTAATATTGTTTATTTGAGTTCTCTCTGTCTCTCTGTCTCTCTCCTCTCTCTTTCTTTGATGAGTCTGGATAAATGTCTATCAATTTTGGTGATCTATTCAAAGAAACAGCTCCTGATTTCATTGATTTGTTCTATTATTTTAATTTTTTAGTTTCTATATCATTTATTTCTGCTCTACATTTATTATTTCATTCCTTCTCCTGCTTTTGGGTTTTGTTGGTTCTTTTTCTAGCTTCCTTAGGCATAAAGTTTGTTTGAGTATTTTCTTGTTTCCTGAGGTAGGCCTGTATTGCTATACACTTTCCTCTTATAAAACTTTTGCTGCATCTCAAAGATTTTGTGGGTCATTTGCAGTCTAATTTCCATTTGTCTTCATGTATTTTTTGATTGCCTCTTTGATTTCTTAGTTGACTCATTCATTGTTTAGTAGCATGTTATTCAACCTCCATGTATTTGTGTGTTTTCCAGAGTTTGTCTCATGGTTGATTTTTAGTTTCACATAATTGTGGTAGGAAATGATGCATGGCATGACTTAAATCTTTTTTAATTTATTAAGACTTGTATTGTGGCCTAATATGTGATATTTCCTAGAGAATGTTCCATTTGTACTTCAGGAGAATTTGTACTGTGCTGTTTTTTTTTTTTTCATTATTTATTTTTGATAGAGACAGTGCAAGCAGGGGAGAGTCAGAGAGAGAGGGAGATACAGAATCTGAAGCAGTCTCCAGGCTCTGAGCTAGCTGTCAGCACAGAGCCCGCTGCAGGGCTCGAACCCACGAACCGTGAGATCATGACCTGAGCCGAAGCCAGACGCTTAACTGACTGAGCCACCCAGGCGCCCTTGCATTATGCTGTTTTAAGATGGAATGTTCTGAATATATCAGTTAAATTCATCTGGTTCAGTGTGTCATTCGAAGCCACTCTTTCCTTATTTCATTTTCTGTTTGGGTGATCTATCCATTGATGTAAGTGTGGTGTTAAAGTCCACTATTATTACTGAATTACTATCAATTAATGCCTTTATGTTTGTTATTAGCTGCTTTATGTATTTCGGTGCTCCCATGTTGGCTGCATAAATATTTTCAATTATTATATGTTTGTGTTTGATTGTTCCCTTTATGATTATATAGTTTCCTTCTTTGTCTCTTATTACAGTCTTTTTCCAAAGTCTATTTTGTATCATACAAATATTGCTACCCTGGCTTTCTTTTGACATCCATTTGCATGATAAATGCTTTCCCATCCCTTTACTTTCAATCTGCTTGTGTCTTTAGGTATGAAATCAATATCTTGTAGGCAGCACATAGATAGGTCTTGAGTTTATTTATTTTGTATCCCTATCTTTTGATTGAAACCTTTGTCCATTTACCTTGAAAATAATTATTGATAGGTATGTCCTTATTGCCATTTTGTTATTTGTTTTATAATTGTTTTGATAGTATTTCTCTGTACCTTTCTTCTCTTGCTCTCCTCTCACAATTTGCTGGCTTTCCTTAGTGATATACTTGGAATCCTTTCTGTCTATTATTTGCATAACTATTACTGGTTTTTGATTTGTGGTTACCATTAGGCTTGTATATATCTTCTGCATATAGCAGTCTATGTTAAGTTGAAATTTGCTTACGTTTGAACCCATTCTTTGCTCTTCTTCCCCTCACATTTTAGGTATATGGTATCATAGTTTATATCCTTTTATATCATGAAACTCTTAACTGATTTTTACAGATATACACTTTTGTGTTTTCTATTTTTCTTATTCCTACTTACAATCTTCCCTTTCCACTCAAAGAGTCTCCATTAACATTTCTTGTAGACTTGGTTTAATGGTCATAAATTTCTTTAAGTTTTGTTTTTCTGGAAAACTGTTTATCTTTCCATCTACTCTGACAAATAGCCTTGTTTGATAGGCTATTCTTCATTATGACTTTTTTTTTTAGCACTTTGAATATATTATACCATTCTCTTTTGGCCTGCAAAATTTCTTCTGTAAAATCAGCTTATAGGCTTATGAGGTTTCCCTTGTATGTAACTGTTTTCTTTTCTCTTGCTGCTTGTAAATTTTCCTTTATCACTACATTTGCAATTTTTTTATTTTTTTAAATAGTTTATTGTCAAATTAGTTTCCATATAACACCCAGTTCTCTTCCCCACAAGTGCCCTCCTCCATCCCCACCACCTCTTTCCCCCCTTCCCCTTCCCCTTCAACCCTCAGTTCATTTTCAGTATTCAGTAGTCTCTCAGGTTTTGCATCCCTCTCTCTCCCTCCTCTGCTCCCCCTGGTTCTCCATTAGGTTTCTCCTGTTCTCCTGTTAGACCTATGAGTGCAAACATATGGTATCTGTCCTTCTCTGCCTGACTTATTTTGCTTAGCATGACACCCTCCAGGTCCATCCACTTTCCTACAAATGGCCATATTTCATTCTTTCTCATTGCCATGTAGTACTCCATTGTGTGTATATACCACATCTTCTTGATACAGTCATCAGGTGATGGGCATTTAGGTTCTTTCCCTGTTTTGGCTAATGTTGACATTGCCGCTATGAACATTGGAGTACATGTGCTCCTATGCATCAGCATTTCTGTATCCCTTGGGTAAATCCCTAGCAGTACTATTGCTGGGTCATAGGAGAGACATTTGCAATTTTAAGTATTTTGTGTCTTAATGTGGGTCTCTTTGGGTCGATTTTGTTAAAGGATCTCTGTGCCTCTTGGATCTAGATTTATGTTTTCTTCACAAGATTCAGGATGTTTTCATTAACTGTTTCTTTAAATATATTTTGTGTCTTTTTTCTCTCTCTATTCCTTCTGGGATTCCTATGATGCAAATGTTATTATGCTCAGTGGTGGTGCTGAGTTCCCTAAGTCTATTTTCATTTATTATTATTATTTTTCTCTCTTCTTCAGACTAATTTCTTCATTACACTGTCTCCAGGTCATGATTTGTTCTTGTGCTTCCCCTAGTCTAGTATTTATTTCATATATTGTATTTTTAATTTCATTTATTGACCCCTTCATCTCTGGTTCATTTTTATGTGTTCTGTCTCTTTGTTAAGGATCTCATTGAGGTCCTCCACTCTTTTCTTAATTTCAGTGAGTATCTATATGACCAATACTTTTTTTAGTTTTCTTTTTCTATTGTTTTAGAGTGAAAGAGAGAGAGAGAGTGCCAGGGAGATGGGCAGTGGGAGAGAGAGAGAGTCTCAAGCAGGCTCCATGCTCAGTGTGGAGCCCAATGTGAGGCTCAATTCCATAACCTTGGGATCATGATCTGAACCAAAATCAAGAGTTGTGCACTCAACCAACTGAACCACTCAGGCACCCCTATGGCCATTACTTTAAATCTCTCAGACATATTACTTATCTCTGTTTTGTTTAGCTCTCCTTCTGTAATTTTGTTCTATTCTTTCATTTGGGCCATATTTCTCTGTCTTCTCATTTTGTCTAATGTTCTGTGTCAGTTTCTTTCTTTTTTTTTTTTTTTTTTTTGAGAGAGAGGTTGAGATTGAGACGGGGGGCAGAGAGAGAGGGAGTGAGAAAATTGTAAGCAGAACCATGAAAACCATGAGATCATGACCTGAATCAAATCAAGAGTCAGATGCTTAGTTGACTGAGCTACTCAGGTGTCCCCCTTTCTATTTGTTAGGAAAGTCAGCTATGTTGCATGCTCTTGAAAGTAGTGGCCTGGGGCACATGGCTGGCTCAGTCAGTTAAGCGTTTGGCTTCAGCTCAGGTCATGATCTCATGGTGTGTGGGTTCAAGTCCCGCATCAAGCTCTGTGCTGACAGCTAGCTCAGAGCCTGGAACCTGCTTCTGATTCTGTTTCTACCTCTCTCTCTCTGACCCTCCCCTGCTCACACTGTGTCTGTCTGTCTGTCTGTCTCTCTCTCTCTTAAAAATAAATTTAAAACATTAAAAAATTTTAAAAAAATAAAAAAATAAAGTAGTGGCCTTATGAAGGGGAAGTCCTATAGTGCCCTGTAGTGTAATGTCCTCTGTTCATCAATACCTGGTGGTTCACCGGAGTCTCCTATGTGTGTTCATGTGCCCAGCTGTTGTGACTGAGCCAGTTTTGCCTTTGGTGCAGTCATTGCAATGGTCCTCTTTGCCTGTTGTGGGTAGGATTTGGTTCCTGTTTTGTTAGTCAGTCTGCAGCCACCTTGGGTTTATGTTGAGGTAGATCAGGTATTTGCCAGAGATGTGGTAGGACAAAACTGCAGAAGAATGTGTGAGCAGGCATGCTGCTACAGCAAGGTCCAAGATGGAAGGAGGGGACCTGTAGCTTCAGGGACCAAGGTAGGCTAGGTTGGAAGGGTGGCTCTCCATAAACATGCAGGGACTGGATGTTAGCAGGTTTACTAGGGTCTGCCATGGGATGGGACTGGATCTGAGACTGGGCTGGAGAGGATGTGTCCACGGAAGAACATGGGGTGTGATTGAACTGTTAGCAAGTTGGGTAGGGGGTTTTGGCACTGTGTTGGTTCCTGCAGGTGTCCATCTATGTAGGCTCGGGAGGCGGAGGAAGGAAATGGTACCCATCAGCTCTTTTTTCCTAGAGAAATCGCCTAATGACCTCTCCCTTTCCAGATGAGCTCTTAGATTAGCAAACAACTCTCCCTCCTGTATTCCCCAGATATTTTCCAAACTGCTGCTTCTATACTGTGTTTCTGTGAGTCTGTTTGTTATGCTGTCTCCTTAAGGGAAGGGAGTCAGTTTTCTCTTGCCTTCCCTGCTTTCCCATGAGCCTGCTGATTTTTCAAGTGTCAGATTTTAAGCCCCGCAGATTGCAAGAAGTCAAGAAGTTTGGCCTCTCTGGTTTTAAAAGGCAAATGTTATGGGAATTCATCCTCCCCATGTAGGCTCCCTGGTTTAAGAGTGCATTTCTCTCCCATCTCTCTGCCTGCAGTGTTTCTCCCTCCCAGGAATAGTCCTGTTGGTCCTTTTAGCTCCTGTTGTGTGTCTACCCTTCCTACTCTTTTGGATGTGGCCTCTTCTCTACATTCATCTGTGGAGAGTTTGTTCCGCCAGTGTTTGGGCCATTTTCTGGGTTATTTAGAGTGATGTGGCTGTTATCTAAGTATATCCCTGGAACAATGTGAGCTTAGGGTCTTCCTACTTTGCCATTTCCCCTAGAAGTGTCAAGCTTATAGCATTTTTAAAATTTTAGAAACAGCATATGCCGTACTTGAAAATACTGTTCCAACCCATTTATGAAGTAATTCAGAAAGGTGTCAGTTTGAGTCAGATCCAGAGCAACAGATGGCTTTCCAACAAGATAAGAGCAGTTCTGCCTTTTGAACCACAAGACTTAATAGATCCAATGGTACTAAAGGTATTGGTCTTAGATGAAGAGGCTGAGTGGAATCTCTGGCAAGGCCTGAGGAAAGTCATAGCACATGCTGATGAATTCTAGAGCAAGAGCATGTCATTTATGGCAAGAACTAATCACTGTTCAAAATGTGGTTCCTATTGTGGTGTTGGGTCTTAATAGAGACTAAGTGCTTGATCACCAAATGTTAAGTGACTGTGTAGCTGGAGTTGCCTGTTAAGAATGTTGTCAGAACAAGTCATGAGTTTGGGTAGGTAGAGTCCATTGTGTGACAGAAATGATAATTCATGCTCGGGCCTAAGCAGATCTGGAAGGTGTGGTAATTTACCAGAATAGGTAGCACAGAATCCATAACTATCTGCATCTGTTGCATTGACATCTCTCCTTAGCTTATGTCTGTAGGCTGTCAGGCTTTCTATAGCCTAAAGGAAAAATAAAAAAAAATTGGGCTTTACACATTATTCCTTGCCTTGTGCAATAAATTTCTTGGTCTTCTACCTGTGTCTATGAAACAGCAGAAGTCAAATCAAATACCAGATCCAATAATATATATCTATGTAATGGGTGTATGTGCACCCATATTTGCAAATATGTGTAATAAGTATTTATATATTTGTATATGTGTATGTATACAGACATGATTATCTCTAGATTATAAAGTCACAAGTATTAGTTTCTATCATTTTAGCCTTATTTTCTATGTTTTTACAATTGACATATTATTTGCAATCAAGAGTCAAGCAGTAAGTGTACTTTTTTAAAGTTCTTTTTAACTTATTAAAAAAGAGTTTATTGGGGCACCTGGGTGGCTCAGTCGGTTAAGCCTCCGGCTTCGGCTCGGGTCAGATCTCACGTTCGTGGGTTCGAGCCCCGCGTCGGGCTCTGTGCTGACAGCTAGCTCAGAGCCTGGAGCCTGCTTCCAGTTCTATGTCTCCTTCTCTCTCTGCCCCTCCCTCTCTCATCCTCTGTCTCTCTCTGTATTAAAAATAAATAAAATGTTTAAAAAAATTAAAAAAAAAAGAGTTTATTAAAAAGAGACAGAGAACATGTGAGCAAGGGAGGGTGAAAGAAAAGAGAGAAAGAGAGAGTGTCACCTGACTTGGGCCTTGAACTCATAAACTGCGAGCTCATGACTTGAAGTGAAATCAAGCTTAAGCAAGCCCCCCAGGTGCCCCTCAATAAGTGTATTTTTAAGACTAAAAACAGAAAGCCCGAACAAAACTTAGGCCTGGTTCATGAATACGTTCGCTTAATATGTTACTGTGAACTAAAACAAGAGTGCTCTGCGCCTACTCAGATGTGAAAAACAATGGTGAAGGGAACTTGTCTTGGTGCGCAGAGCATTGAAGAAACCTAGCCGTCAACTTTCTGTTGAGCAGTTGTCAGATGTTTCAAAATAACAACATATTCCTGGGAAGTAGTGCATGACTCAGCTTGTTGGTCAGCAGCCTGCAGAGAGGAAGGTAAGTGTCACGCAGATCTAGGGAAGAGGGAAATGGACGGTGGGCAAATGGACACAAAATGTGTGAGTCTTTGCGTTTCATGAAAATGTCCATTGGAGATTGTGGCAGGCAGATTCTAAGATGGCCCCAGTGATGTCTGTCTCCTTTTATCCATGTCCTGTGTAATCCCCCTTTTTTTAAATTGTGGGCTGTCCTGGCTACTACAACTAGCCAGAGTATTGTGGCAAAGGAGATACAATGTCACTTCCAGGTTATGTCACATAAGAAAATTACTTCCATCTTGCTAGCAGTTTCCCTTTATCTTGCTGGTTTTGATAAAGCAAATCACCATAGTGGGAGGGCCCATGTGGCAAAAGACTCAAGGCCGTCTCTAACCAACAGCCAGCAAGGAATCAAGACCTTCTGTGTGACTACTGCAAGGAACTGAGTCCTACCAACAACCACTGGAGCTTGGAAACATACCCTTCCCTATTTGTGCCTTCATATGAGCTTCCTGCCCTGGCAGACACCTTGTTGTAGAGGACCCATATAAGCAGTGTCTAAATACCTACCTCACAGAAGCTGAAATCATAAATGTGTATTGTTTTAAATTACTAAGTTTTGGTATAGTCTGTTATGCAGCGATCAGTAACTAATTCAGAGAACGTATTTCACAGGATACATTAAAAAACCAGGTGGATAGGATGACTCTTCTGGTAATGCCAGCCAGCTCTTGTCCTCAGTCACCCTCAGATGCACATTGGGTCAGTGGCACAGATGGAGAATAGGCTCCCTCTCACCACAGCTGACCTAACGCTACTGGTGCTCGATGTCTGACCTGTCACAGCAGAGGTGAAGCTGAGCCTTCAATATGCTACTGTCCCTAAATAGAAGGCCAAACAGCTACTCAGGCCATTTGAGCTGCGAGTACTGAATACACACCCATGTCTTGCATGCAAAGTTTTAAAGTCAAAGACTAGGAGCAATTTCTATAAAACTTAGCTAATAGCAAGACTAATTACTAAGTATGCCTCCTACTTCTTATATTCATCCTTTGTTCCCTGAAACTTTGCTGTTAAAATGTGTGGGCCTCTTAACTTTTACTGACAGATTGGCCCTATAATTGGAATCACTTTCCTAAAGGCATCACAGAATTGCTATTCCTTCAATTTAATTAAGCAACTATGAAATCCCAGCAACTCTAATTAAGGAGGAGTATAAATACAATGATTTGGATTGAAAGAACCTAGGAGAATGGATAGAATGCATTTTTGTCATATTCATACAGACCTCTCTGGAGTACTGGCTATTGATTTATTCTGCTCACTAAAGAGCAATACTTTGTTCTTTTGCGGCCATTACCCTAAGCAAAACCCTTTTGAAACCAGCTAGGTGTATAGGTATTATTTCTGATTCTCAGGCTGAAGAATTTAACTTTGAAAGCCCCATGTTAGAGCCTAAAGGCTATCTATGTAATTCTAGAGCTGATAATAGATGATAGGACTCTGATTCCTCACTGTTCTTCCATTAGTCACATTGCTTTCACCCTCAATTTATTCACCATCAATTCCCATTGACATAGGCACTATACAAAACATACATCAAAATGGGACCTTGCTCTCAAGGACCTACCTTGGCAGCATGTAGAATCTATATCAAGTAAATTGCAGAGATCATTTTCCATATCATCTAGATTCTAAGGCTATGTTCCTTATTTTTATTTCTTTATACTTAACAAGGAAACGAGCAGCTTCAAATGCTTTCAGGAATAGAGCATTAAAAATTAATTAATACCTATTATCCACAAAACACTATGTTAGAAACACATAAAATGTGAGATCTTCTCTCAAGAAAGTTTTAGGCAAGCCAGCAACCTAGTACAATAGAAGACAAGATGAAGTAGGTTTTGTTAGAATCCCTTCTCAGCGTCTCCGGAAAGACAGAAACATGACAGATGAATTAGAGGACCATAGAAAATGAAAATCACCATGATGTCTAGAGAACATTTTGATTAGTAGTGGCCATATTTTCACTGCCAGTGATGCATTTTATTACATTTTTTTAATTTTTCTCAGCTCACATTAAAAATAACTTGCCTATCAAACAGAATAATTAACAAATGATTAATGAATGCAGTATCATTGTTTGGCAATCAAATATAGCTAAGCAAAACTTGTTTATAGGATGAGAGAATATTTGATGGCTAAGGAGAGGAAGTGGACATGGAAGACAGTGAAGTCATGAGGAGAGAAAGAAAGGGTATATAAAGAGATAAGACTCCTCAGGAAATGGGAGGGATTCTGTACAATGGTTGGAGGTGACTCAGTAAAAATCTCTGACATGTGGTCCTTTGGGAAAAATGAGAAGATGGTGGAGAGAGAGAAACATGTTATCAGGGTGAGAGTGACGAAGTGGTAAGGATGGGAGTTATGGAAGGCGTTCCTCTTGGGGCAGGGAGAGGGACACTGAGGAGGTTGTTGTTGGATGGCCATGATCTCCTCAGGCCAGAGGCAATTCTATTTGAGAAAATGAAGGAGGAAGGGTGTAAGCTAGGGACTCAAATCAAGTGGACAAGGTCTAGGAACCCTGTTGACACACTTCGTACAAAAGCCTTTAGGGAAAAGAAAAGGGATCAGTGGACCACATTAGGAGTCTAGCAGGGATGGTATATCATTATTCTGGAGCCAGTCAACTGAGTACTTTGAGTTCTGTCAATAGCTCTGTGCATCCTGGGAGAAGGACTGGAAGATCAGCTGACTGGGGCCTGGGGAAGGAACAGTTGCTTAATGCTGAGAGTGTCAGAGAATCAGGAACCCCATGTTCTGAAGAGGCACGGTAGGAGAAGAGAGTTGACAGTGGAATGACAGGGTGGTGATAAGAAATAGGAATTTCCTACAGAGGTAGAGGTTGGGTTCAGAGAGTAGGAGAAGGAGAACAGGATGTGGGGTGATTTACAGCAGATGTTTCTTGTCTGAAAGGGACATGTGTGGGTGTTGGCATGAAGTGGAGGGAGAGATCTCTGAAGTTCAGCAAGTTCATGAATGGTGAGACTAGGGTGCTTTTAGAGGCATTTACAGGGATGTTGAGGTTGCTCAGGTGGCTGGCATGATAAAGAGACATATGGATATCTTTCTACAGCAGAGTAATCTTGTGGAAATATTTTAAAGCAAGAGTCATGATTGTACCATAGACCAGGCCTGTGATTTCAGATAAAGTCCTTTTTTTCTCCTTTCTTTTCTTTGCTGTCTTTTTATTTGCCTCCTTCCTTTCCTCTCTGTCTCTCACCCTCCCTTTCTTCCTTTCTTCAATCCTTCTTCTGTTTTTTTTTTCTTTTTTGGAAAACATTTTATT
This sequence comes from Suricata suricatta, assembly GCF_006229205.1. NCBI lineage: Eukaryota > Metazoa > Chordata > Mammalia > Carnivora > Herpestidae > Suricata > Suricata suricatta. Next base: position 71,250,867 of record NC_043710.1, on the reverse strand, counting down.
TTTGAATACTTCTAAATTTTCAGGAAAATTTAAAAGATGGTGCAGAGTTTTCATACCCTCTCATCAAGTTAATTTCTTACATTAATAAAATATATTTGTCACAATTCTGATCTGATTTTGATATATCATTGTTAACTAAAATCCATACTCTATTCATATACTCTTGGCTCATATCTTTTTTTCCTTTATTCCAGGATTCTGTGCAGGAGAATACATTACATTTAATCGTCCTGTTTCCTTAGGTTCCTCTTTGCTGTGAGTTTTTCTGATTTTCCTTGTTTTTAATGACTCTGATATATGTGGAGGCTACTGGTCAATTATTTTGTCCACTGTCTCATTACTGGGATTTGTGTGATTTTTTTTCATTATTAGAGCAAGGATATGAGCTTTGCAAGGAAGACCACAGAAGTTAAGTGCCATTGCCAATACATCATATCAAAGGCACATACTATCAGTATGTCCTATGTCTGTCATCGTCGATCCTGATCATCTTGCTGAGGTAGTTTTTTGTCAGACTTCTACTCTGTAAATTTCTTTTTTCCTGCTTTCACACTGAACTTTTTGGAAGGAAAGAACAATGTTCAGCTCATTCTTGAGTAATGAAAGTTATGTTCCATTTCTGTAAGAACAGAGTATCTATATAAATTATTTGAAATCCTTTTTTAAAGTTTATTCATTTATTTTGAGAGAGGGAGAGAGAATGTGAACAAGAGCAAGAGCAGGGTATGGGCAGAGAGAAGGGGGAGAAAGAGAATCCCAAGCAGGCTCTGTGCTGACGGATGCAGGGCTTGAACTTACTAACCATGAGATCATGACGTTAGCAGAAACCAAGAATCAGATGCTTAACTGACTGAGCCACCCAGACACTCTTGGAATTCTTCTGCACAGGAAGATATATCTATTCTTGCCTATTTATTTATTTATTATTTATTTATTTATTTATTTATTTATATCAGCATGAACTAATGGATATTTATTCTTTGAGTTATCGTCCAATACCACTTTATTTATTGTTTTGCTCAAATTGTTTCAGGTTTGGCTGTTAGAAGCTCTTTCAGTTGGTTCCTGTGTCCCTTTGACATACCTCCATCATTTTCTATTTGTTTGTTTGTTTGTTTTGAGCACTTCCTTACTTTCTGGCATTACATTTTGCTACTGATTCACCCAGTATATTTTCTTTCTTTTATTAATCTTTTTTATGTATTTTATTTGTTTCTGAGAGAGAGACTGTGCAAGCAGGGGAGGGTCAGAGAGAGAGGGAGATACAGAAACCGAAGACAGGCTCCAGGCTCTGAGCTAGCTGTCAGCACAGAGCCTGACACGGGGCTTGAACCCACGGACCGTGAGATCATGACCTGAGCCGAAACTGGACACTTAACTAACTGAGCCACCCAGGCACCCCATGATTCACCCAGTGTATTTTCTCAATCCTTTCTCCAAGGAGCCCTGATTCCTTTTATTGGAGAGTGGTATTTGAAACTAAGACCTCTGTGTTAAAGATCTTATTGCTACTAAAGATCAAAATTATTACTGCTATTTGTATGGACTTTCATGTATGAACTGGATCTTATATTCCTCTCCAGCCTTAACTTCATTGATCCTTAGTTAATCCTTAGGTTCAGCCTCACTGGCCTTCCTGTCATTATTAGAAGGCCCCATGCTTCTTCCAGCCATAGTGACTTGTATACTGTTCTCTGTACTAAATCTTATTGACTTGCTTCACTTCTTAACTATTTTTGCCTCGTTAATTCCTGCTTACTCTTTAAATATCCCCTTTTCAGGGAGCCCTTCCAAAACACCCATTTCAACCCAATTAGACTCATATCCCCTTAGAATACATTTTCATAAGCTCCTGTATTTTTACTCAAAATTACTTACCATTTCTTGCAGTTATCTATCAATTTGTGTAGTTATTTTTTTAGGTTCTGCTTAAATCAGTAAGCTATAGGAGACTCTATCTATGTTCTCACCATTATATTCACAGCATTGAGCACACCCTATAGCATATGGTAAGTATACTCTAAATAGTAGAAAATGAATGGAATACTTGAAGAGCTATGCTGTGGGAGAGAGCTAGAGAAAACTATTCATTTATTTAGAACAGATCAACAGAATCCAAAAGACAAGTTTAAATAAGGGCAGCCTCTGATTCAAAACAAATAAATTTCTTATTACTAGAGTAATACTACTCTAATACTCCTGATCATGGAGTAGCAAGCATCTTTTCAATGCAAAGGTTTACATAGAAAGTTGAAATTCATTAATACCTGCAAGGGATTTAATACATTTATGTAGAATGTCAAACTGGGGCATCACTATGTTCCCTTTTAGCAGTGTGATATGGCGGAATGTAACACATGAAAAAGCCAAATTGATCTGATTGTATCTTACCTCTATTTCTTGCTCTGCGAACTTGGGCAAGTTACTTATCTTTGCTGAGCCTCAGATCTCTCATTTGGAAAATGGGGATAATAACTTTACCCATAGTTGGGTCAGAGTAAGGAATAAATTCCATGATCTGTATGAAATGTGTAGCACAAATGTTTCACACAGGAAGGTGTTCAATTAAAAGTAGCCATTTTTATGGAGCATATAGAAACTAATAAGTAGCACAAGATTTGGAGACAGGCACATGTGGTTTTGAATTGCTGCTACTATTTGCCGGCTATCCCATTTTAACCAAGTAGCATTTGCTTTCTAAACCACAGTATCCTTAGCTGTAAAGTAAACATACTATTATTTTCTTTTCTTTTTTCTTCTTCTTTTTTTAAGTAGTTTATTGTCAAATTAGTTTTCATACAACACCCAGTGCTCTTCCCCACAAGTACCCTCCTCCATCACCACCACATCTTTCCCCCCCCACCTTCAACCCTCAGTTCGTTGTCAGTATTCAGTAGTCTCTCGAGTTTTGCATCCCTCTCTCTCCCCAACTCTCTTTACCTCTTCCCCTCCCCCTGGTTCTCCATTAGGTTTCTCCTGTTTTCCTGTTAGACCTATGAGTGCAAACATATGGTATCTGTCTTTCCCTGCCTGACTTATTTCACTTAGCATGACACCCTCGAGGTCCATCCACTGTCCTACAAATGGCCAGATTTCACCTTTTCTCATTGCCATATAATACTCCATTGTGTGTATGTGTGTGTGTGTGTGTGTGTGTGTATATATATATATATATTGTATCTTCTTGATCCACTCATCAGGTGATGGACATTGGACATTTAGGCTCTTTCTATGTTTTGGCTATTGTTGACATTGCTGCTATGAACATTGGGGTACATGTGCTCCTATGCATCAGCATTTCTGTATCCCTTGGATAAATCCCTAGCAGTGCTATTGCTGGGTCGTAAGAGAGTTCTATGGATAGTTTTTTGAGGAACCTCCGTACTGTTTTCCAGAGCGGCTGCACCAGTTTACATTCCCACCAGCAGTGTAGGAGTGTGACTGGTGTGAGGTGGTATCTCAGTGTGGTTTTGATTTGTGTTTCCCTGATGATGAGTGATGTTGAGTATCATTTCATGTGCCTGTAGGCCATCTGGATGTCCTCTTTGAAGAAGTGTCTGTTCATGTCTTCTGCCCATTTCTTCACTGAGTTATTTGTCTTTTGGGTGTGGAGTTTGGTGAGTTCCTTGTAGATTTTGGATACTAGCCCTTTATCTGATATGTCATTTGCAACTATCTTTTCCCATTCTGTCGGTTGCCTATTAGTTTTCTTGATTGTTTCCTTTGCCTTGCAGAAGCTTTTTATCTTGATGAAGTCCCAAGAGTTCATTTTTGCTTTCATTTCCCTTGCCTTTGGGGATGTGTCGAGTAGGAAATTGCTGCGGTTGAGGTCAAGGAGGTTGTTTCCTACTTTCTCCTCAAGGATTTTAATGGTTTCCTGTCTCACATTCAGGTCCTTCAGCCATTTTGAGTTAATTTTTGTGTATGGTGTAAGAAAGTGGTCTGGTTT
>NC_043710.1:71046863-71246818 GCF_006229205.1 Suricata suricatta | reverse complement strand
ACCTAAACATTATAAAAGCAGTTTATGAAAAGCCCACAGCTAATATCATCCTCAATGGGGAAAAACTGAGAGCTTTCCCCCTGAGATCAGGAACAGGACAGGGGTGTCCACACTCACCACTGTTGTTTAACATAGTGCTGGAAGTCCTAGCATCAGCAATCAGACAACAAAAGGAAATAAAAGGCATCAGAATTGGCAAAGAAGAAGTCAAACTTCCACTTTTTGCAGATGACATGATACTCTACATGGGAAACCCGGCAGACTCCACCAGAAGCCTTCTAGAACTGATCAATGAATTCAGTAAAGTTGCAGGGTACAAAATCAATGTACAGAAATCAGTTGTATTCTTATACACCAACAATGAAGCAGCCGAAAGAGAAATTGAGAAACTGATCCCATTCACGATTGCACGAAAACCCATAAAATACCTAGGAGTACACCTAACCACGGATGTAAAAGACCTATATGATGAAAACTATAGAAAACTTATGAAAGAGATTGAAGAAGACACCAAGAAATGGAAAAACATTCCCTGTTCATGGATCAGAAGAATAAACATTGTGAAAATGTCATTACTACCCAAAGCAATCTACATATTCAGTGCAATCCCTATCAAAACTATCTATTATTTTCAAAGCTTCTTAGAGGAATACGCACAAAAACAGATTGAACCTGCTTCTGCATTTAGCGTATGCTTGTGGTCTGGATGACTTGGATGCCTTCAAGGGCATGACCAAGGAACACAGATGTTTGTTGGTGACCTCTGTTTTGTTCAGTGGGACATGCAAATTGAGGGTAAGAAGTGAATGGCTTGGTGCAATAGAGAGGGAAAATCTAGAGACTGAGCAAGACAGGGTAGAGAGCAGTGTCAGGGAGATGAGTATCTTGAATGAGGAAGTACTTGGGAGAGGGAAGAGGTATTAAGTAGTGATGGTAATGAAGGTTTGCTATGTAGTGTAACTTTATCTTTTAATTTCCCCAAAATTAATCCATTACATCTCTATTATTCACTAATTGTTTTGGATTTGATTTTTTTTTTTTTTTTGAGAAGGACCATACCAGTAAGTCTGCCCTCAATGTGCACCAGAAAGTAAGAAAAGAGATTGCCCAGGGTCCTGGGTCCCACCCAGATTCCACTAATTGCTTCTAATTCTTGGGGTCTGAGATTCTAATATTTGTTCTGACATATGGCTTACTGTGAGAATAGGATGAAATAGAGATCTGGAAAAGTCTCTAAACTATAAATTAATAAATGTATGTAAATAAATACTTTTCCTTTAGTACTTACCTGAAGACCCAGAATCATAAAATACCAAAAAGTATCCAGCAACCTTCTCACTTGAACTGTGACTCATGTTATCAACTTTCCCAACCATCTCCTAACATCAGACTCTCATGAAGGGAGGGCATCAATCAACAAATATTGATTTAGTGCCCACTATATGGCAGGAACCAATCTAGTGGCTAGGAATACATTGATGAGCAAGATTTGCAGTGTTGATGGAGTTTCCACTCCAGTGTTTGCTGGCGGTGCTGAGTGGCAGAAACAAGCAAGAAATAAATAGACAAATGGACAAGATAATATAGATTACTAATCATCACTATGCCTAATATATTAATATATTCCCTGGCATGATATCTGGCACTTTGTAGGTTCTCAGTAATTATCTGCTGACTAAAATGTATAAATGCTTATTTGGTAACTAATTTTCTCTGAGCTTAATATTCTGCTTTTTCCAACAGATAACAATCTTGAGCTAGTATGTTTTATCTCAAAGATACATTTTAATAATGGTTTTTTAGTTAATTCTGGACCATAAAAAACACTGAAATGGAGAATTGGTAAAACCAGTGGGGAGTTGTTTGGGGATCAAAAGTTGTGGGTCACTTTGTAGCTTACATTTACTGTAGCACCTCCTCTTTTTTAACTCAGTGTCCTTTTTTTTTCCAAGCAGTTGACATAATAATAAGTTAAGGGAATTATAAACTTATTTTCCGATAGCTAATTCTGAATTGTTTGAACATCATTCAGGTCATTATTTAATCTAACACAAGCTTGCCAAAGATTTAATTCAATGATGTAGACAGCACAGTCAGATGAATTATTTGCTTAAATGCTTGCTAAGTAAGATTGTAAAAGTAAAACCTAAAGGGACCTCTTGAGGAGATCAGATATTTTATAAGGACTTAAGATTCTTGATAAAAAATGTAATTCTTTGCAAATTCTCCATGCAATCAAAAAATAACTATTTTCTAAGACTTTAACTCAGTATAATACTGTGTAGTGCTAAAGAAACAAATGGTTTTTGAAGATAGAACTCTTTCTCACTTCCTTTGGACCATGATTTGACTACTTGACTTTTTATAAAGGCAGTATTTATCTATAAAAGATGTAGAAGAATATCATCTGGTACTTGCTTAATTAAAAGTTTGATGATAATACAGAACAAGAAAATTGAAAAGTTATTCTAGTTTTTAGAAAGATAACAGATTATTTGTTTATACTGATTAGTTTCAATACACTCTAAATACTGAGGGAGGAGGGAATGAATCTTGTGTGGTACATGGAACTGGGAATCAGGTATCATCAGCTCTTCAAGTAACAAGCTACATGGCTTTGGGTGAATGAAAAAGTTATTTAACTTATCTGACTCTACATTCCAGTGCTGCCAAATGTGAAGTTTGGAAGGGATGGTACATACTTTCCTTCTAGTTCTAATATCGGGTGATCTTTTTGATACCTTATTTTAGAGTTTTAATTGGGAGACTAGAAAAGAACCATTTATTTAATATAGAAGTAAGAATTTCTGATAAACTAAACCCAATATGAGATAATTCATTGTGTGTCCTATATCAACTGTACTTAAAATATTCTGACTTAATTTAAGCTTTTTCCTTCCCCAAATGATATGCGTGTAATTTGTCTTCTGGTTATTAAATACCAATTTACGGTAGAGACTTCTCATTTTTTAATTCTTATGAATTAATTATTCTCTGAATAAATTATTGGAAAGTAATGACTCAGAAATATAAAAACAGGTCTAAAGTATCTACATAAATTTTCTAGGTTAGCATTTCCCAAAATTGCACAGGCTCGGATTTTTGCTACTGGCCATGAAGGAGAAGCTGCTATGAGGCTTGCCATCCCACTGTGAACAATGAGAACATTGGACAAAATCCATGAAACAGTTGTGTTCAGACATTGGACAAGAAAGAGGCTTTGCAGGCTTTGACCCCTAAGAAAAGGGGGACACATGAGGTATATCCTGTGATCACTTTGGTTTTCTTCCTGGAGGCCACTTAAGAGCCATGGCATGAGATGGAGAAGTAAGGCACAGCATGGTTGTGAAATGAGAAATTTACTTGGTGGACTTAATAAGAGATTAGATCCTACAGAAGAAAAGATAGCTGAACTAGAAATCAGTAACAAAAAAATCCAAAAGGTAGCAGTGAGAAAAAAAGAATTAAAAATGTTTCTTAACTTTTTAAAAAGTGTTTATTTTTGAGAGAAAGAGAACATGAGTGTGGGAGGGGCAGAAAGAAAGGAGGTGGACATGTGGAATCATGACCCAAGCCGAAGTTGGACATTCAACAGACTGGGGCACCCAGATGCCCTTGAATTACAACTTTTAAGAAAGGCTCAATTAGATGGTAGACAATACTAAGGAGTTTAGCTTTGCTAATATGTAATTGAAATTCAAGGAGGAGGGGTTAGGAGGAAATCTATTAGTAAGAAAACAGTTGAAAGTTTTCCATATTTGATGAAAACTATGAACACACAAATCCAAAAATTTCACTGAACTTCTAGCAGGAAATATACCAGAAAACCGATGACAAATTACATAAAGGAAAAAAAAAAAGAATGTCTTCACACTTCCTATCCCAAACAAAAGAAGCCAGAAAATAGTAGAAAGCTATTTTTAAAGCTATTAAGGAAAAACAATTTCAACCTAGAAATCTATATCCAGTGAAACTATATTTCAAAAATGAGGACAAAATAAAAGCTTTTTTCAGACAACTAGAGCTGAGAGAATCCATTGTTGGCAGACCTGCAGTTTAAAAATTGTTAAAGCAAGTTCTTCAGACAGATGGAAAATAATACAGACAGTAATAATACATCTATGCTTCAGACAGATGGAAGCATAGATGTATAGGAAAAAAAAGGCAACAGAAATAGTAAATATTAGGGCTTCTTTTTTTTCTTAAATAGATAATTCATTGTTTACTACAAAAAATACCAATATATCATCAGGTTTATAACATAAGCAAAAGTAAAATATATGATAGTTGTAACACAGAGAACAGCAGGATAGGGAGATGACCATTTTAACATTATATGTGAAATGGTATATTTGATAAGCTAAGGATATAAATGTAAACTCTGCAACATACCCTAAAAAAGGGTGTATAACTAATAAATAAGCAGAGATAAATTAGAATCATAAAAATGTTAATCCAAAAGAAACTGAAAGGGAATAAAAGGAATAAAAATGAAAGGGATAAATGGAAAACAAATAACAATGGGTGGAAATCAAGCATATTGATAATTATATTAACTGTAAGGTTGTGTAAACATAACATTTAAAAGCAGAGATTATCAGACTGCGTTAAACACATACTATCTGCAATAACACTTAAATGTGAATCAATAGATGGCTTAAAAGTAAATAAAAGGGGGCGCCTGGGTGGCTCAGTCGGTTAAGCCTCCGACTTCGGCTCAGGTCAGATCTCACATTCGTGGGTTCGAGCCCCGCGTCAGGCTCTGTACAGACCACTCAGAGCCTGGAGCCTGCTTCTGGTTCTGTGTCTCCTTCTCTCTCTGCCCCTCCCCCTCTCATGCTCTGTCTCTCTCTGTATCAAAAAACTAAATAAAAAAACATTAAAAAAAAAAAGTAAATAAAAGCTGTCAAAGGAAAGTAGGAATAGCCATATTAGTATCAGACAAAGTATTCTCCAAAATAGAGAATATTACTCAAGATAATGAGGGAAATTTTCCTAATGATTGAGAGGTTAAATCATCACGCAGACCTAACAATGATTTTCGTGCACCTAATAATAGAGCCTCAAAATACATGATGTGAAAACGGGCAGAGATGAAAGTAGAAATAAATTAAAGTTAACATTACATTTTTGGATTTCAAATTCCTCTCTCAGAAACTGAGAAGTTAAAAGTGAAGATAGACCCAGGAAGAATATTGATTGGAATTATTAACCAACAGGACTTGAAAGCATTCCGCCTGAGAATGAATTCCAGGAAACACCAGGTGTTGATAAGGTTGTGAAGCAACTAGAACACGCATGTATGTCAAGTGTAAAGGAGTGTGAAATGATTCAACACACTTTAGACAACAAATTGACAATTTCTTTGAAGTTAAACGCACCTAATATATGACTCAGTAATTCTACTCCCTGGTATTTACTCAAGAAAGTGAAAGCATATGTCTACACAAAATCTTATACACAAATATACTAGCAGCTTTATTAATAATAATATGAAAATGAACAACACAAATGTCTACTTAGAGGGGAACAGATAAATTCTGGTATATCCATACAATGGAATACAAAAGAATGTTCAGCAGCAAAGGAAGGAATGACCCACCAATATGTGTAAAATCATGACTGAATCCTGAAAACATTATGATACATAAAGACACAAGAAGCAAAAGGTATATACTATATATCATTTACATGGAATTCTAGAAAAGAGAAATCTGATCAACACTTGCCTGAAGTTGAGGTTTTTTCAGGAACTGATTGTAAAGGGGCACAAGACAAAATTTTTAGGTGATACAAATATTCTGTCTTTATTGTGGGGGTGCTTACACATGAGTGAATGTATTTGTCAGAACTAATCAAACTTTAGGGCAGTTGGGTGACTCAGTTGGTTGACTGTCTAACTTTTGACTTGGGCTCAGGTCACGATTCCTGGGTAATTGGATTGATCCCTGTGTTGGGCTCTCTGCTCTCAGTGCATGGAGCCTGCTTAAGATTCTCTCTCCCTCTGTCCTTCTCCCTTTTTTGTGTGCTCTCTCTCTCTCTCTCTCAAATAAAAATAAAAACTTTAAACATTTAAAAAAGAACTAATCAATCTTTATGCTTAAAAACAGCTATCTTTTATTATGTGAGGAAAGTTTGTTCCTCAATACCTTTGATTACAGAAAGAGATTTGAAAAATTTATAAGGGATGTTTACCATGTGTGGTCTAAGGAGAATAATTTTGTGACCAAGCATATTGAGGAACTTTCAATTTCAACAAATTAGAATTTTTTTCTATAGGAATTCTTGCTTAGTAGTTTTATTTTAAATTTTAAGTTTATTTATCTATTTTGAGAGACAGAGTGAGCAGGGAAGAGGCAGAGAGAGATAAAAGAGAGAATCCCAAGCAAGCTCCACACTGTCAGTGCAGAGTCCCACAGGGGACTCAAACTCAGGAACTATGAGATCATGACCTGAGCTGAAATCCGGGGTTGTACCCATCTGACTGAGCCACCCAGGTGCCTCAGCAGGCTTTTAAATTGTAAAATCTCTAAGACATTCTCATGTTTTTAGCCATTCCCAAGCTGTTAAATGGAGAATCTTCCTGGAGTAATTTTCTCTGTAAAATATGTTTGAAAAGTACTTCTCTATTTTAACCAGTCTTTATGTGAAAGGGGTGTGTGAAGTGATTTTTTTCTTATCATCCTTAGTTTCAGGTTAGTGACAGAAAGACATTGTTGTTGTTGTCATTTTTTTCTTTTTTAATTCTTCTGGTCAAGAATTGAAAAGGGATTATTAGGAAGAGATGTTGTAGGTAAAATACTGTGGTACATCCAATCAATGAGATATTATGTGCTAAAAAGAAATGAGCTATCAAGTCATGAAAAGACTTGGAGGAAACTTAAATTCATATCACTAAGTGAAAGAAACCAATGAGAAAAGGCTACATACTATATAATTTCAACCATATAACATTCTGAAAATGTCAAAACTGTGGAGGCAGTACAAAGGTCAGTGGTTGCCAGGGGCTGAGGAGAGGGAGGGGATGAACAGGTGGAGCATGGCAGATTTTTAGTGCAGTCAAATACTCTGCAGGATACTATACTGGTGGTTACATGTCACTATACATTTGTCCAAATCCATGGAATGTACAGCAGCAAGAGTGAATCCTGAGGAAAACTACAGACTTGGGTTATGAGGAAGTTGTTACAGACAATAGTTGTAACAAGTGTACCACCCTAGTTGGGAATAGTGATAATAAGGCAGGCTATGCTTGTGTGAGGGCTGGAGGTATGTGGGAAAACTCTGCACTTTCCTCTGAATTTTGTTATGAACCTAAACTGCTCTAAACAAACTTTTTAAAAAGGAAGAATAAATGTTGTAAGCATTTAGAAGCAGAAGCATTGAATTTTTTTAGACTTGGTGATTTCACCAAGATTAAATCATCTAAGGTAGAATCATTTCCTTCTTTGGTGGGTTAGGTATATATGATGCATGTTTGGATTTTATTATGATGTCAGAATCTCCTGTGATATCTTTGTGAATATCATAGGATGATTTAGTATAAATAGAATGATTTACAGGAGGCCCAATGGCTAGATTCAAAGGGTCAGTGTTTATCTGAAGGATATTTCTGTGAGGTATGGAACACTGCCTTCAACCTTGTGCATGTGAGTGTGTGTTTGTATAGTTTTGGGGTTTTTTTCACATTTTAATCAGCTTAACGATAACCCACAATCCTCGGACCAACTATTTTTTTCACATTTTAAACAATGCCACATATTTTTTAATGAGTTCTTGCATTCCTTGAAAATATTTTAAACAGTGACATGCCATTCAATTAATGATCAGAATTTTATAGAGTTCAAAGTTGAGAAAAATATTAGTTAAAATATTTTATGCTAGAATTATTATCCATAAAGAAGTCAAGTGACTGAAATAACAGGTAAATGTTTAGAAGAAATAAAGATTTTAAAAAGGCAAAGGTAAATTTATGTCACCAGTTTTACAATAAGATAATTGTGTTAATGAAATGTGATACATAAAAAGATTTAAGGATTTTAAGGTGATTGTAAATGGAATATAGATTAACCATTGACATGTATCACCAAAATGCCAAAACTAATAATAATAATTATAGTTTACTGAATATCTACTATGTGCCAGGCAGTGTTAGAAACTTCACATACATTTATCTATAAGTATCTTGTCCATCTTTAATTTTTAAGTTTATATTTTGCTATTTTGTACATTTAAACTTAGAAAGGTTACATAACTTGCTCATACAGATAGTAAGAATTGGAATTAGATTACAGATCTCAGATCCTTCATTCACAATATCCATAGTCTTTTTCTGTTTCTGCCTTGCTAGTGTGATCTTAAGATACACTAAGGTTAAAAGACATAACTGACATAAAGAGAGGATGTAATAGGCACATTTTAATTTATACTGTTCAAAGGCACATTTGGGGTTTTCCCTTTGAGAACACCACAGTTTAAAAGGAAAGCAAAAGTACTTTTTTAAAAATATTTTATTTATTTTTGATACAGAGAGAGACAGAATATGAGGGGGGGAGGGGCAGAGAGAGAAGGAGACACAGACCCGGAAGCAGGCTCCAGGCTCTGAGCTAGTGTCAGCACAGAGCCTGACGCGGGGCTCGAACCCACAAACGTGAGATCTGACCTGAGCCGAAGTCCGAGGCTTAACCGACTGAGCCACCCAGGCGCCCCAGCAAAAGTACTTTTATTGAAAGAGAGGTTACATTTTTCTTTGTGACTCCACAAAGTAGAACTAGGACTAATAAATGACAGAACCACGAAGCCAGATTGGGATAACATAAGTTAGAATTTTCCAGGAAAGCTGACAGGTGTACTGAGATCTCGGCATGGTGGTGAGCTGCCCAGCACTGGAAGTGTTCAAGCAGAGGGTAGTCGATCACTTAGTTGGGTATCAGCCTGGAATTCCTGGCAGTCTCAGCTAACTTTTAAAGTTCCTTTAATACTTGGAGTTTAATTTTATAGAAACAACAGTAAATTAACTGGGTGGAAACTAGCACGCATTTCTTAAGTAATTTTGTTGAATACCTTCATTATGAAACTAGATTAAAACTGGAACCAGCAAACACACCTGCAGGTCAAAGCTGGCGGGCAGCTGTTGGTAAAAGAGAACAGGATCCATGTATTGTCCCATCCACTGTTTGAAGCACTTGCCAACCATAATGATTTGCTTTTGGACAAAGATCCCTTGTGTGTATTTTTAGCATTCTTTAAGGAGCTGACTGCAAAATGTTTTCATCTCCATCTCCAGGACGAGTCTTTGAGTCTTGGCAAAGGAAGAAGCCAGGGGAACCTTTACTTTATAGAAGGTGAATGTTCTTGGCTGTGATGGAAGTAACTCGGCAGTTCCATGGGCCTCATTCTTTCCATCTCACACATTGAAAAGACCTCCCAGGACAGCTGCCAACACATCCAGGGTCCCTGTGGCCTCTGCAAGCAGCACTCAGGACACTTTGTGGAAGGCATGGCTGGCTTTCATGCAGCACTCACAGAAGATAAGATATATCCATCCTGTCTCTCCCCCGCCCACACACCCTCAAATCTTCCACAGTTTGCTCTATTGATCTATTACATAGTCACCATCTACCTAAAAGCATCTCAAAGATCAGCATTTTGCATTTTATACCCTTGCTATTCAAAGTGTGATCTGTGGATTAACATCAGCATCAGCATCCCTGGGAGCTTGTTAGAAATGCATGTTCTTGGGCTTCAACCAGGCCCACTCAACCAGAATCCACATTTTAATAAAATTCCTATGATTTGTATACACATTAAAATTTAAGAAGCACTATTTTAGACTACCTGCTCATGATCTTACACATTTTATAAACATACCGTATGGTTTAATACTTTCTCGCATTGGCTTAATGATACTTTTTAATGCTTTAAGATGTACCTCTTAGTTTGCAGTTAGTGAGCTTTCTGGAACTATTGCCTAAGCTAGAATTTTCAACTCATCCTTTACTCTCAAGCCTCATAACCAAATTGGCCATCAGTTATGGACCTTTTAATCCTGCCTCCAAATTGTTTCTCTTCCACCTGCCATACAGACCTGGATCAGGCTTCGTCATTCAATTATGGCCTTACTGCTTCTGCTTTCTCTCAGCTCTCATTCATTCCCCAACGATGGGAAAAAGGTAATTTTTATTGAAAGCATTGTTCTAGGTCCATGTCCTAACTTCTTAGTGTGAATTCACATTCTTCTCTAATTAGTCTCCAACAACCTTTTAGCTTCTTCTGTTTTCTCATTCCTACCAAACACATTAATTCTAACCATAAACTACTACTGGCCATTTGTGCATTTCTTTTATCTTGAAAGCTCATCCTCATGTTTCTTCCTTATTTGTGTTTCTAGATGCATCATAAAAATAAAGTTGTGCATAGTCTCCTCAGGAAGAATGGATTGTTTCTTCTGCTAACATTAACAGTTTACGTCTGTGTGTCATCATGTACCAGTGTTACTTATTTTCTTGTCTCCATATACTGTTGGATTATGAATCTCTTCAGGGCAAGAATAAGGGAGACATTATTAGTGCTTAGTTCAGAAGAATAGGTTCTGGAATGAAAAAATGATATCAAACTCCATTCTTTCCTTACCTCTGCATGACCCTACTGAGTTACCCCTCTCTTCAGTTTCCTTCTTTATAATTACTCTGTATTGCATGGATTGTGTAAGGATTAAAATAAAATAGGAAAGATATCGTTTACATGATGTTTAGTTCATAAAAATAACTTTGTTGTAGAAGGAAATGGTATATTGGGTGGTCATCAAGGAAGGGCAGGGATTTAACTATGGAGAGTGATATGAATGTAAATTCTCGGATAAGAAGGCAAGTGTGAGGGTTCATCATGGGGAGAAGGAAGCCTGATAAATATAACTATGACATAGGATTAGAGCATTCATAGTGACCTACCTTATTGCTGAGTTCCCTGGCCTAGAGTTGCTGAGGACTTACCCAGTGACCACTAGGGTGGGCACAGGTGATGCAGAGCTAGGGAAGGAATCATGTCCCTATAAAGTGACCTGTAGTCATCCATATAAAGTGTGGGGGCATGCTTTCCAATTTGTTTTTGCTGTCTTCTCTGATGATATCTAGTATTTTGAGGGTCTTTATATGTGAGGTTGTCCATCCTCCCGCCCTTCCTTCCTTCCTTCCTCCTTCTTTCTTCTTGCCTTTTTTCTTTCCTTCCCTCCTCACCCCTTCTTCTCCCTCTCTTCATTCTCCCTGCCGAAAATGCCAGAAAGTTTGAGCAGAATTAGTTTAGTGACAATGAATATTTGCTCAATATGTACTCAATTAAAACCAGCAGACAGAACATACAGAACTGGAGACAATTGCCTGTCATTATCAGCACAGACAGGTTTGAACTAATATTATAGAAAGGAAAGAGTGGTCTGCCACTTTCTATGAGTCAAATGCTGTGATTCTGATTGAAAAGGACAGTGTTAAATTGGAGACATAATCCATATAATAATAAAAAAAAAGTCTCAAGCCCTAATTCCTAACATGTGTCCTGAAAAGGCTTTCGTCTTGGAGCACTTTCTTATCATGCAGCAAATTCTTATTCATTTTGAAGAAAAGTAGGAAGTGGGAAGAGATGCATTTCTTGGCTTCCAGTCTGGGTACCTAGGACTCAGACTCCAGGATTTGGGGGTGGGAAAGCAGGGAGCCCAGCTGCAGACTGAACTCAACAGCAGTCTGGTCAGAGTCCTGTGGCACGTTGCTTTCAGAGGTGTACTGCCACATTTGAATTCATGAACATTAATTTTTGCTGTAATGACTATATATACTCTTTTAGGGAGTCAGGGGATATGGCATAGGATTAAGTGGAGTTTTCTGCAAGAAAAAAGGTAAGAGCAAGAGTCTGAAGCCCACCTGTGCCAAAGGAAGAGTGATGTTGACTGAATCACATGAGAACATTGTGTTGTGAGTGTGTGATGAGCATAATTAAGACAGTATACAATTTTACTCATAGGGGGACATGGTGCTGATGGACAGATGACAACATGAATAAATAATGTGGTAACTGTGAATGTTTTCATATGAATTTTTTATGCTAGAGTAGTGACCAGGTTGTATATTTTATTTAGATGTCCAACATTGTTTTGAGTCTTTTATTTCTTTCAAGTGTGACCCAAAATTCTAGGATTTAAGTGTACTGGGGAAAAAATAAGTTAATAAGCATGGAAATAGTGTTGTTACCTCTTTTGTGGTTTTTTCTTAAATTTGTGAGAAGTGAAGGGAAAAATTGGATTCTTATTGCATAGAAATTATATGCCAGGCTATGCTAGGTATTTTTCCTAGGTTGTTTCATTAAATCCTCAAAATCATTAAGATAGAGATTAACATTTCCATTTTTTAAATAAGGAAACCAAAGATTCAAGGAGCAGAATAATATTTTTCAAGATCACAAAGTAAGCAAAGGTAAGATTGAAATCCAGATCATCTGGCTTTAAATTCTAAGCCTTCCCTTGTTGTTATTCATATTTGCTTAATCTTGTCACCACTTTAGATGGAAACATAACTGTCTAACTGAACTATATGTGTATATGTATATACATATAATTGAACTATATACATATATACATATAGTTCTGTTTGTTTCTGTAACTCTTAGATTACAGGACCCAGAATCTCAAAATACCCTGAGACAGACATAGGCCTGGACTCTTATTATCTTCACTACTATGTGACCTTAAATGAATACTCTTAACCCTTCAGTGACTCAGTTTTCTAATCTGTAAAATTAGAGGATTTGGACCATTTGCTTTTAGTAACCCTTTTAAGCACTAATCTCTGGGTATGCATAAAACTTAAGTATAGGGGCTTCTGGGTGGCTTAGTTGGCTAAGTGTCCGACTTCGGCTCAGGTCATGATCTCATGGGTTTGAGTCCTGTGTTGGGCTCTGTGCTTACAGGCCTGGAGCCTGCTTTGGATTCTGTGTCCCTCTCTCCCTGCCCCTCCCCCACTCTTGCTGTATTTCTTTATCTCTCAAAAATAAATATTAAAAAATAAAAAAATAGATAAATAAAGCTTAAGTATAAGGAATTCTACTTTAAATTCTCTTTGGGTACCAAAGGGAAAGAAATAGAGCAACACCAGTGAAAATCTTTAGGGAGCATGGCTAACAGTCATGTCGTGACTCCCATTAATGGTGTGTGAGTAGGAATATGATGTAAGTTCCTTTAGGAATAGCTACAGCTGAGACAGTGTTGGACTTGATAAAGCAGAAAAAGCATTGGCTTTGGAATAACAGATACCTGAGTTGAATCCTGGTTTGATCAATGATTAGTTACATAGTTTGAGCATGATTCTGAGCTTCAGTTTCCCCTTCTGTACCTTGGGAGTAATTGTGATGCTCTTGGGAGAATGGAGAGAGAATGGGAACTATCTACCTTGCACATGACATGGAACATGGTTATATGGATGGTGCTCAATAATGCTAGCTTCATTCTCTTCTCTATGCATGGGTGCCTGGCACACATGGTACAGAATAAAAGGCTGAGCCACATCAGCACAAAGTTCCCCATTGGACATCTCTGGATCATCAAACATTTATAGGGAGATCAGAATTACAAAAGAGTCTAGACTGACTCCATTCCCACTTCCTGTTCCAGAAGAATCCCTATCCCTGGTCTTTCTAACAGTTTCTGAGTAATCTCTTTTGCATTTTTGAGGGAAGTTTGTTGTGTGCAGACATGGAGGCCTGGCCACACACCATGGATGTTTGATTTTCCTTCTCCCTCCTTCTCCCAACATCTCTCATGAGGAAGCCTTAATCCGAGCTGTTGCCAGGTGATGAGATCTCCACATTCCTTCCAGCAGCTGCTATTTATGTACGGTGTCTGGTGGTGTTTTAACACCTGGTTCAATATTTACCTGTGAGGGCTTCACTTTACTCTCTGACCTTAGAAACTGAATGGAGCTGTCCAGAAAATGATACCTTGGGGACTGTTATTCAGTATCCCCAAAGCAGACCACTCAGTATTCACCCATCTTTCCAGAAAGATTCTTTCAGGTAGCAGGTTCTGACATGAAATCTGCTATCTTCTTTATTTATTTATTTTTTCTGGACTCTTTATGCTGTGAGCACTAGGAACATGATGAATTAATTAAAAGAAGCGCATCCCAAGTTTGTGGGTAACTAAAAAAATCAAGGAAATGAAGTGTTTTATTTGCCTTCACTTTTCTCTCTTATGTGTGAAGTGAAGAAATAAAATAAAACTCTAGATTCTTAAATTCCTCCTCAGCTGCAGTGGTCACCTGCAAAGTCCTATTGATATAACACCCAGCAATAAATATGTTGTTATTTATCCATTATTTCATTTCATCAACCTATGTGCCAGCAGAAGGCTGGTATTATTGTTCCCATTTGTAGATGGAAAATAGAGGCCTAGAGCAGTTAGAGAACTTGTTGAGCCATTTAAAATCTTTGTTGAATGAAATGGGGAGTAATTAGGCAAAATAAAACATATGCAGAAAGAAGCACATGTGACCAGTTAACAACCAGATGCAATGATGGGTCTATTATCATTAATCCGTTTTACAGATGAGAAACCGTGGCTAACAGCCATGTCGTGATTTGCCCAGTTGTATCAGATATTTCACACAATGATGGACAGGAGGCAGTCATACATTGTTAAAATGAAAAGTATTGTGGTAGAAACTATGTCCTATAGTTGGAAGCATGGACATAGGTTCAGATAAGCCTGTCTTTCAAACTTTATTCTACTGTGAGCAAGCAACTTAACTCTTCCAGTTTCAATCCTAGTTGTTAAACATTGATCTTAGTTGCTAAACACCTTAGTTTCCTAATTTTTAAAATGGGAATGAATACAGTCTGGTTAGCACCATTGTAAGAATTAAAGTCAACAGCGCGCCTATGGTATGGTAGAGACTCAGCATTGGCTCATACCCTGGAGGGTTTGTTGTCAGTGTTTGCAATTCCAGGAAGGTGCTCCCACGATTTTGGTTTGTCTCAATTTCGGGCTGGGCCTCAGGGAGTTGAGTGGAGAGAAGAACTGGCTTGAGGCAAACTATCTCTGCATGCACACAGTCCTGACTTTTTGGCCAGGTCTGCGTCCCGTGTAATTACAATGACGTCTCAATATGTTCTCATGTCTCAAGGAATCCTGCTTGTATCACATATGCTTTTGAAAGTTACAGCTCCAGGACTATAAGTGCTGAACAGTCTCCAGGTAACTTGATGCCATGTGGAGCCAAGAGCTCGCCTTCAAAATGCTGCCAGGAAGATTCACTTTTTATAGCACTTTTTTAAGGAATTCCCATGGAGAAGAATTCTCAGGAGAAGAATTTGGCCTCTTGGTTTGAAGCACATCTGGTTTTTTGAGCTGTCAAAGAGCTAGTAGTCCATAATAATTGAGAGAATGAGGTAAATGTGAAATTGGAGCTGGACAAAGTCAGAAGAAATTCAGATTGCAGACAGCTTTGTTTATCTTTCACAACATCCTGCTGGTTCATAAATTAGATGGAGATTTTTCCAATTATTCAAAAATGAAAAACCAGTGGAATCCCAGTGGAGCTATGTTGATCTAATTAATTCTCTTTATCCAGAGGCTACTTACTAATTTGTGAATGTTGTAGGACTCTTGCTTTCCCCACTCACACCGAGCCAATTGTCTACCTTTTGGTTGGTTCTCTTCCTAACCATGTCTCCTGTAATGTGTGAGTGAGAAGGCAAAAGAGATCCAGTAAGTTAACTATGAGTAGAATCTAATATCTTAGTTTCAGCATTAGATAGGCACTTAAGAAATGTTTACTAGATGAAGAAAATCTACTTATTAAGCAGTTCTGAACTAACTGAATTCTGAAGCTGCTGTAGATTTTGTTAATCTACTTTTATTCTCACTTGCTATGTAGGCAGTTGATAGAGCCATTAAAGGTTATACTTAGGGATTTTCTCTTGAGCTTCAAGTCTCCTCCATATTTCCGTGATAGCCTGTAGGTAAGAGAAAATATTCAGATTTGAAATTTTTTAGAGTCATTTGTAAGCCAATAAACATATCCAAATACCTTAGAAGAAATTTTTATCTTCTGTGAGCTCTTAAATAACAGTATTTGCATGTCCCCTCCTTTGGCAATTATCACATGCCTTCCGTTGTACTCCTTTGTATATATAATCCCATGTCCCCAACTAGACCACAATTCAGCCACCTTGAGAGCATCTTTGTACTCATCTTTGTAACCTCCAGAACTATCCAATAAAACTTAATCCCAGGCAAGTTTGTAATTTATAGCTTCCTGGTAGCCCCATTAAAATAAAACCAAAAAACTAGATGAAATTAATTTTAATAACATAATTACTTAAGTCAAATTTTTTACTTACTTCCAAGTAAGTAGTTATCATTTTTATATATAAATGATATAAGACACTATTAGAGATATTTTTATATTTAAAAAATAGGAAGTCCTCAACATCTCATATGTATTTTACACTTGTGATACATTTGCATTCTGACATTTGCATTTACATTCAGACTTCAAGTGCTCAGTAGCCACCTGTGGCTTATGTCTACCATATTGGACAGCCTGACTTTAGAACACTTCACTGTGGGAAGTTATATAGCACTCTACTATCAGACTGGAGAGCGTGTGGGTCAAAAATCCCAGCTCTACTGATGCTCTAAGCCTCAACTTCTTCATCTTGAGAATAATAATAATCAGAACAATACCTGGTACATAGTAGATATTCAAAAGGCATTTGTTAAGTGAATCAAAGTATTTTTATTTTTATTGATTGAGGGTTGAAAGAAATAATGCATGTAAAGCCCTTAGCACAGTGTATGGCACATAGAATCTCTTCAATAAAAATTAGCCATTACTCTTATTAAGACAGTGTCTAGATATAGAACAATACAACATATTCAATAGATATTTTCTTATGTCTGCTAGCCAAACTTTTATCCATCCTTGATACACATCTCATAGAGAATCTTCTCTGTGAAGCCTTCATCCATCCCAACCAAGTGCATATGAATCTGTTCTTTTGTAGAACTTGATTAATTTTTAATAAAATTCCTTGTCACATTATAATTTAAGTATTTTTGTGTTTTCTTTTCCTGTAGATTATAAGCCCCACATGCAGGGCCATTGTCTATTTATTTAGGTATCACTCATTATGCACCACAAAATAACTGGACATGGTGCATGCTCAGTATATCTTTACTATATAAGAAATGAACACATTCATTTCTCTGTAGCATGAGAGGTTGAGATCTCTTCCAGAAGAGAAGCTTGTTGGATTGTTTTTCTGGTCTGAACTCTCCTTAGAAATAAAAAATATGATGTCAGGTTTGAGTTTCTTCTCAAACATTTATTGAGCTGATGGATATTTCCTGAGACATTAAAACTCATAATTAGTTTTAATAGAACAATTATGGGCCCTGAGGAGAAAAAGTGTCTATGATTGCCAAGCGATGGAAATTTTATAAAAAGTCACTGAAACTAATATAACTGACACATCTAAACTGAAGATAATAGGTTCGTTTTTCATTGTGGGTCACAGCTGTGTAGGGCACCAGCTAATTCATGAAAGGTGTACAGTTACTCAGGATTTAAACTTAGATAAACTTCAAGTCTGCAGCCGCCAATCACAGAACATTTTTAGTATTGGTCAGAGCAGAGCTGTCACTTGAGGTCTCCTTTTGCTCCCTGGGTTTGGTCCTTAGAGGCACATCTGCAGTGGCCCCAAGAAGCTTATGTCTGTGGCTAATCCTCATTCCTTGAGAGTTGTTTGGAGGTCCAAGCAGGGGAGGGCCGCTACTCATATACCCTTGACCGAAGAACAGTCCTCCTCTATCTGGGATGGTTGTCCTCTTTGACCAAGCGGGCAGCTTCGGGAGGGATGCACATGGAGTTGTGAGGGAGGAAGGGAACACCCGCCTAGCCAGCCAGATCAGCCGAATCAACCCTGGCAATCAATGTGGTGACAGATGTCACAGCCAGATTGCCCTCACATCCGCTAATGCTCATTCCTTAATGTCCTTCAGATAAAGCTGAAGTTGGATTGAGGTCAGAATTGCTGGTGTTAGGTCAGTTTTAAGTATGGTAAGATTCTGTAGAAAATTTAAATTTTGTTTTTTTCTTGCTATTTATTATGCCTGTCCTTGACTTTCATCTGCACCTTTTTAGTTTTCTGGAACAATTTAAGCAAAGGCAAACAGTTAATTTAATGAACAAATGTTTACTTATTCCACTGAAGATGGTACCACTATAATTAGGCAATGGGGCATAGACATAAATAAGAAATGGCCTGCTTTTCTTGTGTGGCAGAAAAGATAGACAAACACAATTGCAAGAGAGTGTTATAAGGGCAGTGGCAGAAGTTTGTACAGATTTCTAATGGGAGTATGGAGTAAGGACAATTAGTAGTTGTTATGTACTGGATACGTGGTAAAGCAGAAAAAAATCATCTGGCTCTGTTTCTTCATGTCCAAG
Organism: Suricata suricatta; assembly: GCF_006229205.1. Lineage (NCBI taxonomy): Eukaryota > Metazoa > Chordata > Mammalia > Carnivora > Herpestidae > Suricata > Suricata suricatta. The sequence goes on along the minus strand of NC_043710.1, from coordinate 71,228,324 downwards.
TAATACAAAGTAGGTGAATTAACCTATCTAAGCCTTGATTTCTTCGACCGCAAAATGAGGATCATGAAAGTATTTGTCTCTGTGGATGGAGTTGACTGGAACCATATGAAAGGTCACGAGGCAGTAAGAGGACCTGATACACAAGCTGGTGCACGCAGAGCACATGGCACCGTGGTCTTGTTGAGTAAGTATTTGCTAGCGCTGCTGTTATCTAATAATGAGATGAGTCTTTGCAGTATATAATGTACCTACATTTTCTGTAATTGTACAGACTGTGATAGAATTTTACTTTACATTTAGACAAAGGTATTCTGGTGACAGCATGAAAATTTGTAGTTTTTTTTTTTTTTTCAAATCAGGATTTTGTAATTCAAAGCTGTATAGGAGACTAATTCAGGGAACTTGTTTTGTCTATATGAAGAGGTATAATTTAAAGCTTGAGATATTGGTGGAAGAATAGTTGTTAGATCAATGAATAAACAATTCAGGGACAACTATAGTTTATAGAGCAACTTTATATATAATAAAGAAGGTATCACAAATTAATAAAAAAAGAACAGACTATGTATTACATTGTTAGGAAATTAGCTATTTTGAAAAGAACATTAGCATATATCTCCTTTTCAAAGCCCATGGAAAAATTCTTACGGATTAAGATTTAAATATTAAATACACACAGATAACAGATATGACCAAATACTCTTTGGTTAGAGAGATGACTTCCCATTGCTCTTAGATCAAAGTCTTAAGTTTTTAATTCAGTTTGAGAGACTTTCCGGTCTCTGACGATTTTTCCATTGTTATCCATAATCACTCTCCCTCCCTAGTCTGTGTTTCTTCTCTAGGGGTGTTATCTCAATTCCCTGAATATGTTGTGCTCTGCCCTGCCTGCTGGACTTGACTTTGTTTTCACTTTGTCTGTATACTCTGCTTCTCCTATCCACACTCCATCCCTGAATCCTAAGTGTTACCTAATAAACCAGTTCAGCCTTCATTTTCTTACATGTTCTATAGTGTTAAATACCTTTTCTGTATGATCTCATGACATTCTGAAAGTGTCCTTTCATAACAACCTTATACCTGTAACTGCAAGTTACTGTCTGTCACCTCAGTGTACTATAGCTAATGTAACAGCAGAACTTATGTCTTTCTGGCGTACTGTTGTTACGCTAGTTTCTAATCATTGCTTGACACACACCGGGCACCCGGAAACTATTAAACCATGTGAAGAAACCAAGGGAAATAGAAATTTAATTAGATAAAAATTAAAAGAAAACAAAAAGCTTTTGTGCCATTACAAACCATTGCAGAAGATAAATGATTTCAGAATGGTGGAATAATGAACTTTCTACATTTTCCCCCCCTCTATTCATAAATTACACCCAAAATAAGGAGAACTAAAATCAAAGCACAAACAGCATCTTTAATGGAACTCTATACTATAGAGGAAAATGAAAGGTAAATGCCTACAGACTATGGCACCAATGGGAAACCCTCTGAGTTAGCCCACAAACTTCAGTAAGGTCCTGGAAGCCACCAAACACAAGTTAAGGGCAAAGTATGTAAGTGTGGGTGTATTTCTAGAAGACTTGTTGGAAACAGGATTTGCTTGAGAGTCTTTTTAAAGAGCAGTTAGATCTCTAGATGTTTAGTCCCAACCCAGAAGAAGCTAGCATTTGTGGTGGAGTGGAACCAGAGAGGCTAGAGTGAATGGGACGTGTGACTGATTTAGCAAGGTCCTAAGGACTGATTGACTAAGTGCAAGTCTTCTTGTTGGGCAGCACCCAGTTCCAGAGCCTAGTAGCCAGGATGATACTTCTCAGGAGAAGTTGAGAGGAAACTTCCCTGGAAGACTGGCATTGCCTCAGAATAAAGACTAGAAACCTTTAGCCATCCCCCTTGAGAAAGGAGCTGGCCACCAGATCACCACACACTGAAATACACCAGTTGACAGACTTTGCTTTACACCCTCCCCCAGAACCTCCAGTTAGCATTTTTCTGACCTCAGAAAAATGTAGACTGGCAAAGGTCATTAGCATTTGAGGAAGTCTCTCCCTAACACTGAAACAAGGAGATTAAGAGTGTAAGAAAAAAAAAAAAGAATAAGCAAATATAGATGGATTGAAGATAAGAGGAAAATTTGGAGTAACAGAAAATCCAGGAAGAACAAAAATTTAAAAAGCAAATGAAAATTACCATAATCATCTTTGAAAAGACATGAAATTATATTGTACTCATGAAACAAGAACAGGGTGCTGTACAAAAAAGACAATGTAGCAAACAAAAAAAGGACTTCCAAAAGTCAAAATTTTAAGTTTTGAGTTAACATTTTATTTTCTAATTTTTTAATGTTTTTATTTGTTATTGAGAGAAAAAGACATAGTGTGAGCATGGGAGGGGCAGACACAGAATCTGAAGCAGGCTCCACACTCTGAACTGTCAGCACGGAGCCCAACATGAGGCTCAAAGTCACAAAACATGAGATCATGACCTGAGCTGAAGTCAGACGCTTAACTGACTGAGCCACCCAGGTGCCCCTTAAATTAACATTTTAAATTAAAATGAAGTGCCATTCATTTACTTGACAGACACATATTGAAGGCTCATGATGTTCAGGGCACTGGTCTAGGCACTAATGGAATGAAAGCCCTTGCCTTCTGGTAGCTTATATTCCAACTGGCAGAGGCAGATTATAAGAAATACATATACAAATAAAACATGGAGGCTACCAGCTGAAGTGATAAGTGCTTTGGAGAAGTAAGATAGGATAGGGAAGAAAGCACTGGGAATGAGGGGTTGCTCTTTTATAAAGTGTGGTCAAGGAAGTCCTCACTGCTCAGGTGACATTTGTGCAGATATCTGAAGTAACTTGGGTAGTGAGCCACGTGGATATTTGAGGGGAGAGCATTTCAAGCAGAAAGAAAAGCCAGTGCAAAGGCCCTGAGATGAGACTCTAATTGGATTGCTAGCAAGGAAGCCACCAGAAATGGAGATGATGGGGCTTTGGTGACCTCATAAGTGACACATGTGAAATGAACCTGACAGACACAATGGCCCATACTGTTAAAGGTGTTCTGTAATGCTCTCTATACTTTCCTGAAACTAAATACATAGATAATATGATCTACTTATCTGTATAATTTCTAAAAGACTCATGTACTTTCCTAAGGGTAAATATATATGAGAAATTTCTAAAAATATATGTAAACCCTAGTGTGTGATTACACCAGAAGACATAATGAAGTAATCAAATGCTTTACCTATAATCAGAATCACTATAGACATGACATAAAATTGTAGACTGATAGAAATGGGATATTATGGATAATTCAATGTGAAGAGTGACATTGTCATTGACGGCATAACTTGGTGAAAAGAACAATTCTTGATAAAGTTCCAAATGAAGTGATGTATAATGTCCAGAGAGGATACCAGAAAGCCATGCAGGACCAAGGAGATTCTTTGGTGTGCTGTGAATTGCCGAACATCTAGCAGCCCTGCCCTGCTCTCTAGATGGTAAGAGTGCCACTCGTAGGAACAGTAAAATGCCCCTGGAGAATTTTATAAAAGGCAGTCCTTATTACACTACCACCCCCATGAAGAAACACTGACCTAAGGCCTTGAAATCTATTTTAAGGATTTTTGGCATTGGGTAGGGAGTGGTATGGAAAGACACCGAAAGATTTTTATCAGAGGAATGATATCCAACTCATGTTTTAAAAGAAGAAGACTCGTGTTGAAAATAAGCTCTAGTGAGGAAGGGGCAGAAGACAAAGATTTCTTAGGAGGCTCTGCCATCAGCCAGGGTGGCTCTAGCTCAAGGTGTTGGTTAGAAGTGGCTGGATTCTGAATATATATACATATGTATATATATTCATATAGGGATGAATATATAGAGAGATGAATATATAGATGAATATATAGATATATACAGATGAATATATATATGTATCTAGATGAAACAGGATTTGCTAATGAGTTTTATGTGCAAATGATAAAAAGAGATGAGTCAAGACTGGCAAAATTAGGCATTAAGCTTCTCTGAGGCAGTGTTCTAACACACTGTGATTCTTTTGTAATGCTTTCTTGGTAGGGAGGCTGATCCGAAGTCAGGTTTTGCAAAGATATGCCATTGTTTGTCAGTAGTCGACTAAGTTGAAGGTTCTTCACTTTTGCCTTTACACACATCACCCAGAGCCATCAATGGGGACCAGAGCTGTGGCTCTAACATTAGAACAAGTGCTGACTTGGAGTTTCTCTAACGAAGGTGCATGCATGGTCCCAATACTGCAAATCGCATTAACCTGATCAACATAGCGTCGTCATTCCACTACCTGATCATCTTACCACTGCACAGATGGTAAACTGGAGACAGAGCTGAAATGAGTTTTCTAGCCCCCAAGGGAAGAGGGTCAAAGCAACACAAAACCTCTGTTTTTTGTGGACAATATCCTTCAAGCCTAGAGGCTAATCACTAAAAACAGAAATCAAATTAGGAAATTAAGGGGAGCTATTATAGGGTAGTTTTTAAAACTCTTACATCTTACAACACTGAAAAACCAACATGTCCCAGTGGCTGGCTACAAGAATCAGGGAATAAAACTAAAAATGACCTTTGGTGGGTTGTAAACTTCCTCCAAATCATGTGTTATCTGTAAAATTCATGTGAATTTTGCATCTACTCTGCATTATTTCTATTCTTCTTAAAATAGAAAAGTTATATTTTAAATTGTTTTCTTAACTAAGGTTTATATATTATTTTTGTCTCATGTCTTCCTATACACATAATCCCATGTATGCTGCAAAGTTAGCAAAGCACATTTGTATTCGATTGGATCAAAAAGATGGCAGAGATAAGCAGAGTAATTGAGGAGAGTCCAATAAAGGTGTTATTATGTTTATGAAGGCATTATTTTATTTTATTTTATTTTTAAAAAATGTTTATTTTTGAGAGAGTACAAGCAGGGGAGGGGCAGAGAGACTGGGACAGAGGATCAGAAGCAGACTCTGTGCTGACAGCAGTGAGCCCAATGCAGGGCTCAAACTCATGAACCATGAGATCATGACCTGAGCTGAAGCTGGATGCTCAACCAACAGAGCCACCCAGGTGTCCCTGAAGGCATTATTTTAAACCCAGGTGTCTCTGAAGGCATTATTTCTTTTTGACAGGCACAAAGGAAAGCAACCCACTACAGTGGGTTGAATGGTACCCTCAAAATATTGTACCCCAATCCCTGGAACTAAAAATTGTCTTAGCAGAAGATTAAATACTACATTGTAAGGAAACATCTGTGGTTATGTTAAGGATGTTGAGATGAGGATTATCCAGGTGGGCCCTAAATGACTTCACAAATGTACTTATAAGAAAGAGACAGTGGGGAATAACACAGACAGGAGATGCAGAGGCAGTGTGAAGATGGAGGGAGAGCTCAGAGTGCTGAGGCCTTAAGGCTTAAGCCAAGAATATAGACCATTACCTAAAGCTTAATAAGGCAAAAAAATCTAGTTTCCTCTAGAGCCTCTGGAGTATAAAGTTGCTGATACCTTTGACTTCAGACTCCAGCCTCTGAAACTGTGAGGAAATACATTTCGGTTTAAGCCACCCAATGTTGTGGTGACATAGTGTCCCTAGGTCTGGAGTGTCAGGGAGGGAGTGGCTACTGGCACTTGGGAAGGGATGTGCTGCGGGCCTGGCTGTAGCCCCAGAAGAGAGCCCCATGACAAGTGCTATGACCTTTGGTAAAGGAGCTGGGAGTATGAGTATCCTGACCTCTGCTTCACTCTGTCTTCTTTTACCTTTGTGACTCCCACTGAATCCAGTTAGAAGCCTGGCATCAGGACAGCCTGGTTCATGCTGTTCCTAGAGATCAGCCTCTCTGGAGGGAGTGGAGTGGAACAGGATGGACAAAAGTGGACAGAGATTATCTAGCATTATATCTGTGCTCCAGGTTGGTCACTTCGGGTTGGCAAAAAGATGGGCTCAAGAGTCAGGAGACTTGGATTCTGGTCTTTATGTCATTAGCTATCTGTAAACTTATTAATCCTGGGTTTCATTTTTCAATGTCAAAAAATAATATTTGTATTGAAACTTTAGAAGGTTGTCAGCCACTCAGACTTAGAAGAGGGGACTTGGGTATCCTACTTGACTGGGCAGGTCAAAACAGGGACACCACCTCATGTGTTTTAGTGCTGTGATGATTTTCTAGGCTTTGTGCAAGAATCTACTGTTACACACTGAGAGTGGAAAGTGAAAAGTGCTCCCAAGAATGAGGGGAGGGAAAGAAAACTCCCTTGTTGGAGTTCAGAAACACTGTGTGACTTTCTGTGTCCTGCCTGTGCTGTTTTCTAGGCTTCCTGCCCCGTCCTCCACCCCACTTCACCCCAGGCCTCTGGAAATCCAGTCAGAAGTCTGTTCCTCAGAGGTGCCTTTCCTGACTACCTAAAGTAGACCTAATCTTAAAATTATTCAGATCACTTGCACACTTTGTACACTTCCCTATTATTTCACTGATCTCACTGTTATTTGTTACTCTATTACATGTTTGACTCTGCCCTTAGAGAGCAAGCCCCTTGAGGTTAAGGAAAGTGTTGTGTTTATCTTAATTCCTAGCACAGTGCCTGGCACCTACTGGGTCTTCAGTATTATTTATTAAATGAATGAATAAAATAGCAACAACAACAACAACAAAAACAACCCTGAAATTTTGTAAGGGGACGACTTGCTCAGAATTTAGATGTACTCAACTATATATATTATGTACCAAGATTCACTCTATAATTCAAAACTAGGTTAATCAAAGCCTACTAATCCAGAATGGCTCCCTGACTATCACAGTGTTTTCCATGTACCAAAGTTTCTCCATAGCATCTCAGAGAAGTATCAGTCCAGAATATATCACAGTGCATGAAATCACCTTCTTTGTGTAAGTGTCCCCCACTATATTGGGAGGTCCTGAGAATGGAAACTATGTCTTGCAATATTCCTGACACATATCAGAGTGTCTGACACAGAATAGATAATCAGTTAAATTTATCAAAACTAACTGAATGTCTACATAGTTGAAGTTAATTTTATTATATCTTTAACAGTTTCTACAGCATGTAAGAAATGGCTAGATAAATTATTACCAGCTTTTGACAGTGTGTTTAGAATAGTATGATACGAATTTAAAAAGATAAGTAAGCATATGCAAGATTTATTTTTGGAGGCGTCTCAGGAAACAACTCAGAGTCGTTCACTGGAGTGGTTGAAACTGAGAAACAGTGAAGAGCCCAGAGGGTTGTGGACCCTGAGAGGCATGGCATATGCATGAAAACTCATACAGTGCTTTCAAACAGAGCCCCAAAGTGAAAGTCACTAGGGTAGATGCTTTAAATAGTCAGCATTGATTTGTGTCGAGGCTGCTTCTCCACTGGGCGTCTCTGTGTTGCTTGCTCCAGGGTGACTAACAGCAGATTTTTAATTTAACTACAGGTAGTGAGTCTCTCCAGCAACAGGAGACAGCCAGCTAATCTTTATAATGGCAAGTGCTTGGGTCACTTGGGTAGCTCGGCTCAAGTCATGATCTCATGGTTCATGGGTTCAAGGCCCGCATCTGGCTCGGTGCTGATCGCCAGCTCAGGGCCTGGAGCCTGCTTCAGATTCTTTTTTTTTTTTTTTTTAATTTTTTTAATGTTTTATTTATTTTTGATACAGACAGAGACAGAGCATGAGAGGGGGAGGGGCAGAGAGAGAAGGAGACACAGAACCGGAAGCAGGCTCCAGGCTCTGAGCTAGCTGTCAGCACAGAGCCTGATGCGGGGCTCGAACCCACAAACGTGAGATCTGGCCTGAGCCGAAGTCAGAGGCTTAACCGACTGAGCCACCCAGGCGCCCCTTCAGATTCTGTGTCTCCTCTCGTTGCTCCTCCCCTGTTCACACTCTGTCTCTCAAAAATAAATAAATGTAAAAAAATTATAATGGCAAGTGCTTTATGTGAACCTTCATGTCTATTCGTGTATTTGTTCCTCCCAAAAATTCTGTTATGAAGTTATTTTGTCCTTAATTTATATGAGGAAGCTGAGGCCCAGAAAGTTTAAGTGACTTTTCCAAGCTCACAGGACTAAACATGTAGCTGGAATGCATACCAATTCTTTTTAATGACAAAGATAAAGGTTATTTCACTAAATTACCCTCCCTTCCCCAATAAAAGTTGCTGAAGAATGTCAGTCTTCTGGTGGATTTAGTACTCTGATGGGTCAGGGTCTTCCTTCTCCCTCCCATTGATGGATACAAATGCTAATGAGCCGGAAGCCATGCTAGCCCAGGGCTTTCTCTCTATGTGATCGCTCCAGGGTTTCTGATGTAGCCCTTTGTCTCTCAGCAAGTTATTAATATACTATTATGATGGGGACTAAAAACACAGAAATATAAAGAGAACCTTCTGAGATGAAGCTCAAAGAGAAGTTTTCTCAATGTAGCTGAATCCTTAAACCTTTTTTCTCTGACTATATCTGTGTTAGACAACAAACAGGAAGGAAGACACAAGGTGGGTGACTCAGATCTTAATGACAGGTGATAGAAGTAATGGGGATCTATTGCATGCTGTCAGGAAATGTGTCTTCTACCCTCAGCTTCTTGCCAGGGTTGGACATTAATCAGTTGCCTCCAGGTTCTGAGTCTCTCTGACATGGCGACTGTCATGCCCTCTCATTTGCCTCCAGTTCCCTTCCCCTTGCCCTTCCTCCTGCCAAGTATATTTGGAATGACATTCGGTGATTCCAAATGGTACTTTTTGATTGATCCATTGGGCAGTGTGGTTGAAAGAGGAATGAAGTGGTGGGCACAGGTGATCAGCAAGCACAGTCTGAGAAGAGGAGGAGGAAATCTAGTCTGTTTGGGTCTCTGGTAGTAAAATACCTGACAATTTTGTTAACTCCAACTCTTAGCTGGCCTGGGATTTTTATCTCTTTTATCTAGTAGCTTCTTTTAGGAACAAAGTGGGATGGGTATTGACATTGTAGCGTGAATGTGAGGTTGACAATTTGTAGGAGCAGTGGGAGTGCTGTGCAGTATAACAAGAATGGGCTGTGGACCCTGTGCATTCATGCCAGCTTGGTCTTTAAAGGTAGAGACTCAAATTCAAATCTCTACATTCTCATTTTATAGCTTTATGACTTTGGAGAAATTACATATCTCTTTGAGTATCAATTTCTTCATGGGTAAAATAATAACACTTGCCATGTAGCATTGTGAGGATTAAATGCTTTATAATGTGACAGCGTTTAGCATCTACAAGTGCTCATTAATACTTTCTTTTTCTAACATACTATAGTCTCGACATGGCTGCACGTCAGAATTATCTGGGGAACTTTTAAAAATGCCAGTGCCCAGGCCACAACCCCAGTCAATCAGTAATGAATCTCTGGTGTTGGGTATCAGGATTTTTTAAAGTCTCCCTTGGTAATTCTAATGTGTGACCAAGGATAAGAACTACTGTTAAGCTGTATTTTAGCTCATAAAATTTTATTTTGTGCAGACTCTGGATAAAAATGAATTACGGAATGAAGTTAAATGCTATTTAAGTTCAGTCACATGCTTGATGTCTTCCAATTCCCATCTTATAGGTAGCCAAACTGAGGGGTTCAAGGGTCTAGAGTAGTGAATGATGGAGCTGAAATTCTGATACAGGGGCTCTACATTTCAGAAAGTGTAGTGTCTTCTATGCTTGGATCCTATCCCTTCTAAGGTAGTTTTGTGGCCTGCGGCTTGAATTTAGTTCAGAATTTGCTTTTCTTGTTAAGTTCTGGAATAAGCCCTGTAAGAAGCAACCAGGTAAACATTATAAAGTATTACTTGCTCTTTCCCCATTATCACACAGCTAAAGGATGTTACAGCCGGTAGAGGCAGTTAACAGACTAGGCAGAAGCCTGGGAGGCAGATGTGCACACAGAACTGTTCTTATTACCTATCACTCAGGTGGTCTTAGGCAAGCCACAGGCCCTCTCTAAGCCTTCCATGTCTCATCTGTAGAAAGGCAGTAGACTATTTACAGATAAAAACCTGCACACAGATGTTTATTAATAGCTTTATTCGTAACTGCCCAAACTCAGAAGCAACTAAGATGTCCTTTGGTAGCTTTATGGGTTAATGTGTGAATAAACTGTTAATACATTCTGATAATGGAATCTTATTGTTCACTGAAATGAAGTGAGCTATCAAGCCATGAAAAGGCATGGAGGAGACTTAAATGCATAATACTGAGCAAAATAACTAATGTGAAAAGGCTGCATACTAGATGATTCCACTGATAAGACCACAAAACTATGACAACAGTAAAAAGATCAGTAGTAGCCATGGGTTGGGAAAGGGAAGGGATGAATCTATAGGGCACAGAGGATTTTTAGGGCAGTGAAACTACTCTGTATGGTGTTACATGGTACATGTCATTACACATTTGTCCAAACACATAGAGTGGACAGTACCAGGAGTGAACCTTAATGTACACTGTGGACTTTGGATGATTATGGTGTGTCAGTGTCAGGTCATTAACTGTAACAGATGTGTTCTGGTGGGGAGCTGTTGACAAGGGAAGCAATGTATGTGTGGAAGCAGAGAGAGCATATGGAACATTGCTGGGTCTTCTGTTCAATATTGCTATGAACCTGAAAGTATTTTAAAAAATAAAGTCTACTAGAGAAACAAAGGCAATAAATTAAAAAATTATGATTATATCCTCCTTATTTTTTTTGAAGGTAAAGTTAGTGAAGTGTGTTGAAACCTCATGCAGGGCTCCTTATAGCCCCTTATACTCTTTCCCAAACAAATTCAAGGCAAGCCAGACACAAACCAAGGAGGATTCTGTGATCTCATGGACTAGGTTTGGTCTCCAAGGCCACAGAGTAAAATGTATATTGGAGAGAAAGAAGAGTAGTGGCCAGTGTTGCAGGCCTGCAAATCCTCCACCACGGAGCTTCTCAACCAGTGACCTAGTACAGTGACAAGTATAGAAAGACATTGACATTCTCTGTTCTTGAAGCAGCCAAGAGGGACTGAAGATGGTCAGAGCCACAGCCCATCCCCTGTAGCCCACAGAGTCTTAGTCCATATCCCTGCATTTGGGATATGATCACAGTCTTTGTGGATTTGGATGAGAAGAAGACATGGTAAGTACTGATTTTGTCTGTCTTGTCCCCTCACTCACCTCCACTGAAATCTATCCTGGTGCTAGGGAGGCTCTGGGAAGAATATTCTCCATAGCATTCTGTTGGCAGTTCTAGCCACAGGATTCTGGAAACCTGAGATGACTTATCATTGAACTTGGAAGCCATAGGAGGGCCACTGCGGGCTAAGATGCTGATCCCGGAGATCCTGTGCTAGGTGATAGTGACACTGTCCTGGTATCTTAATCCAGGCCCAGGTCTGCAAAGAATGCTGTGGAAGGTGGTGGCTTTTACTGTCATAGTGGAGGTTTTGTGCTTAAAACTTTTTGTTACTATACAAGAAAGGACAAATAACTAGCTACTGGAGTCTGCCATTCTGAAGGAAAAGCAGCACATTTTTGATAGGTTTAGCTTACATTGAAAAAATAATTTGAAGACATCAAATCAACTGTACTAAAAGTTAGCCTGAGAACCAAGTCTCAGGTCTAGCAAACATAGAGACCATGAAAAAGAGCTTAAGAGCTAAACCTTTCTTACTTTGTCTTAAAATAAATTCTTATAACAAAGCATGGAAAGAAGAGGAATCTACATGTTTACAAGTTTGGCTGGTGACTGACATTACAGGTAAGAAACAGTCCTCAGAAGACTCAATAAAGCAAAACCAACATCAAGTATTTGCAATCAAAATATCCCTTAAAACTCATCAAGGAAAAGGATAAGTGATTTGGACAGCACTAACAGACACTTTGGAAGGAATTTCTAGTCTTCAGAGAAGCATAAAGGTGCTTTCATAAGAACTTCAAAAATGGGAGGGAAAATCAGGAAAACTTATTAAAGAGGGAAAAATGTTTAACAAAATCCTTCATTGCCTGAGGAGCAAGTTCCTAATAATAGAGAAAGTCAGGTTTAGGTTCTAGGTAAACCTTGCTAAAGATGAGTGGCTGGGCTGCTATTTTGGGGGAATAAAACATGAATCATGATGGAATTGGATATATTGAAGGCATCCAAATCTAGGGAGTTTTTGAATGTGGTGCAGTGACATACTTATTTACACCATCTTGAAAAAAAAAGTAATCAGAGGCACCTGGGTGGCTCAGTCAGTTAAGCATCTGACTTTGGCTTAGGTCATGATCTCACGGTTTGTGGGTTCAAGCCCCGCATCGGGCTCTGTGCTGACAGCTCAGAGCCTGGAGCCTGCTTCAGATTCTGTGTTTCCCTCTCTCTCTCTGCACCCCGCCCCCATTCATGCTCTGTTTCTCTCTGTCTCAATAATAAATAAACATTTACCAAAAAGGAGAACAAAAAGTAATCAAATGCACATGAAATTAACTGGAGTAGCTGAAATAATCTCTCTACTGAAACACTGAATGAAAAGTTTCCAAGCCAAGAATGTTGGCTTCAATTAGAAAACACCCAGTTAGGAAGGGAGAGGTAAAAGTTCCAGAAAAAACACCAAGAACTGCTGAATCAAGAAAAATAATTGTGTATCTCATACCCAATTTATAGAGCATTTACCCTGTAAAGAGAAGGAGAATCATTCCAAAAAAGATGAAACATTAGCAAGTGCATGTGAAAACTTGCACACTTATAAAATTCCACTTGACATTGTTTCAGGAAAACTTGGAAGAATAGCTCAATAAGTAATATGAAATCTGTCTGCTTTCTCAGGAGGGAAAGATCATGATATTTGGATGACAGCTATCAGTTGAGAAACTTTGAGAACATACTGGAAGGAGATATATATATTGTTAAAAAATTGGTTGAAGGAGAACATAAAGGCCCTGAAAAGTATTCTTCCATTCTTGATGTTTCAAATGGCACATTTGGCAGAGGCCTGAAAGAAATATCAGGAATCTTCTGGATGACCAGATCTTCAAGGAAGGAGGAGCATCAGGCTGACATGGTGTGGGCACAAAGGGTCCTGTGCCCAGGACTGATCACCTGCCTCCCAGTCTGACCAGCTCCACCCTGAGTTAGCAGGACTTCCATAAGAGAAAGGTAGGGCTTGCCTTGGTGCTCCTCATACAGGCAGAAGTTCAACAGCTTTCTTTGACTCAACTCTCCCATGTCATAGGGGAGCAGCTGGCACAGGCTCTGGTTCTCCACACTGTTTTCCAGTCAGAAGTCAGATGTAGAAATGGTTTCCAGGAGGAATTCCATGGGAAGAGAATATCCTGTCCTTCCCCTAACATGGAAAGTGACAACAAAGCTCCCTAGGAGTCTGTCTGCAAAGCATTGTACCTTATGCAGCACTGTTCTCCTCTGGCAATATGGAGTGTTGAAATATCAACCACTAGATTTGCCTGTCTGTCCACACAACCTGGAAACACAAATGGATCACATCCAAGTTGATCTGCTTCTATTGAGTCTACTTTGAAGATCCGGAACAACAGCAAGATGTTTTCATCTCTCTCTACCAAATACTCTTTTCTCTTTTAGTATTATTCTCTTAAAGGACTATATAGTGGCTCAATTTAAAGCATGATAGGCTGTAATTGTTAGTATAATATTCTAGAGCTTTAGAATATAATATAAATCTTATAATTTAATTGATTTCATTTTATTCAATTCAAAGATAGCATAATTAGAGTATTTTTGTTGTCATTAACTAAAATGATCCAGTTACATTTACTCAGTATATGTACTTTTGTACATAAAATCAGCTAAAGTGTTTTACATGAAAAATTTCAGTAGAAACATTTAAAATTTAAGGTTTATGTCTATATAACACAGGCTCATTACCCTGTGGTTATAAGATTAGTATTATTTACCATCATAAATTTGACTTATAAAGCCAAAAAACTCTTTTAAAATTGGCATAGACCTACATTTCTGAAGTTACTTTTCTCATTAGTTATATGCATGAAGAATAATCCAGTATTACTGAGTTATTCTGGTAATCAGTAGATGGAAAGTAAATTTTAGAATACCATACTATTATCTGTTTTTATAATGATCTAGCCCCACTCTGTAGTTACCAGTAAACATGCAGAAATGTTAACTTTTTCAGCAAAATAGAAAGTTTATATTATGGGTGGGAGCATAGCCTATACTTCCTGAATTCTGATACTATTTTTTTTTTTAGTTTTTTAAACATTTATTCATTTTTGGAAGGAAGAGAGAGACAGAGCACGAGTAGAGGAGGACATAGAGAAAGAGGGAGACACAGAATCTGAAGCAGGCTCCAGGCTCTAATCTGTGAGCACAGAGCCCCATTCAGGACTGGTATTCACCAACCATGAGATCATAACCTGAGCTGAAGTTGGATGCTTTAACCAACTGAGCCATCCAGGTGCCCCCTGATACTATTCTTTTTCATGTAAGTGATAGTCTCTATTCTCCATCTATCAAGGTGCCTGCTAGTCATGAAATATGTCCTATACTTAATGTAATTATTAGCAACTAGAAATTAACTCACAGTGGACATATACATTTCCATAATTGGAAGATGCAACATCGTTTACTGTGTTGAGGGCTTTTGTAGAGTACCAGCCTGTCAGATCACCTGAATAATTCTGTTACACTTTATTCTATTGCAGATTATTGTAGTCAGTGTATCATTTGGTTCATATGTGGATTATATAGTTAATATGAGGTTTGGTTTGGGGAGAAAATATTTCAGTCAATGCTTATTTGTACCCAAGCTTAGAACTTTGAGTATTAATTGAGATTTGAATTGGAAGGCTTATAGAATATTTAATTTTGGGATTTGAGAACTTATAATAAAGGCATTTTATTTTTCAGCTAAAAGTGTCTGCAAGGTCAATGATTGTTATTGAGAACTGCAATTTCTGATAATCCCCATGGTTTGGCAGAGGATTCATTCCAGGGAGCATACTCAGGCATACCTTCAGAAGGAAATAGCCTGGCATGGATTTCTGTATGTGTGATGTGTGACCAGGGACCTAGTGAGTATATGGAGGCTGAATGATTATTATATTTTCTATTATACATGGTCACTGTTCATCAAAAACATTGCATTGCATCACAAAGAACAGGGGCATTGTGCTGAAGTGTGGTGGGAGCTTTATATGGAAAAGTCTTATAAAGGAATCTGAAAAGGCCAATACCAGGAGTAGGAATTGATAGAATGGGATTCAGTTTTGGCAAGTGCAATTTGATACATATGGGGCAAAATAATATACAGTACAGGTATTCAGTGGATTAGAAAAACCTGGAAAGTACTAATGGTGAAAAAGACCTTGAAGTCTTGCTAGTGGATGATAAATTAGATTTGGATTTGTAATGGGCAAGCAAAATAAGCTCATGCTATTGTTGGCCATGGAGATTAAGTAAAGTACCACATTATTCGAGACATAAATCTCATATCTTAAAAAAAAACTGTTATTGTTATCTCGCTATTCCCTTTTCCCTAATTTATGAAGCCCACCTCCCCTGGATTTTTCTGTAGTGTTAGAAATGTTACTAGTTTGGCAGGGGCAACAGGCCTGCAGAGCATGGGGTTTTATTTCTCTGACGTCTCATTCTGTAGCTACATAGAGCATTTAATGAGGTATAAATGGCTTCATAGTTAACAAAAATGTAAAAGAAAGCAGCTCCATCTTTTCTGAAGTAAGTCTTCCATTTCCCTACTAATTAGATAAGAAGAGATAACCTTATTCTGGGTAAGAAAAGACCAAATTCTGTGAAAGACTCAACATGAGCTCCCCAACATTGTAGATACATCAGAATGCCATTTGGCAAGTAAAGGATTTATGATTTTGTGTTCATGGCCAAGACCGAATGGCATGTAAATGGTTTATCTGGTGCTCTTGTGTGTCTTAAGGAATTAATGACTGGATGTAAAAAGTTGAAAGTGCAAATTCTGATTTGACTAAAAAGATCTAAGTAATCCATTTGTCTGCTGTACCCTGATGTCCACACATTGTTTTTGATAATGGATTGTATTTAAATGATTCTGTATTGAGCCCTTTCTAGTGTATATATGTGTGGTAATGTGTAGAAACTGTTCTCCAAAGTCTAAAGGATTGACTGCTATATTTAAGTGTGAGAAGTCTGAGTAAAGTTTCCATAGGAGAGAAGAAGATAATGAAGGAATTGTATGCTGAATCTTTTAAAGGATTTCTATTTATACAAGAAAAGTGACCACAGAGATCAAGTTTTAGATAATTTAAGAACAACAGAAACAGGGGTCTTGGGTGGCTCACGCACTTGAGCATCAGACTCTTAATTTTAGCTGAGGTCATCATCCCAGAGTTGTGGGATCGAGCCCTACATTGTGCTCTACACTAAACACGGAGCCTACTTACAATTCTCTCTTTCTCTCTCTCTCTCTCTCTCTCTTTCT
Organism: Suricata suricatta; assembly: GCF_006229205.1. Classification (NCBI taxonomy): domain Eukaryota; kingdom Metazoa; phylum Chordata; class Mammalia; order Carnivora; family Herpestidae; genus Suricata; species Suricata suricatta. The sequence goes on along the minus strand of NC_043710.1, from coordinate 71,211,874 downwards.
GTATCTCTCTCTGTCTCTCCTATTGCTCCCCTCCTCTCTTGTATGTGCTCTCTCTCTCTAACAAACAGACTCTATGTCTCCTTTTATCTCAAGGGTTCTTTTAAAAAAATAGAACCCCAAAAAATGTTGGTAGGGGAATCAGTATTGCAGTAAAATAACCTTTCTTCCCCTTCTCTGCTGTATTTTATGGCACACTTACATTGCATTCATTTATTGCTCCATTTGTTGAGTGTCTTTCATGTAAGTGATGTTGATATACTAGACACTAGGGTGAATATAGAAAAGCATAAAACCTGGATTTTTTTTTTACTCTGGAAGAAAAAAAAGAGTGGTAAAATGATGTGCAGACCAGTGGAAATTGCTAGTGTTTGTTAAACACTGACCGTAGCAAGTTACAGTCTTTAACCTCTCGAAGATCAGCATCTTCATCTGCAAATAGAATAGTAGTGTTGGCAAAAAAATATTTTTTCTTGCAATTAATTTTGTGATGTGTCTATATACTTACTCATGCAATGCTCTATACATAGTAAGCACTCCATAAATCTACACTCTCTTCTCTCCTTTAAGTGACACTATGTGACAGTACATGGTAATTGCTAAAATTACTCAGAAGGGAAATGTTTGAGTGTAATGAAGTAGAAATAGCTTTGCTAAAGATATGAACTGAAAAAGAGAAAGATGAGCCCCATATCATACATTTTTTGGAATAGATCTTTAAAACCAGAGAGGTCCCCAATGACTAAACATTGACACTTTCTTCCATGGATAAGCTAATGCAGCTTTGCAGAGGAAAAAGGCAGATGTGGAGAATGTAGTATAGTGACTAAAAGGCCCATGCATTGGCATTCGAAAGAACTGTGTTCTTCCCTGGCTCCATCAATTACTTGCTGTGTGATCTCAGGAAAGTTGCGTAAACTCTCTGAGCATTAGTTACCTCACCTATTAAGTAGGATAATGGTAACCACCTCAGTGGGAGACTGTGAGAAGTAAAACAATTAATTATATGCAAGGTGCTTAGAATAGAGCTGGACAAACACTATATAAGCATCAATGTAAGTTAACATCTCTGAATTCAGAATGCACTTTACAATAAAAAACATGACCAGTTCTATCAGCAGGAGTATCCTAGAAAAGAGAGCATGAAGCCAAAAGTATACATTTTCTTTTGGGTAGGGTCACGGTGAGAGGTGTAGCTTGCGGTCCCAAAGAGTGAAAGAAAAGAGAGTCAGGAAAAGAAAGGCATAAAAGCAAAAATGGCGAATCCATTACCACGTTGATCACAGCCTCACAAAACATCCAAGTTCTAGATCAGAAAGGATGTGACTAGAAAAGCTATATGCAACCACTGCATCTCACAACATTTTGATATGTGGAGGAAAATAGTGAACAATTTCCTTCCTCTCTCCTGTTTTTTGCTAGTCAAAGTTTGGTTTAATTCCCGCCATATCTGGGGTGTGTTACCTGATGTCTCCACTGGAGACAGGAGAGCTTGGGGGATCTGAGTGGATTAGACCTCAGTGCTGGAGCTATGAAGGCTCCGCCACAGTGAGCATGATGGACGCCAAGCTGAAGCTGGGTGTTTGCACACTGGAGAACAGATTCACTTTTCAGCCCGAAAGCCCCATGAGGCTTAGGTGGTCACAGCTTATAACCAGGCCACTGCTGGAGACGTCCCTGTACTGGCAGCAGGACAAGCAGCTGAGGCTTGGGCAACAAGTGAAACTGAGCATATCTGATGAAGAACACAACTGGGTCCAGGATAGAGGCACATAATTTATTGCATCTTAGGTTCAGTTAAATACCAAAATATTAGCACCAACTTCTTCGGATTGCTTTAAGGACTAAATGAGCTTAGCACAGAGTTGGCACATAGCAAGTTCTCGTTCAATTTTAATTCATGTTACTAATATTGTAGCCCTTATATTTAGAAACTTACAGAAACTAAAAAAAAAAAAAAAGGTTGAGGTAAAGAGATAGAAGAAAGAAAATGAGGCTTCAGGACTGATGAAAACCCCTGATGGGAAAGTAAAGGCGGGCCTGCTTAATCTTGAACTTGCACATTCTTTATTTCCTACCCTGGATATAGTCAGTCTTTCAAGCCTGTCTCAGCATGTTTATTATTTTTTTTTCTTCTTTAAACCAATGCTATATTCATTTTAATTTTAGTGGAGGAATAGGCAATTTTTTTCAATACTCCCCACTTAATTATGTGAAAACTATTTGAAAATCAATAATTTTCCCTCATAGTCTTTTTCAGCAAGTGTATATGTGCTCAATGTACCAAGCTGTAGAGCTGGCATGAAAAAATCAGTGCAAGAGACTAGCAAGTTTTCACAACAAATTCCTTAGAATATCCACATACAAATTGATTTTAACTTCATGCTGCTCACTTTGGGAGCATGCTTCATGGAAACCCAGAACAAACCTGAAGAACTTCTTGGAAGAGAATAGCCCTTGATAAAGCACACATTTTTCAGTGTTTAGAGGTTAAACTGGTTTTAATTTTATGTAGTTCCATGGTTGTGTTCTAGTTTCCAATGCAGTCCTGAGTATCAGAGCTCATTAATGTCTTTCATTGCTTTCTTTTTACAACTGAATTAAATCTCCATAAATTAGATGTTCTTACTGTCCAATGATATGATTCCTCTTCTGAACTTGCACAGACCCATAATCATAGTGCATCAAAGAGATCTGTGATCTATGAAGATGATGATGAGTACAGAAATGCCTGGTATTAAAAAACCTTTGTGTCTTGAATGTTTCTCTGGATTCTTTTCAAGCCATTTTATGGATAATGTGATATTTCTTTAATTTAGGGAGCACAAAACATATGCTGATGAGATACTTCTTACAAAAATGAGTATTAAGAACTAGGTATAAGCACTTCAGGGTTTTCTGTGTATGCAAGCTCTCAAGTATATGTCAAATTATTTGCAAAGGACATGTAATTCTTTATGCACATGCATTTCAAAATATCATTCTATGGCTGCAAGGCAAAAAATTCTGAATCTTGTACTCAGCCCATTTGGAAAAGTCAACTCCTAGGACCTGCCTTACCTTACAAGGACCTGATTTTTTATAATGGTAGCTTTCCATTTATCATCAGTTGTCAAATTTTGTGCATGTATGAAATGATATTTAATTCAAGCTTAATGCCAAAATAACATACAGACTCAAATTAGGAGTAGGGTGCAATAAAAAATTAATGGAGGAGTCAAAACAGAATCTAGGACTGAAAATGCTGCTGACAGGTGGATAGAATTTTGCTTCATCTTGCAGTTGGATAAGAATGCTCTTGGCTGCATTGTTGACTTTCCTTTTCTTTCAAATTATACTGAACCCTCCTTCAAAATATGTAAATGTTATCTCATTGGTGGAGGGAATAAGAGGACCATTGGTCACTGCCCTTTTATTAATATTTTTCAACAATCCCCTATTTCCTTTAGGGTAAGGGACAAACTATATAGTAAGGTGCTATGGACTGAATTTTGTCCTTCCCAAATTCATATATTGAAGCTCTAACTCCCAGTGTGAAGGTATTTGAAGATAGGATCTTTAAAGGGTAATTTAATTTTAATGAAGTCACAAGATGTTCTGTAAGAAGAGACATCATAGATTGCTCCAAATAAAATCTAATATGCCAACACTTTGAACTCAGATTTTTAGATTCCATTTCTGAGAATTTTGTTTGTTTAAGCCTCATAGTTTATGGTATTATGCTTGTCAGTCTGAGATGGCTAATACAAATTGGGTCTATTCAAGGTCTGGTTACCTCTGTAGCTTTGAAACTTACCTCTTTCCATTGCCCATTTACCCCAAACACACTCCCTGGTAGCTGGATTCACCCATGCTACTCCTTTTCTATTTAGCTCATTCTCACTTATGAAAGGGACACCTGAAATGCAACTTGGAATAGAAATTTTCCTCCCACTTCAGGCTGAGTCCTAGTCCTCTGTGTTCTTTTAGAACCTTGTCCATAACTCAAATAAGACCCGTTTCCACACAATTCTACAATTATTGACTCATTGTACTGACCCTGAAGGCAAAAGCTCAGTTTTCTTGTTATTTAGATTCCCAGATCCTGGGAAGCTTGGTAAATGGTTAAGATGTAAGACTTTAGAATTAGCACCTAGATCTATCACTTATTAACTTGGGCAAATAATTCAACCTTTCTTAGTTTCTTTATGTGCAAAATGGGGACAATAGACTAAATAGTCACTAGAGGGTTTTTTAAAGCACAAATCGCTGGGCCACACCAGAATTTCAGGTTTGGTAGATCTGGATGAGATGAGGTACAGGAATTGCATTTCTTTTTTAAGTTTATTTATTTATTTGGGGGGGGGGAGTGCAGGCAGAGAAAGAGGTAGAGAGAGAATACCAAGCAGGGTCCATGCTGTCAGTGCAGAGCCTGATGTGAAGCTCAAACTCATGAACCATGAGATCATAACCTGAGCCAAAGCCAAGAGTCATGCGCTCAATCAGCTTAGCCACCCAGACACCCCAGGCATTACATTTCTATTACATATTCCAGGCTGTGAGAATCATGGTGGCTTGAGATTCTCAACAAAATGATTCATATTTTCATTAAACACACGTTTCTTAAATATCTTTATATTTTGAGTTGTGGAGAGGCATTAGGGACAAGTCAAAGTTTATTTCCTCAGGACCTTAAAATCCTCTGTTGGAAACAGATGTAAAACAAATGAATAAATAAATAAAACAATAAAACCAACAAGAATACCTCAGATGGTGAGCAACATGAGAATGATAAGATAGCTTCTTGAGTAGTCTTTAGATATCGATGAGGATAGGCTGGTCTTAAGTAGGTGGACAGGAAGGAATCTACTATGTTTAAGCATGTGGAAAAGAGGTTTCTAGGTGGAGAGGAAAGCAAGTATAAAGTCTTAGAAGCAGAGAAGAGCCTGGATTGTTCAAGAAACTTAAAGGAATCCTATTTGACTTCAAGATAGTATGTGCAAAGGAAATACGAGATAAAATGAGATAGGCAGGAGGCCGATCACCTACTGTCTTACATACTCCAAGGCATTTGGACTTTATTCAGTGTACAACAGGTTTAAGCACAAGAGGGGAGTCATCTACTTTATGTTTGAAAAGATGAGTGACTGCTATGTGAAAGGTTGTAGAGGGTAAGAATAAAAGTTGTCATCAGGGTTTGTAGAAGTCTAGGAAAAAAATGAATGTGGCTGACATTAGTGTAATGAAATTGGATATGAACAGCACTGGACAAGATTTTAGAAGGAGTTTAAAAGTAGGACTTATAGGACGTGGTGATGGATTTGGTGTGATTAGGGGAAGAGTGTTCAATAGAAATTAGATTTTCAGTAAAAGAGGTATAAATGATTGAAATGCTTTAAAAATCCCTATTGGTTCTATGCCTGACATTTAGTTTATTAAAAATAGTAAGTCATCATGGATAGCATATTTACTTATTTTTTTCTATATAGGAAACTGCTAACTTAAACAGCAGGATATTTCAGGAATTGTATGAAGCAGTGGGCACATCAGGAACACTCATGAGCTCATTAGAGAAAGTTCTGATGGAATTTAGAATGAACACATTTCTACCTTGAATCCTTTTTTTAAGTTTATTTTTTATTTATTTTGAGAGAGAGAGAGAGCGAGAGAGAGACAGAGAGCGAGCGAGAGAGAGCGCGAACGCACAAGAAGGGTAGAGGCAGAGAGTGGTGGATAGAGAATCCCAGGAAGGCTCCATGCTATCATTGTAGAACTGATGTGGGGCTTGAACCCACAAGCTGTGAGATCATCACCTGAGCTGAAGTCAAGAGTCAGATGCTTAACTGACTGAGCCACCCAGCACCCCAATATTTATTTTGGGGGGTGAGGGAAGAGTGCAAGTGGAGGAGAGGCAGAGAGAGAGGGACAGAGGAACTGAAGCACGCTCTGTGCTGACAGGGTTACAGGCTGACAGGCTGACAGCAGCGAGCCTAATATGAGGCTTGAACTCATGAACCATGAGATCATGACCAGAGCTGAAGTTGGATGCTCAACCAACTGAGCCATCCAGGTGCCCTGAATTCTTAATTGTGCTGCAAATCAAAGCTCAAATAGTAAGGACTGTGAGTTATCTGGAAGAGAAGGGAGGCTGAGCAGTGGCACAGACTTTTTCTCCTAACTATATCTTTTTATCTTCTCTATATGCCCTGGTTTCTAGTCCTCTTAAAATTCCCCTTTTGGACTTAAAAATAGTAAATTTTAAAAAGGATAGAAACTTATATGTCCAACAATAAGAGATTGGTTAAACACATTTTGGTACATGGAAACAATGGAATACTTCAAGCTAGATGCTGTTCAACATATGATCAAATGCATTTTCTCTTCTTGGCTCTTTCTGACATCTTTCCTCCTTACTACTCTGCCTTCGAGTTGAGCTTATGTATGTTTCAAGAATACAGAGACATAAGAAGTCATTTCTTTGAGCTTCAAATAATTCTATTTTAAAACAGTAGCTAGACTTTCAACTCAGGTAGAATTTTACACATGAAGAACCAATGCCTAGAAGGTTGAGTCTAAAGAAATTCAAAGAAAAACTAAGAGGAGGATGTGATATAAAGGAGATTTCTGCCACCTATTTTTTTTTAAAGTTTATTCCCTCATTTTTAGAGAGAGAGAGAATATGAGAATATACCAAGCAGGTTCCACCTGTCACCGCAGAGCCTGATGTTGGGCTTGATCTCACAAACCATGAGATTATAACCTGAGCCACAATCATGAGTCAGATGCCTAACTGACTGAACCACCCAGGCAACCTTCTGCCACTTGCTTCCTGGAATTGGAGATGGGTATAATGAAGCCAAAAGAGGGAAGAAGACTACGTCAAAAATAGAGAAGCAAATGTTATGTTTGGGTTTTTTTTAAATCTTTGTAGTTGATATCTTGTGGTGGAGGTAGAAACACTTGTAAATTTAAGAAATTCAAAGAATATCAGGGCTGGTATCCTAAATCCTCTGGCATAGTCTGGAAAGGATGAAAACTTCTTAAAGATGTTCCCAATTCAATGCAGTTCTTTTCCAACATGCCATCAGCATAATAAAATAACAATGACAATGGGAGGTGCCTAGGCATGTGGGGCTGAGGAAGTTCACAGTGTCATGAACACTCTAGCATAAAGTAGAATGAACAGCTGAGAATCCTCAAGCTTTCTAACCAAGATGTAGTTTTGTCAAGAGGACCAATGGAATTTAAGAATTTGAGATTTAGGACTAGAAAGGTACAATAATGTGGTTGAGAGTGGAGCTAAGGGCACGGTCTATAGTCACTGACAGTGGGTCATCACATGACTCCCAAAAGGTCAGATGGCATCAGCCACACTCAAGCAGATACAGGTGAAGTGCTGCTAGTGACCAGTCAGGCTAAGATGCACTCTAGTGAATGAGTACTGCAAACATCTGAAAGACATCATGAAGCCCAGATAGCCTTCATGTAATGCTATGAGAATGCCATCACTGCACTGAGACACCATCTTGGTGTCCTGAGAGACAAGAGAATTACCTGGAAGTGAGTGTTTTTAAGTAGGAAGACAGCAATACTTTCATTTGGCAGATTTAATGTTTAATCATCAGTGGGAATGAGAGCTCAGCAATACAAAGAGTTAGGCAATGGAAACCAAAGGAAGTGTTTTATATTTTGTTTTGTTTTTGGTGGTGGTGGTGGGATAGAAGTCTTTCTGATACTCATTGCTATATTTAGTGTTTTTATACATTTCTGTAAGCCTTTAATCACCTTAATTTATACCGTGTAATCATTTATAAGTTACCGGAATGGAACACTTATTAATACAAAATACTTTTATCATGACTAAAGTTTAAAATGAAAAGAAGGTCACAGACTGCTATGTATAGTGTGAAAATTTTGTGTAAAAAAGGAGTACAAAACTATTATACATCCAAATTTAAATTATTACCTGTGGGTGATGGGATTAAAAGTAATTTTTCCTTTCCCTTTATGATTCTCTTAGTTTCCTCTATATTTAAAAAGTGTTTTTCAAAAAAAATCCACTTTATTGAGATACCATTTAGATATAATGAAGTGCAAAGAGTTTAGCTGCACAGTTCAATGTTTTGACAAACATATATACTCATGAAAGCACTGTTCCTATCAGTGTCCTAGAATATTCACTTGTGTTTAGAGCCAAAGTTCCTCTCTGCCCCAAGCAAATATAGATCTGATTTTTATCACTATAGACTTTACATAATTTGTGTTTGGCTTCTTTGGATGAATATTATTTATGAAGTTTATCCATGTTTCATTTCATTTATTTTTAATTTCTAACTAGCATTCAATTATATGAATATATCATAGTTTATCCATTCACCTATCAAGGGATGTTTGGATTGTTTCTAGCTTTTTAATTAGTTTCTCTAAAGATCACAATATGAAATCTTAAATTTTCACAGTCTTGTTAGAAATTTACATTAAAATATTTTACACTTCACTCTTCCAAAATCATATTTAATGAATGTATAAATCTTGTAATAGTTTAATTCCACTTATTCCATCCTTTGTGCTGTTGTTTCCCTACACTTTAATTCTTTATACGTATAGACACATAGTACAATATTATTTTTGTTCCAACTCATTAATTGTCCTTTAAAGAAATTAAAGAAAAATGCTAATCATTTATTTAGATACAAATTACTCTTGCCTGAGTTCTTCTTTCCTTTATGTAGATCAGTTTCCATCTTCTGTCATTTTCTTTCACCCTGAAAAAATTCCATTGGTCTTTTTTATGGTACAGATATGTTGGTAATACATTCTCTCAACTTTAATTCATCTGAAAATGTCTTTATTTTGTTCTCATTTTTGTGAGATATGTTCACTGGACAAATAATTCTTGATGGACTATCCATTCCTCTCTTCCCTATCCCCTTCACTAAATTCCAGTTCTTTAAAGATACTATTCCTTTGTCTTCTGACTTGCATCATTTCCAGTAAGAGTCCACTGTTACTATTATTTTTAACTCTTGTATGTAGTGTGCCATTTGCTCTAGGTGTTTTTAAGATTTTTCTCTTTATTTTTGATTTTCAGTGGTGTGACTGTGATGTGAATATCACTGGAAGCTAGGTGGTAATCTTTCTTGAGTTATACACTGATTTTTTTAAACCAAATTTAGGAAGAATTTTACCACAACTCCTTTAAATATTTTTTTCTGCCTCATTTTCTCTGTTCTTGTATTATGGAACTCTAATTACACATATATAATAACTCCTTAATGTCTTTCCACAGATCAGTGAGGCTCTTTTTTTCTATTCTGTTTCTCTGTTTTTCAGTCAAAATGATTAATTTCTATGAATATGTCTTAAAGTTTATTGACTCTTCCTACTGCTATTTCCAATAATTTATTAATGCCAAGAAGTGAATATTTTAAAATTTCAGACATTGTAATTTTTAGCATTAGTATTTCTATTCAGCTTTCAAAAAATAATTTCTGTTTCTTGGCTGAGATTTCCCAATCAGATCTTTTAATTAAGGCCATCTTTTTGTTTTAACCCTTCAACATATTTAATGGCTACTTTAACGTAATTGTCTATTAATTATAACTTCTGGGATATTTCAAAGTCTGTTCCTTTAGATTGGTATTTTTCTTAATTCTAGATCACATTTTCCTTCATATTTGCATGGATAGAGTTTTTAAAATTTTTTACTTAAATTTATTTATTTAAATTCAAGTTAATTAACATACAATGTAGTATTGGTTTTAGGAGTAGAACCTAGTGATTCATTATGTATATCTAACAGCCAGTGCTCATCCCAACAGGTGCTTTTCTTAATGCCCATTACACATTTAGTCCATTCCCCACCCACTCCCCCTAGAGTAACTCTCAGTTTGTTCTCTGTATTTAAGAGTCTTTTATGGTTTGCCTTCCTCTTCATTTTTTATCTTATTTTTCCTTCCCCTTCCCTTTCCGTATGTTCATCTATTGTGTTTCTTAAATTCCACATGTGAGTGAAATCATATATTTGTCTTTCTCTGATGGACGTATTTTACTTAGCATAATATACTCTAGTTCCATGTGCGCCTGGGTGTCTCAGTTAAGCGTCTGACTTCAGCCCAGGTCATGATCATGCAGTTTGTGAGTTCAAGCTCCACATCAGGCTCTGTGCTGACAGCTCAGAGTCTGGAGCCTATTTCAGATTCTGTGTGTGTGTCTCTCTCTGCCCCTCCCCCACTTGTGCTCTGTGTCTTTATCTCTCAAAAAGAAATAAACATTTAAACAAATTTAAAATATATATATATTCTAGTTCCAGGCACGTACAGATTTTTTTATATGGTATGCTAGACATCATGGATAATTGTTTGGATATGTTGTCTTCCTTAAAAGACTATTGAGTTTCATTTTGATAGGCAAATAATTACTGGAAGGTTTCCTTTATCCTACGAAGCTCTGTTTAGTGTTTGGTAGCACAGGTCTAGGATAGCTTTACACTAGAATGTGACTCTCACTCCTAAGGTGTGGTCATTCTGGTGTTTCGGCTCTGACTGGACCAGTGATTCAAACTCTCCTAAAAGAGCTCCATACCATATCAACCTTATAGTGGCCACTCTCTGATAGGCTTACAGAGTCTTACACTGAGTATGTGCAGCATGAACATGTCATCGTCCGGGGCTCTGTAGCAATGCTCTGTTCGTCCACCTTCACCCAACTGTGGTATTCTGTTGCCTCCTACTGCACAGCTTCTCCCTCTGTGCTAATCCATGCTGGAGCTTCCAGGTGCTTCCAAAGCCCTGCACTCTGGTCTGTACCTCCTCAGTTCTTGGCAACCACTGGACTGGGCTGGGGTCCTGCTTCTCTGTGCTATGGCTGGGAAATTGTATCTCCCCAGGCAGAGAGCAGTGTGGGTCATTACCTCTTTTGTTTCCCTTCATCAAGAATTGCAATACTATGTTGTCCATCATCCAGTGCTTCAAAACAGTAGCCTTATCTATTTTGTCTAGTTTCTGTTTATGTGTGGCAGGCAGGTAAATCCTATACTAGTTAATCCAACATAGCAGGAAGGGGAAATCCTTCAAGTAAGCATATTGTTGATGACAGAAATTCACATAAACATGAATTCACTTCATGTGTCACTTTGTTAAATGTGAGCCTTGAGCAAGGTAAAAAGTCAATGTTAGTTCGAAGATGTGAGCCTATGCCATGGAGTCAGTGCTCAAGAATATTTGTGACCAACTGAATGAATTTTTCATAGTTGATATGAATTTTGTTTCAAATTCAGATCCTTTCTCTTTTTTTCAACATTATACAATTATCTTCATTCTACAGCAGAGATTTTTTACACAGACAATTCACAATCAAGCCAGGAAATGGCCAGTATATTTTGTCACCTGTCACAGGAAAACTTCATTTTATTCATTATGAATGGCTAAGGAAAGAAATAAGAAAGAGAAACATTAGTTTTCAACTTTAAGTAGCCAACTTGTATGAACTAACTGATCCTTCCCTCACCCCTTCATGTTCTTCCCCTTTAATTCTTTTCTGTGTTATATATATTTATTTTTCTTTTGATCTACCTTTAATATCAATCACTGGAAACACACTGGCATAGAATTTGATGTATTTCTCCTTGCTTTATATTCCTTGTATCTGACACATATAACTAAAGAAGTTTTAACATTTCTAAACCAGTTTCTAAATCAACTGTAAAATGTTTTTCCTTCTGACAAGTTATTTGAAGGATCCATCTAGTTAAGCCTCTAAATCAGATCTTGAAGAGCAGTGCCAAAAAAAAGAAAAATGTGTGTGTTTTTTTAAATATTAAATCAAGCAAGTCTATGCAGTTGATTTTCAAGGCATAGCACAGGATACCTATTTGTTGTTTTGGTTTGTTTTTTTTAATAATTATACAGAATTTTGTTCTTTTTGAGTGTAGTATTTATTATTTCATATTCCCATTTTTTGTATCTTCACCCATAAACCTCTGGGCAAGGAAGCATGAAAAACAAAAGTTATGAATTATTAATTTGCATTTAAAATATTTTTTAATATCTCTTTTTTTGATGTCTTTTTTTTTGAGAGAGAGAGAGAGAGAGAGAGAGATACAGCAGAGCATGAGTGGAGTAGGGGCAGAGAGAGAGGGAGATGCAGAACCTGAAGCAGGCTCCAGGCTCTGAGCTGTCAGTACAGAGCCCAACGTGGGCTCAGACTCACAAACCACAAGACCATGACCTGAACTGAAGTTGGATGCTCAACCTACTGAGCTACCCAGGCACCCCTCATTTTTAATATAACTCTTTTACCTCTGATTTCTTAGCATACTATTCAATCTGATGTCCTCCTTTCCCCATTTCTAGAAGATAAATGACCTTAGGGTCCACCAACTAACCTGTTAGCAAACCTTCGTGTCTTGAAACTTTCTTAGAAAAAAGTCTATTCATGGCACACTGACTCAGCACTGCACAACTAAATTTTTCTCTCATATATGTATACAGTTCCTATCCTCAGTCATATCCCAGTCATATCAAATTTTAAATGGTGCTGAAAATTTCTGATTTTGTAAGGTACAGTAAGAAAGTACACTGAACACAGAATCAGATAAACCTGATTTGATTCTTGGCTTCATTACTGGAAGTTGTGTATCCTCTCTGAACTGTACTTTCCTCACATGTAAAATTCAAATCATAAATATTATTCAAATGTATCTCATAGGTAGGTATCTTGCAAGATTTATGGGCTGAAGTAGGAGAGCTTAGTAAGTGTGTAGTATTTCTAATTTGATATAAATTCTAGTCCCTTAACTGTCAGGAAACCTAGAAGTAATGGGTTCTTTTTTCACCAGAGTTGATTTATAAACAATTAAAAGTTTTTTGTAATTAATTCATCTCCTCTTGAAAAGAGAGCCCACACTACCCGGAGCCCGCAGTCTATCCCACATTAACCAAGGCACATGGGAGCATAAGTTATTTTTGCCTAATCTGACAGTGGATGTTTCTCAAAGAAAAGAAAAGTAGTTTTGCAAAAAGTTTAAATTCATTACCATCTGCTATAGATACCATTTGAAGTTCTTGTCTTACTAGGTTTTTGTTAATCCATTTTTAAAGATAGACCACAGGCCCTGCAGCCAAAGAGAAATGAATAAAAATTTCAAAGTTTCTGTTTTCTAGCAGCATGGAATCACTCAGGTTGCATAAGCTTAACGAGTCTCATCTTTCTTACTCATTAAATGGGAATAACAACACTTACCTCTCAGGTTGTTTGACGTGATTAAATGAGATAGCTTTTGTAAGAATGTCCACCTTTGGCTGTCATCAAATTATTAACTCCCTTTCCATTTGGCTCTGATATATTCTGCTGAATGATGACTTTAAAATTTTGCTGGATTTTAGGAGCCAACTTATTTAAAAAAAATATTTAATGTCTTTTTTGGAGAGAGAGACAGACATAGCATGAGTGGCAGAGGGGCAGAAAGAGAGGGAAACAGAATCCAAAACAGGCTCCAGGTTCTGAGCTGTCAGCACAGAGTCCAATATGAGGCTCAGATTCATGGACCATGAGATCATGACCTGAGCCAAAGTTGGATGCTTAACCAATTGAGCCACCCAGGTGCCCCAATTTATTCAGTATTATAATCAAAACACAGCCTTATAATTTAGCCACTTGTTTTGGTCTAACAATCCATAGGATCTCCGAATCTCAATTTTACATTAAAAAGTTTTCTCACAAGAATGTACATGTGATTAAAATTTTGCAGATAAAATAATTTTAAACCATTTGATACTTCTCTCTCTTATTATTATTAAAAGGAATACTTTAATTGACAAAACTGTGAAGCCCAAGATGATTTCTACACTCAGTTTGGTCACAAACCTGGGATAATCCATGTCATACTTAGATCTTTACTTATGTGGCAAAATGACCCTGTGTGATATGCATGATATTGGAGGTTCACTGTTTTTTTAATCTGTTATGAGAAGAGACTGAAGGAGAGGCTGGAAAGTAATGAATAGATAGTAGGGCAACACACCATTAGGCCTGTGTGTGTGTGTGTGTGTGTGTGTGTGTGTGTGTGTGTGTGGTGGTTTTTGTTTTGTTTTGTTTTTGAGAGAGAGAGAGATCGCAGAGGAGAGGGGCAGAGGGAAAGGAGAGAATCTTAAGCAGGCTCCATGCTTAGCACAGAGCCTGATGTAGGGCTTGGTCCCTTGACACTGGAATTGTGACCTGAGCCAAAATCAAGAGTCAGTTGCTTGACAGACTGAGCCACACGGGTGCCCTTAGGCTAATAATTCAAATAACAATTATATTTATTTATTTTTTAAAACTTTTAATGTTTTCTAAAATTTATTTTTGAGAGAGAGACAGCATGAACAGGAGAGGGTCTGAGAGAGAGGAAGACACAGAATCCAAAGACAGGCTGCAGGCTCTGAGCTAGCTGTCAGCACAGAGCCCGAAACAGGGCTCGAACCCATGAACCCGTGAGATCATGACCTGAGCCGAAGCTGGCTGCTTAACCAACTGAGCCACCCAGGCGCCCCATCAAATAATAATTTTAAAGCATGATAATAAGTACCTTGGTAAAGCTGCAAATTTGAGATTACTGTGTGACTTTATTTATATTTATTTGGAGTTCCAAAGAACCAAACTACTTTAATCATTCTAAAAGGAAGTAAATTTTGGCATGGGAAATAAAGACATGGTAGCCAGGTTTTGTGGTGAAATAAGAGAAAACTATTTTTCCCTTCCCTGGGGCTGAGAGAGAGTTTGATCTGCATATTGAGCCATAGAAATGACCTGAGCCTTTCTGGGGATGGGAAACTGCAGTTGGCTATGGGAGGCAGCCTCAGTGGGGCAAGGGGGAAGGTTCTTTAAGGAACACTGGGATTGCCCAGAATCATGCAGTTTGTTGTAAATCATTCTGTGTCTTACTTGCTGTGCTTCTGTTATTCCTGAACCGTCCATTAACCATTAAGAGTTACAGGACGATCTTTCCTATTTTGTGAGAGATTAAGGGGAAGGACATGTTTTATAGTTGGGATACCATAAAAAAGAAATAGCTACATCATCTCTCCTGAGGCTACAGTAGCAGTGATGGTAACCAGCAAGGACAGCTGGGCACATCAAAGCAGTGAGTCCTCAGTGGTTGTTGGCAACAAAGGTGATCAATGGTGGCCCACCAAGAAGGGGGGATCTGGGTCAGAAGAACACAGGAAAATTATTCGAAAGATGGTGCCCTGGAAATCACTCTGACAAAACTGTACACGTATTCAAGGGTCTAATTACAAGCAAGGAAGGCAGTGGAAGCTCTTAGTTTTGGAGCTTGAATTATACATTGACTAAATATAATTTATTCATAGGCTATTTTGAATGAACATTTTAACATTTATAGAAAGAATTAAGAATGCAAATAATTCAGTTATGGGCATTTTTATATTAATCTTGGAAGTGACATATTTTAAGCAAGGTTATAAAGATTTGTAATACCTTGCCATTAGGAAAAAATTATTTTCCAGATTAGGAAATTGGATAAAAAGTTGGAGTGAAAAGAAGAGATGGAAGAAATTGAATGATAAGGCTTTTATTTCTCTACAGGGAGCATATGGGAACTTCAGGGAGAGGAAATTCCAGAGCAGTTCTTTTGTGAAGGTCACAGAAAACGGTTTGCAAAGGTTTTTGTCCGAAGAGAAAGTATACTCTTGAAGCATTTGAGCCGCATAATTAATATCAGTTATAAAAAGCAAAATTTGTTCATTCTCTCTTAAACAGTTTATTTTCCAGCCCATGTGATAGTATTTCTCCAGCAAACACTGCTTTATTTGGCCAATATTAATTATTTTCCTTTCTTTCTAACAGAGCTTGAAATAAACATTTTTGTTAGAACTTTTGAATGCGCAAAAGCATCGGATGGTAGCCACCTTTTACTTCTAGAATTTAACACTAAACTAGCAGAGAATTACAAAGATAACTTAAAGTTCCATATTATTCCTTAAAGAAATATCTCACTGCATTAAACCTCTTATTTATATTGGCTCTCTTCTCAGTATTGAAGCTAAAATGGCTGAAGATACACATAAAATTTAAGCTTTGGAAGTTATCTTAGTCTGATCCCCTTAACCATTCAAAAATATTTTCTGCATTATCTTTTATGTTTCTCCTGTTTAAATGTTCCACTTCTGATTCCTTATAAGTATTATATTCCTTCTGGAACAACATTAGTAAAATTTGACTTTCATAGCCACCTGCAGGTTATGAACGTTCTGAGGGTTAAGCTATTAGCCTTCAAATTATCCACAGAGAAGGCCCTGGTGAAGTTTTCACCAGTTTCTTCTGAACAACTATGAACCCCCTCCCTCTTTTCATAGAAGTTCAACCCCATGACTTCTAAGAGCTCTGCTGGCCTAAAAGCATTCTGGCTATTTGGAAGTCTGTATCCGTAAACAGGCTCAAATGTTGATGTCACCGAATCTCTGCTGTAGCTTCGTGAGTAGATCAAGTGATACTGGGAGGTACTTACAGGCTAATGAGAGATCCAGAGCCCTTTCTTTATTATGGGATTCTGTGTTTGGGACGCTGACTTAATCACATCTCTATTGTTTTCAGAATTAACACGAGTGGAAAGAAATCATTGATCACAGTACAGCTTGATAAATGGTTTAACAATGGTGAGTGTCAGGAATGCCACTGAATGTGACAGGGGAGCCCTACGGTAGTTGTGTTCTTGGCTCAAGCAACAGGACCTCTTAGGACCTAGTAAAATAAGAAAAGCAACAACAAGGTTTAAGTAGGCAGAATGTTGAAATAATACTCTCCGTTGGACACACACAGGGTCCTCTTCTCATACCTCTCTGTTACCTCCCCATCTTTGCTGCCTCCTTTAGCCTGTGGGGTTCTTAGTCTACCCAGCAGCGTGTGACATGAATCCCTGATGACTTGGTATGGATGACTTTCAGAGTTATGTATCAACAGTATATTTAGGAGCCATTTACTGAATTCCCATTGGCTTCTGGCATGGTGTAGAGACGTCACTTGCTTCATGTTATCTTTTTATTTTCCATCAGTAATCTGTAAAATAGGCATTTGTATACTCAATAAGCTGATAAAGAAGCTAAGGCACTAAGAAGGTTAAGTAATGTGCTCAGGTCACACAGCTAATGAGTGGCACAGTTGGACTTCACCACAAACTCCTGTATTACTGTCCAGTGCTTTCGTAACAAATAGCACAAACTTAGTGGCTTAAAATAACACAATTTATTATTTCACAGTGGTCAGGAATCCAATATAGACTCCTTTGAGCTAAAAATCAACCTATCTACAGAGCTTCTTAACTTTCTGGAGGCTTTATGGAAGAATTCATTTCCATCTTTTCCACTCTCTAGAAACTACCTGCATTTCTTGCCTTGTGGCCCCCTTTTACCATCTTCAGAGCTACCAACACAGCGCCTCTCCTACCCTGCTTCTGCGGTCACATCTCTTTCTCTCTACAACTCAGACTCTCCTGTCAGTAGATTGGACCCAAGATAAACTCTATAAGTCAAAGTTCATGATCCTATCTGTAAAGTCTCTTTTGTCATGTAAAATAACATTTGCAAGTTCCTAGGATTAGGATATAAATATCTGGGGAGTGTTATTCTGCTGACCACCCCTTTTTTTATTCTATTTCCATAACCTTATTGTTAGACAACATAATAGTTTTACCTCATAAACTTTGTGTTATTTCCAGCACCTAATCCATTCCTGATATGGTCAACACTCAAGAAATGTTTTCTAGCAACTTCATAAATACATGAAAATACTGGAATTTGGAGGTGGTGTTGCACTGCACACAAACAGACTAATAATGACTGATTCAAAAGGTAATTGTTTGTAACATCATTCCAGATTCTTAAAGTGGGAGATAAAGGTTAATCAGTGCTCCCAGAGGAGGAGGGAGGCTTATTTGGTGTGCAGTTGAAGCGACAAGATGTGCTCTTGCTGTACAGTCCTGGCTAATTAGCGGGCAGCATTGCTAATGCACGTATTATTGGCAGTATTATGGATGCAACTGCTCTCTGCTTTAAGGGTGATCCCTTTGGTCTGGAGTCCTGGGAAAAGAGCATCCGGAAGCTTCAATAAGCTAAAAAATTCAAACAGAAAGCATTGATGAAGTTCCCTTTGTGATAAGGCTTTTTTTTTTTTTTTTTTTTTTTTTTTTTTTTTTTTTTTTTTTTTTTTTTTTTTTTTTTTTGCCATTGCTGTTTTATTCTTTGTTTTGTTTCTTTGGCCTGGTTCAAGTGGAAACTGGGTATAAGCAATTAGTCTGGATGCCGGAAAGTGAGACCCTTATGGATGCATGTTAATTGGAGTCAGTGGGAATACTGCAGGAATGCTTCCCTGAATTAAACTCATGGCATTATCTAGCAAAAGAGGGAAAAAATTAAAGCCTGACAATTTAGTAAAAAGTAATTAATTTTGGTATTAGGCGCAGCTGGGCAGGGGGTGGGAGGGTGGGGGGAAGAAACCTGGAGGAGGAGATGGATGAGGAAGGGGGAGGGTTACCTGACACAGTGCTAAGACCAATCACGCTGAGCCCAGAGGACAGGGTTGAAGCCAGTAGGCTCCCTCAATATTGCTACAAGCAACTGCAATTGGTACTAACCCAATTTTTAGACAAAGAGTAAAATTAGATCAAGGATCATTCAGGGTACATAACAAAGTAATACCTTGACTAGGACTTGGCACCTTTATCTGACTAAGAAATCCCGTTTGAACAGGGAGTAAATGATGGCTCAGTGCCTTTGGCAGGATCTCAAAATGCCCGATGTTTCTCTCTGGCTTGCCTCAGATCTCCCCAGCAATAGGTACCTATAGACATTACACAAACCAAAACAGGCAGCTGAGAAAGGTAGGCAAACTACAGAGGGGAGACGAGGGACTTTAACAAAAAACTGAAGGTGTAAATTTGAGCTTCCCCAAAACAGAGAGAAATATATGCATTTCTCAGCAGCACTGAAAAATAACTGGGAACATAACAGCAATGTCACTTCAAATTACTTACTGCTTGTATTAGAGGAGGCAAATGTTTTATTAATAAAGAGGCGGTTAGAGCACTATTTGTTCCCAACTATCAGTCTGGGAGGGCAGGGGAGGCCAAGCTGAAACCTCAGACAAGAGAAATGATTTACAGATTTAGTGTGACTGACAGACCTGGTGATGAAAAGGGACTTTACTGTGTAGCATCAGGGAGCAGCAGAAGGGAGGTGGGCACAGAGCTCCCACTTTGGCAGGATGGAGACCTCTCAGGAGCGAGACCCTGACCAGAATGATTAGGGTGGACTGGTGGTGGGGGGTTGGGGGATGGGGGAGAGGGAGAGTTGGCAAGGGAGAAGGAAAGAGAGAGAGAGACAGGAAAGGAGAGAGGAGGGAAGGCGAGAGATATGCACTGCTTTATTCAGTGCGGAGTATAATTTAGGAACTGCATACTCATCTATCACAAGCTGGCTAATAACTAATCAATGATTGCAAAGCACTTGGAAGGTAGTAAGTTTTATATAAATGCTAAATAACAAAAATGTTAGAATTTCGTTCAGGATTGTAGCCAAACCTAGCTTGCCAGCAGAAAGCTGCAAAGTTTATTCATTTGGAGAAGGATCCTGGGTCACCCTAGGACCTTCCCTGCAAACCACAACCGGATTCCCCACATCTGTGGCCGGGGTTGGTGTTGGGTGGTGGTGGGAGTCATGTACAGGTGAGCTGTGCAATATTAGGGGCATTGCACTCCAGGGGACACGCCTGGCTCTTCTGGATGCTTTGCCACTGCCTTAAAACTGGCCTGCTGAGGCACCAGCTCACATAACCCATGGGTATGAGTGAAACTTCCTGATTAGGGGCTGCCCTCGAAGTGATTCATCCCTGTAGAGCTGTTATAACATAGTCATTGTAAAGACATCCAGCATTTACTACCAGCACAAATGCTGCCTCCTGCAAGTAAGTGGCTTTGGTGTCCCATAGACACCGGCCGCTATGAACAAGACCTCACAGTCTGGTAATTCCTCACCTGTGACAGTTCTTTGAAGGGTACAACTTAAGGTACTTTCTGATTCCCCAAACTCCTTTGGCCATTAGTATCTTTGGTGTTTCTCCACCTATAATCGTCACTATACTTGTTTCGTTTATTTTTTAGGGAGAGAGAAATAGCTCCGCCCATTTAGGAAATATAATTACCAGGGTATTAATCTGTCAATTTTAGGCTGCTGAATGAATTCTTATTGCAAAAACAGCTGTGGCCAACGATATTGCAATAGTATATTCTTAAACAAACAGCAATGTCTCTGGAATGTGTGCACATAAATATTAATTAGGAAGAGAAACAAGGCAACAACAAAACAGTTTCTATTAATTATTTTGGCTCCTTTTCAAATTTGTTACAGTTTATCTGACTTTTTCGGAAGCTCTCAGAACAATCTGTCTTAGCCTATTTATGCAGTGAAGGTGTCTGAAAGTCAGTGACTAAATTTAGAGGTAAGTCCTCCTGAGAAGGAAATTGTTTCTTCTTTGCTAATCTGGGCTCATGATGAAGACAGAGAGGAGTTATTTTGATTTTCTCAGATTTGGCCAGATGGTTCTCGTGGACAAGCTGTCAGGGGATTCCCAGGACTTCTTGGTTCTAATTGGGCCTGTTTCCCAACAGTCGTTGACTCAAAACTTCCCAGAGTTTTGTGGTACTTAAGAGCTCAGATGGTTCCCATTGGCAAGAAAAAAAAAAAGGTGCACAAACAGCAATTTCTTTGTCATTTAGATGAATTTACCTGGGAATATCCGTTATGGGGAGCAGAGACAACACCCGAGAGCAGAAGCCAAAGTTCTCTGAGCTTCCAAATGGGCACTCAGAATTAATTTTATAGTTTGTTTGGCAAAATTCTAACAAGTGTAGGGCTGCCTGAGTGGCTGAATTGGTGAAGTGTCAGAAGCTTGATTTCAACTCAGGTCATGATCCCTCTGTTGGTGAGACTGAGCTCCATGCCAGGCTCTGTGTTGACAGCTCGGAGCCTGCCTGGGATTCTGGTTCTCCCTGTCTCTGCCCCTCCCCTGTTTGTGCTCTCTCTCGACCTCTCAAATAAACATTAAAAAAAAAAAAAGAACAGATCAAGTTAATTCATAAAAATTGAAAATAGCCAATGAAGAAATGAAAAAAAAATGTTAGCCATAATTAAGAAATACAAATGAAATATAAAAGCAATATTTATTTATCAAATTGGCAAAAAGTAAAAAAACAAGTGATATCTAGTATTGCCAAGGGGCAAGAAGCAGGCATCCTTTGCTGTCTTGGGAGGAGACATAAATCGGTACAACCTTTTTAATGGGTGCTTTGACAGTACATATAAAATGCTTTAAAAATTTGTACATCTTTTGACCCAGCATTTCAAAGAAAATATTGTATTCATAAGATGTCAAGAGTTTAGCTAAGATAACTGTGTTATGGCTGCTTCAGCATCCATTTTGTTTGGCCAAGTGGACTGAAAGTGGGGGGTAGGAGGCTCAAACTGACCCTATTCCCTGTATGCAAGCGTGTACCCTAGAATAGCAGCCCACAGAGTCATAAGCAAATGTAAGTTCCCCACATGACCACCCCAGAGCCCTTTTGATCACATCCCTCTCTCCTCCCAAGGCCTTCTTGAGTACTGCTTTGGTAAGCTCCCTGTGGACTCCCTGTGGAGCTTACCAAAACCTTGCTCTTGGGTTTGAATTTACCAATTTGGCCTTAGCCTGGGAACTCCAACACCTGACCTATGGCCCTTAATAAAGGCAGGTGCCCCAGGTCCTGCCTCTCTCTCTTCCTATAGCCTTGCTCAACCTTCTTATGTGGCCCCTGAGGCAGGCCATGTGCTTCCTTCAGGATCTGTGAGTGATAATCTATTTCAGTTTCTCTATGGTCTTTCATTGAAACAGCATCATGTAGTCCACTTTCCAATTGTTATTCTAAGAAAGTCATAACATAAAGATTTAACTTCATAGATTGTTAGCAAAGAGTTTTTAGTTGTCAAAGCTTTTCTTTGACAACTAAAAAAATTTTCTGAAGGCAAATTATGACCTAGCCATGTAAAATAATATAACATAGTCACTAATTATGATGTAGAAACTATTTGTGGATGTGAAAAGAAGTTTCTGATAAATTAATTGGAAAAACCAAGTAAGTTACAAAAACAACTAGAATATCTTCATTTTGTTTAAAAATAAATATAGAAAGAAAAATATATATCAAAATACCACTACTAATCTTTCATTACTGGATTGTGGTTGGCTTTTACATTTTTGGCACTTATTTTTTTCCATTTTAAACAAAAGTACATACTACTTAGGTACCAACATGGAATAAATGTTTAAAAAATAACAAAAAAAAACTTTAAGAAATTCTATATATTTTCTAATGGAAGCATTAAAGAGAAAGACTCCAATTATATGAGCATATTCTAAATAAAAAATAACTGGAAAAGGTGAAGGACATTTTAGAATTATCTCCTTTTTATAATGTGCTCATTTATTCATTTATCTGTTTTGCTAGCATTATTTTCTGAGAGCCACTATGGGTCAGGCACTGAGGAGACAACAGTGAACAAAGGAGTATGTTCCCTTTGGGGATATAATGTACAACATAGTGATTACAGTTAATAATATGGTGTTATATACTCGAAAGTTTCTAAGAGAGTACATCTTAAACATTCTCACCACAAGAATAAGAAATGATAACTATGTGATGTGATGAAGGTGCTAATGCTATGGTATTAATCATTTTGCAATATATAAGTGTATCAAACCAACATGTTATATTACTTAAATGTATACAATGTTATGCATCAATTATATCTCAGCAAAGCTGGGGAGAAAAAAAATAGGCTTCTGTCTTAATGAAGCTTCCAGTCAACTTGGGGATATGCACAACACTATAATTACACATACAAATTAAAAAGTATAAACACGAGGGGCACCTGGGTGGCTCAGTCGGTTAAGTGTCCGGCTTCAGCTCAGGTCATGATCTCACGGTTTGTGGATTTGAGCCCCCTGTCAGGCTCTGTGCTGACAGCTCAGAGCCTGGAGCCTGCTTCAGATTCTGTATCTCCCCCTCTCTCTGACCCTCCCCTGCTCACGGTGTCTCCCTCTGTCTCTCAAAAGTAAATTTAAAAAACATAAAAAAATAAACAAACGAACAAAAAAGTATAAACACGAGAGCCATAGAGCCTATCAGAGGGAATTAGACTGGGTGCAGAGGGTCTGTAGAGGGAGGGGCTCAGGGAGCATGATGGACCAAGAGAGGCCTTCTGTGGCTGTAGTGTGGCAAGTGAGGGGGTTGTTCCACAGGGTCTGGTTGCAGGGGTAGGTGTGGGCCATGGGTGTACAGGGCTGAAAGTCCATTCTAAGTTTTGTTTTAATCCTTCCAGTGGGAAGCTTTAGACACTTGGAAACATAGGTATGAATGATTTGCCTTTTGAAAAGGTTATTCTGACTCTGTTGTGGAAGACACATCTCAGAAAGGCCTGAATGGATGCAGATATACACATTAGAATGTTATAAAGATAAGACACGCAGAGGGGTAGGAGAGGAGGTTGCCTTGAATCAGAGGGTGATGACAGCAGAGATGGAGAAATGTTATTCTAGAAGTGAATTAGATAATAAAGTGGATGTGGGCCTGAGGGAGAGTGGAATCAAAGATGCCTCCTGATTTGTTTGTACCATAAGTGGCCCAATCATGGTGTCATCCCAGGTGCTAAGAAACAGTGGCTGGTGGCCAGGGTTGGGGGCAAGGTGGGAGCTGGTAATGGTCTGATTTTGGACATGTTAGTCTAAAACATGTTGGAAATACCCAGGAGGAAATGTCAAAGGATAGATGGTACTTTCAGTGGGAATTAAGAGAAAAGGAAGCCATCACAGAACTTTCACCAGCCTGCCTCTTCATTGTCACCTGATCATGAGCCAACTATGTGTTCTATTTTTTAAATTTTATTCTCCTCAGAGTAAAATTGCACATAGAGTTCATGCCCTTTGAAGAGGCCTTGAATGCATACCATAAAAGTAAGATTGTCACACATAGCCTGGAGTTTAGCAAAATGCAAGCTCTGGGATCCATCATGACCACCATCATGGAGGGTCACAGTGAGATTCATATGCTGATTGTTTCTGTCCGTGTTGCTATTATAAGTTCCTTTGAGAGCATGTGGATTATTCACATAGTTTCCTCATTTCTTGAATGGTGTTCTACACTATGCTATTATTTCAGTATTTAGTTGGTAAATGCTTACTCAGTAAATAAATCAACAGACAACTGGCCAAATAAACATATGAACTCAATCTATTTTTTCATTTGCTTACACACATGTGCCACACATTTATTGGGTGTTTCTGAAAAAGGTGGCAAGATCTAGAATTCTTGTCTGGTTCTAACTACTGCCTTTCTCCCTTGCTTGATTCTTGAACAAAAGTCTGGTAAACACACACTCCTTTGCTAGCTAGAGCTCAGCCTCTAAGCCCTAGTTGACATGGGACTTCTCTGTTCCACCAGCATGAAGATAGTCTGAAGGCATGCTCTGTGTGTCCTTTCGTTTTCCTCAGGCTGTAGTGATGGTAAAGTGCTGGAGGGGCATGAACACTGAGTCCACTTTTGTGTAGTGAAAATGGGCACAACTGAGAGCAAAAAATTTTATAAAGTAAAAAAGAAGTTACTTGAACAGTAAATTCACATACTGTAAATATGCATCTGTAAATATGCAAAAATGCCCCAGCTCAAGTGGCTAAAACAATGTTATGTTTTTTTCTTATCAGATTTACAAAAATGAAAAGAATTGCTATCATTTAGTACTGAAAAGGGAATGAAAAATACTATGATCGGTTTAGCGATACATATGCTCTTCGATCCAGCACTCTTTCTTCTAGTTATTTATTATCTTCCAAGCAATACCTAATAGTTTTAAGCCCTGACCCTGTACCAGGTGCTACTTTATGCTCTTTATAGGCACTAAGTCATTTACTTTTCACAAAATTCTATAAGCTGGTTTATGTTGTTATCCAGCTTATAAACATGAAAATATTGAGTCATAGGGAGGTTAAGTATTTGTCCAAGGCCACACTACTAATGAGCTACAGAAATCAGATACAACTTCAGGCACTTTGACTCTAGAGCTATTTATGTGTACTTGCCTTTATTATCTTCTGGTACAAATAGGTAGAATGTCATAGTGTTGAAGGGTTCAGGCACTCAGAAGGCTGTCCCACCTCATTTTCTATCTAATGATAAGAGCTATGATCAGAATAGCACCAGCACCTCCCATTTCACTGGACTGATAAGTAGGATTCTGATTCTTTCTGAATGCAGAAATTTTGACACTTATGTGTCCTTCTTTCTGATCTATTGGACACCTGACACTGTTCTCCATGGGTCTCCAGGGTACCTGGAACTCCTCTGCACCTCTCTATCAAATGCTGCTCTTACAAGTGGGTGTGTGGCTCCCTGCCTTTGCTTTCCCAGGTGAGAAGATAGGCTGAGACTAGCTTTGGGGAGTTCTTAAATAAAAGGCTTTGTTATATTATTATTTCTTTGTAATAGCAATAATGATGATAGTGGCAATGATAATGATGGTGATACCACCAAAAAAAAAAAAAATTAGAGCCAGGAGTTCATGAGTCCTAAGTAGGCAGTATCTTAAGTACTCTTATATGTATGATCTTAATCTTCACAAAGACCCCATGAGATAGCACTAATATTATTTCCATCTTGCACTGGAGAAGACTGAACAGCACAGTGACATTATGTGATCTATGCTACAGAAAGGTTTATCGGGGAGTTCAAGTGTCAAGGCATATTCAGCACAAAAGGTAATGAAGGCTTGAATGAGTTTGGGATGAGGTAGAGGGCAGGGGGACAGATGTGGGCAACATCACAGAGGTAACATCCATAGGACTTGGTAACTAACAAAAAATGGGTGACAAGTGGGGGCAGTCACCAACTCTTCTTGGACTTTTAAACCTAGGGGACTGGAAGAATAATAGGGATTTATGTTTATAAACTAATCTCTAACAGCCAGTTGGGTTGGTGCCTTTGAGTTTGTGTGGATTGGCGCCAGACTACTTTCTCCAGGAAGGACATAATGTGCCAGGCATTTGGTTATTGAAAGGCTTAAAATGACTTTATTCTAGTCTAGCTAGGGGAAAATGTGTTTAAAATTAGTCCAAACAATTTTCAGAGAGAAAATACCATGATATCTATTTTAATATTAGGATCAAAAGGAATGAATCTGATGTTCATTGAGAGTCTAAAGCATTCAATAAATTTATTTAATTTATAATATTGAGGAAGAATCATTTTCCTATGATCACATATAGATGAAATAAGTCCTTTGTCCATGGTCACATGGATGATAAATGACATAACCATCTTTTTACTATAATTTCAGTGCATTTTAGAGCACCAAAGAGTCCAACATTGATTTTTTTTCCCTACCTTGCTCTTTTCTAGTTTAAAAAAAAATAGATTCATAAAGATTGAACATTCTCTCTGGTTTCTTTAGCAACCTGTTCTTGTCCAGCAGTCTCACTCTAACACGGACCAAACATCTATGAAATTTCTGGTCTGTGACTCATCTAACTCTTATCTTTGGGCCTGGCACAGTCTAGTAGTGCTGGCCTCTGAGACATTCAGCTTTCTATTTACCACCTTCCGGCTTTGCTCCTAGAAAAATAATATAAAATAGCTTTCCTTTGATGTCCTTGTTTCTGTCCATCTCTTCCTTTTCATTGGCCATGACCATCATTTACTTGATGCCTTTCAGATGCTCAGATATCTACACTTGGGGCAAATCAGTTTTATTTTATTTTTTGTTTGTTTTTTTGGTCATCTCCATTAAACTTATTTATCTTGTGAGCCATTTTTGTTAGAACCTAGAGATCTGAATAGCTAATTTGGTAATGAAATATGATGAAAAGAATTTTTTCTTTTCCTAGTAAAAATTGCCCATATTAGTCATGGTTCTCTAGAGACATGGAACCAAATGGATGTGTGTATATGTTTGTGTGTATTTAAATATAAAATATCGAGTATATTTTCAAATCCATATAAAGTGTTTGTTCTAAAGAATTGGCTCATGAAATTCTGGAGCCTTGAAAGTCCAAATCTGCCGTGTTGGCTGGCAGCCTAGAGACCCAGGAGTATTATGAGTGGTGCAATTTCTGGTCTGAAGGATTGCAGGTACAGACCTAGGATAGCCAATGGTGCATCTAAAGGCAGTTGATTTGAGAATTTCCTCCTGCTCAGGAGGACTGGTCTTTTTTGTTTGATTCAGGCCTTTTAGTGATTGGATGAGGACCACCTACATTATGAAGAGCAATCTGTTTGCTCAAAGTTTACTGATTCAAATGTTAATCTCATCCCAAAACGCCTTCCAAATTGACTCATAATAGTAACCATTATATCCTTTTACCAGATATTCTTGGATAATTAATTTAAAAATCTTTTAAATATATTTTTTAATATTTTATTTATTTTTAATACAGAGGGAGACAGAGCATGAGGGGGGGAGGGGCAGAGAGAGTAGGAGACACAGAACTGGAAGCAGGCTTCAGGCTCTGAGCTAGCTTCCAGCACAGAGCCTGACGCGGGGCTCGAACCCACGAATGTGAGATCTGACCTGAGCCGAAGCCGGAGGCTCAACCGACTGAGCCACCCAGGCGCCCCTAAAATTCTTTTAATGGTCACTTATTTTTGAGAGACAGAGGCAGAGCATGAACAGGGGAAGGGCAGAGAGAGAGAGAGGGAGACACCGAATTGGAAGCAGACTCCAGGCTCAGAGATGTCAGCACAGAGCTCAACACAGGGCTTGAACCCATCAACTGTGAGATGATGACCTGAGCCGAAGTTGGACACTGCGTTTGAATAGTATAATTGTTCACCTATTGGCAAATTAAAAGAGGGTTTGTTGAGTAAGGGGTTTTCTGCAGCTCCTTCCCACTCATCTACTCTATGAAAATAGAAGCCTTGCTTCTATTATGAGAATTGGCTGTTTGGCGGTATCTTTCTAAAGCATCTGTAATCTAAGAGTGTCATTCATTTTATTCTTAAAGTGGGTATGAAAGGGCCAGTGCTCTGTTCACATGACTATTAGCTCAGCAAACATGTGACATGCCTTGGCTGCTGATCCTGAAAACAGAGGATAGTTTTCCATTTACTTCCTTGTTTATTTCCTCCATCCCCATAACTGATAGCTGACTATCATTGTGTAGGCCACAATCTATTTTCTTCGATAGCTTTCTGGGTCTCACTAGAACTTGGAATGTTTGCTTGCATCAAGTGTGCCACTTTTCTGACTTCGCTGGTGAAGAATGCATCACACAACAGCCTCTGGGTACATGCATAGGGAAAATACATAAACAAGAGGGGAAAAAAATGCCAACTTGCTATTGTTTTCTGGTGGTGGTCTCCATTTTGTTCTGTAGAACCAAATTAGACACCTGCATGGCATTTCAGAAGCTGTGGACTCTTCCCTTTGGTTCAGAAGCCTCTTGAACATTGGGCAACCACTTCTGTATAATACCAAGGTGTATGACCTGAGACATGAAGTGCTCTTCCCCAGATTTATAGATGTTGTTGGTACTGTTGTCAGAGCTGTTGGCATTCTTACTAATACCAGTAAGCTATTTAGGAAATGCAGGTGTTGGTGGGGGAGGGGAGAATGTTAAATGGATACTTAATAGAGTTACAAGACTTGATCATTAGGAGAAGGTCCTAGGACAGAATTCCAAACTCATATGCCTACATGGAGCCAGAATACAGCAAGGGAAGCACTTGGCAAATTTGAAAGCTGTGCTTCCTCTAACACGGCAGGAGCTATTCAGAGCAGCTATAGAGGAATGAGAACCCAGTATGGACAGTCCTTGAGATTTACATGTGATCTGTTCAGATGGAATGCTAAGTTGAAGGATGAATGGCATTGAATAACAAATGGGGCTATGTTATTAAAACACCTGGATGTTTCTAAGAGAAAAGAGTAAAGATTCCTACCTTATTCTTTTCACCAAAATAAATGATAGGACCCCAAATATTATTGTTAATTAAATTATGGTTAATTAAATTTTAGGTTCTAAAATTCATAGAAGGATCAGGAATTTTTTTTTTAATGTCACTGATTTATTTTGAGAGAGCTTGAGTGTGAGCAGGGGAGGGGCAGAGAGAGGCCTCCCAACCAGGCTCCATGCTCTCACCACAGAGTCCTAAGTAAGGCTCGATCCCAAGAAATGTGAGATCATAACCTGAACTGAAATCAAGAGCCGAATGCTTAACCAACTGAGCCACCCAGCCTTCCTGAACTAGGAATTACTGTAATTGAAGATTTATGTGACACAATGGAAAAACTTTTTCTCAAGAATCCTGTCAAAGCCAGAATGAAGAAAGCACAAAGAAAATGATGGATGAATTTGATTACTAAACAACTCACACTTAAAAGCACCATCTCTAACAAGAATATACCAATAAGAAAATTGTAAAATGATGGTAAATTATCTTTAACATATAGGAGAGAGAAGAGGTTCATATTTTAATTATATGATAAGGTATTTACAAGTATTTGATCTAAAGAAAACTACTTTTAGAATGATGGGCAAAGGATATATGCAAGCAGCCCACAAAAAGAATGGAAAAAAATACTTAGGTTCACAAGTACTAAAAAAGTTGTAAATTGAAATGGGACATAATTATTCATCAACCACATTGGAAATACTTAAAAATGATTAAGTAGGAGACAGAGGTAGTGGCAAATTAGAATTCCTGTATATTTCTGGTGAGGATTGAAACTGGGAAAAAATTCTGTAAGGTGGTTTGGCAAAACGTACTAAAAGCCTTAAAAACCTGCTTACCATTTGACCCAAGAATTTTACTTTTAGAAACCTACCCTAAGATATACTTATTCAAGTATAATATAATATATATTCACATTCTAACATAATGTGTTATATATATATATATTCATATTTAATTTTCTTTTTCTCTTCCTCACTAGAATATGAGCTCCACAAGGTCAAGGGACTCTGTTTAATTCCCCGTGCTTTTACTTGAACCTAGAAAAATACCTGTCATGTAGTACATGATCAATAAATATTTATTAGACTGTTATCATTTTTTAATATTGACAAAGGACATTGGCATTTAGAGCGTGTCTAGATGAGAATGACTAGGATATTGAGGAATTTGGAACTGAATCATGAAAAAGCAAGAGGAAAGAACTGTTGGAGGAGTGGCCAAGAAAGGATTTGATAACGGCCTTCAAACATTGGAAGGAATATCATGGAGAAGAGTGATTTGACTCATTTTCTATATCTTCTAAGTGCAGAAATAGACCAATAGGTGGAATTTATGGAAAGGCAATGTGGGGACTCTATTTAAAGAAGTACTTTCACACAACTAGAGCTGTCCAAGATGGAATCGACTGCTTTGGGAGAAAGCAATTCCCTATGGCTAAAAATATTCAAGCATAAGTACTTATAGAAAGATTCATAATGCAGAGTAAGACCTTGATTGAATAACTGCAAATTTCCTCTACTGAGAAGATTCACTTCCTTCTCCTCCCCACCATCACCTTCCACACCCTCTCTCATTTCAACTAGTTACTCCTACTTACTTTTCAGATGTCAAGCTAACGGTCACCTCTCCCTGGAATTGTTCTCCAGCTACTCATCTCAACAAAGTATTGTTTGTTTATGCCTCTTAGAGCCATCTGACTTTGCCTTCAAATAATTTTCCTTTTGTCAGACTGTCCTCCATGAGGTTGCAAGCTTTATGGAGCCAAGGACTAACTCTATCCTGCCCATCTTTTTATATCTGGTGTCTAGTACAGTGCCTGTCACATGGAAAGATCAAATTAATCTTAATGAAGTGTGTACAAACAACTTTACATTTCTTTGGGAATGAGGAGTTGTTAAATCAGAGAGACACATCTATCTTCCTCCTTATTTTATGCACAGTTTTCAATTCCTCATGATTCTGTTCACTTTGTTGGTACATTAGCCTAAATATACACTCTAGGGTTTGGAAAGGGAGGACTTACAGTGGCCTTCCTCCGTCCTTGTCCTGCATGCCTCCAGTCATCCCAGAGAGATCCACTGAGTCACTATCTTGCAGTTCAGTCCACCTGTATATGTTGACCTACATCCTTTTCTAGGAAGATTATGTAAAGCTTGGTCAAATTCTCTGTGGGGTTCAGCATGCTCAGCTTTGCTGCAAGCCTTTCTCAGAAATCACTCAATTCATAGGAAGTAGGTCCTTTGTTTTTCCAAATTGGAATTCATTTTGCCTTTTTATTATAAATGTGAAACATGGTTATTGTTAAAAATTCAGATATAACAGAAAATGTGAAGGAAAGAAGTAAAATCACCCCAAATCCACCTGAAGATTACCTTTGCTAACAGTTTGGTATATATCTATATAAAGTTAAAAAAAATTTTATGACAAAGTAATGACAAAGTACTATCATAATACAGAAACTATTTTATAACATACTTTTCCATTTGGTATATTGAGAAATCCTCTCAATTTATACATTTACACATTCTTTTATCATGCCTTATAGCTTTTAGAATACGAATATGCCATATTTTAGTTAAATGATTTTCTGTTTTAACGTATTTAGGTTAATTGTGTTTTTCACATTTTTGAGCAATGAAACGATAAACATTTTTGGTTGTATGTCTAATTGCATGTACTCAATTATTTTATTTGTTTAAACTTGAATATAAGATCTTAGGATTATTGGATTACATGGTACCTTATAGTATTTTAGCTTTTGTTATATATGGCCAAATCACACTCTAAAAAGTATACAGTCATTTCCACAGGTCCAGTGAGCATAATGCTATTGATGTGACTGACCAGCTTGATGTTCTGTTGGTTATTAAGATAATAAAGTTCCCTTCAACCTACCTGACAAGAAACAGGAAAGTTGATATAGCCCTGAGGCAAGAGAGTGGACATGTACTATTATTTTTGCCATGTGAAGGAAAATTGTTTCTGATTTTGTTTTGTTTTGTTTTAGCAGTCAGATGGGAATTTGAACTTTTAATAATTCTGCTGGGACTGAGGAAAAATGCATTCATTACGTTGAAAGTTATGTATCAGATTTAAAAGACTTGATTTATTCACTGAAAAATTAACATTCAAAATCACACCTGTAATGGGCATAACCTCTTGAGTAAAGCGTCCAGCTTTCTCTGAGTTGAATGTATCTAGATGTATGAACTGGCTTGGATCTGGAAACTGTTACCTAAGCTATGGAATCCTCACTACTGATGCTGAAATTAGGTTTCTGTCCACCAGACCTCTATGTGTCAAGCTATATCTTAGTGGGCTGCTTATCTGTTTTGTTTCTCAGACACCTGTGGTCAATTAACCATTGCCACAGATCCCTTTAGGTCAAAACACTCTGATTACCACTTTTCCACATCTTATTGTGCTAATCGCATTTACCTTCCTTCTGAGAATTAAGTGCCACTATCTGGTTTACTGATCTAGCATCACATCATTTCATTTGAAGTCAGGGACTGTCCAGTGTACCAGCCTCATCATTTTCCCCAGTCTACAGAGCACAGCTACACAGAGCTCTTCCAGAAAACTGACACTCCCCTCCCCTACCACCAATAACACCTTTCATACTAGGAAAGAAGTATCTCCTGGATCATCCAATGAGATATAGTTTAGGGAAAGGATGAGCACAAAACTGATTCATCCTATTGCTCCCGTTTCCCTGAAGATTTGTTCTTTGTTCTAATATGGACCCAGGAATTTGTTTTAATCAGGAATGAGATGACAGGCAGAGAAAACTGCATTAAAGGATTATTTATATTACTCAGTTCCCAAGAGGAAGGGACATGCGATACTACGTAGGGCCACATGAGGAAGCACCTGGGTCAGTCAGTTGGCAGAAGGAATAAAGGAAATGCATGGCACAGAGCCTTTTTTAAGGGAAGAAATGGGCAATATAGGTAGGCATGCTGAATAAGCTTAGGCTTGGATAGTTTGAATACTTTCTGTGGGCTCTGGGATATCTGGGCGGTTCCTAGTTGTCAGGTAGCTAGCTCTCAGATAATTTAGGGCAAGGGCAATATTGATTTGCTGTGTGAGTTTGATAAAGAAAGTGGCTGGAGTAGATCCTATGTATTATTTGGCTTGTATAATCAAAGGTATGCTTGCAAGCAACTTTTTTGCTATCTCTAGGAATCACTTAGCCATGGGAGGATGGTTCCCTCCCTGGGTCTGCAAGGCTCTAAGATGCCAAAACATGAAAAAATGCGAAAAGTTTAAAATAACATGATTAATACAGTCATTTTCCTCTACAATATGCCAACAAAGTTTTGGCATTTTGATCTCAACAGTACACCACCTAGCAGTTAGGTTAGGTGAATAGCAGCCAATGCTAGATGAAAACACATCTCAATGAATTTGGGCTAGTCATGATTTTAATTTGTCTGCTATTTAATGAACTTAGAATACACATCATAACACAAGTTCCACACTTAAGGTGATACAAAATGACATGGTTCTATAATTCTTTCTGTTTATGGTCTGTCTTATCCCATAAAAAGCCATGTGTTTCTCAGTCTGAATGCAGTCAGAATTAGGTATTAAATATGGACCTTGAGGTAATAATGTGTGGAGTGGCCTTCAATAAAAATGGGCATTACTTGGTGAGTCACTGTCCTAGCTTTCATCATTGAACAAGTTTTTTTGTAGGCAAATCCAGTTCCTTAATTTATTGGGGGAGGGGGGGAACATATTTTTCCAATAAAAATGATTCAAACATATTCAAGAGTTCTGAGGTCTAAGTCTAAGAATCCTTCTTTTCCCCAACCAGTATATAAGAGATCTGGTGGAATTCAGCTCTCATTTGGAAATGCTGTTTTGCATGCCTTACAATTAGGCCCTGGATTGTCAGTCATAGCTTCTCTGTGTCCATATATAGAAGAAGGAATCTTTCTATGCTACCATAAGCTTTATGATCTTCCTCACCATGTTATAGTTGTGTAGCCTTCAATTTCTTACTTTCTCTATTTATTCCTTTGGTTGTCTAGGGCCACAGGCAGAAGATGAGTGACTCCATAATTTTTATGATCACCATAGCAACTAAATTATAGGCCTATTGATATCCCAAAGCCTTGCCCTCTATTTGCATTTCATCCCATACCACCACTGGAGATAATATGAGTAATTTTCCTGCCACCAATGTTGTGTATTATACAAGTCCCAGTTACCCCAGCTGGAGGTTGTCGATATTCTCCTCAGTTATGTAAGCAACCCAATCCCCAAATACCATACTTTTGGTCTGTTTCGTGGGATCCTGATCCCAGTCACTATACCAGTTAGGATCCTAAGAGGAAATGAATGGCATCCTAAAATTTGAACCCTAAAATAGCATCCTAATATAAATTACCTAACATTTAGTTTGAGAAAAATTTGATAAAGAGGCTACTAATAAAGATATGGGCAGTATGGGGGAAGTGACAAGGGATAAAGCAGTTCACAGAACTGGTAATAGTGGAGGCCATTACTATGTCCAGGGCTGACGGGGTATGGAGAGGGAATGATTAACAGAACCTGGAGGCAGAGAGCTCTGTGGAGAGGACTGTTTAAACAAATCTGGGATCTTTGGTTCAAGGACTTAGCTGACTGCTAGGACTACTGGTAAGGGCAGGCAAATACATGCATGTGTCTCATCTTTATCTCTTTCTTTGATCTCCTCCTATAGGTGCTCCTCGTGTGCCAAACATAACTAAAAGATGAAGGACTAGGAGTTCGGTGACGTAGTCCTTACAAGTAGCCTCCTGGAGTGCAAGGGAATTTTCTTATGTGGATATGGAAGGTCTCAGTTTGTGCCTTGTGGTATATTCCAGTTTGATTTGGGCTTGGCTTGCTTTCTAAAAAGGTTAAATCTACAACCTGACTCTGGTAGTCTATCCATTTAGTGCTGTTGCCTTGAGAGAGGCTAGAGGGATAGAAAATTGGGCCAACTCCTGGTGGGAAGTGTATAAAAGTGCAATCCATAGTGTGTTGAGGCATTTGCTCTGTATTCTCAAATTTGGGACAGTTTTAGTCACTCTAGCATGGGCTGGCAAATTTTCCACAAAGTGACAGATAATATTTTAGAGTTTTCAGGCTATATGATCTTTATCACAATTATTTAACTCTCATTATAGTGCAAAAGCAGTGATATACAGCCCTTAAACATGTGGAGTGACTAAGTTCCTATAAAACCTTATTTGTAAAACTAGGTTAAGAATAGGACTTGGGCTAGGACTATAGAGTGCATACCCCTAGTCTACAAGAAGCTGGAGTCAGGAACAGGAAATTGAATTGGAAGCCCAGTTATATAGACTGAACCAATCCGGCAGTAATTGGTGATTGCTCTGAGCATTAGTTAGCAATTTTGTGTTCAGGTTTGACCTTCAGACAAACTGATTTATAGCAGTGAGTATATGACTACAAGATTAATTTCAGACACGCCTGACTGGAAGGTTGAAACTGCTAAAATGCTCTTTTTCTAGTTAAGTTTGGTTCAGGGACCTAGCGGGACCAAGGCTTGCCATTACCCTCACTTTTGAGAAAGATGAAGAAGTTAGGTACCCTGTTCCAATGGAACTCTATGATACCTACGTGGATAATCCTCACTCTCCTACCAGATCCTTCCTTGTATGTTCTTGCAAGTAGGCCTTAGCGGTTGCTCTGAATTCATCCCCTTTTTTGTTCCTGGGTCTCAGAATGGACCTGCATTCATTCTTTTTCAGTGGGCCTGATCTCTAGAG
Organism: Suricata suricatta; assembly: GCF_006229205.1. Classification (NCBI taxonomy): domain Eukaryota; kingdom Metazoa; phylum Chordata; class Mammalia; order Carnivora; family Herpestidae; genus Suricata; species Suricata suricatta. The sequence continues at coordinate 71,176,105 of NC_043710.1, read as the reverse complement.
TCTACATTTTACTTATCTGGCCAATTCTAGTTAGGTGGGACATAGATTGAGATTGCTTGCATTTCCAGCTAGTATTTTTGTATATTTTTCATTTACTTTGCAGCTAAAGCTATGGTTGTATTTTATTGGTTATGTTTAAAAATTGAGCTGAACGTGGTAGATGTAGTTTTAAATCATTAAAAGGTTTAATTGGAGACTCAAGAATGTAATCCGTTTGGTTCTCTAGATTTATTAGCCCCTGAATCACACACAGCAGAAACCAAAATGTTGGAGAGTTCTTGTCCAGATTTTGAGTTACTTCATTGCGGTTTCAACATAGAGAAGGTACCATTCAGAGCTTTTAGCTCCAGATTCAAACACTTGATACTAGAGAGCTCTGAATTCCTTCCAAAAGTCCTGACACTTTAAAAAAAGTTATGCACTTTTCTTTTATAGTGGTAGGAATGGATTTCCATGTGTATAATAACCTTCTCTCAGTCCCTAAGCTATCAACGTTTCTGACCAAGGGCTTGCATTTGCACAAATAGGGGTTGGCTTGAGAGTGCGGCCACAGGGAAGACCTGTCATAATTGGCTCATGCAGGATTGTGTTAAAAAATTAAGCTTTGTTTTCACCTTGTTAATTGGACTAGGCAGGATTGTGAGTCGGCCTGAAGTGATCTCTAAAACAGACCTGCTCACCACATGTCTGGTTCAGGGGCTGTTTGCCATTTATAAGGCAGGATGTGAAAAGCAGCAGCAGTGGCTGCTAACTCGGCCCTTCTGGAGGGGGTCCAGAGCAGCTGGAAGGGAGCATAGAGTTAGGGTGGAGGTTCTATTAGATTTCGCTCAAGACACCAAGTGGAGGTTACGGCTCTCATAGTTCTTACTGCCGTGGAAGAGTAAGGAGAACAGCACAGGGGAGGTACCTCTCCTTGGGACCCACAATTCTCCCATGCATTCTGCTGAGCTTCAGAGGCCTGAGGTTGGGCAGGATTGCAAATTAGAAAGAGTGCTTGATGGAGGAACAAGAAATCAGGATTCCAGTCCTAACTCTGCCTTTAATTGCTATGTAAGGACGGTCTAATCACTCAGCCTTTTCTGGGAGTTGGTTTCCTTATCTGTAATGGAGAGATAATTAGTCCTTCCCTATCTCTCTCAAAGAGATGATGAGTACCAAATGAGAATATTAATGAATGTGAAAGAACTTCAAAATAATATAAAGCACAAGAGAAAGATATTATTATCATGGCTGCTAATAAAAATCGATGGACTCACTAGCATAGCAGTGCTTTCTGTATCAAACACAAACTCCTCCCCCAGTTTTCCAAGTCCTTTTCTCAACTGGACTCCACTTTATGAAGTATGGTTACAAATCCCTTCCCTGGACTCTGCTCTGACTAGACTATCTTCACAGTACTTCTTTCTACATCATAATTTGTTCTTCCCCACCTTTATGACTTTATGTATTTTGTTTCTGGTTTCCTCCCAACTCTTTTTTCACCTCCTCTCACAGCATCAGTCTGTCTCATAAAGCAAGTTCCATAAGGGCACTCCATTCAGCTCTCATCTCACTCAAAACAGTCCTTGGAAGATCACAGACACTTCCAGGGCATGAACACCATCTTTCTGCTGATAAGGTCTTCTCATTTCAGTTAAGGGCAATGCCATTCTGTATTCTTTTCCCTCTTCCTCATCCTTTCCCTCATATTCCACATTTCCTTATCCACCAAGTCTTGTACCTTCTGTCTCCTGAATCTCTGTAGCATTGTGGCTGCTTTACATTGGGTCCCAATCTCTGGTACCATGGATTATTATCACAGTTTACTGATTAGAGCACTGTTTCCAGTATGTTTCCCTACAATATATCTTCTACTCTTCTGCCAAATGGATGTTTCTAAATCACAAATCTGATCATACCAGTTCTCTGCTTCAGATATTTCAGTAACTCATGCTTTTCAGCTCTGAGTTCAAACATAGTGTGCTAGCACACACATCTCCTCATGACTTGGCTCCTAACTAATCGTCTCGCCACTGGGTATAAGTCCTTTTTTGGGCTTGAATTCATCTAAGAATCCAAAGAAATAGAAAAGAGTATAGGTAGAGATTTTCAAACAAATGACCATTTGCTCCTGGAGCTCATCCTTGCCACCCTTATGGATCACCACATTTGTAGGTTCTCTCCAACCTCACTTCTTGCCATTCACCCACATGGACACATAGGTTCAGGCATAGAGGCTCCCAATGATGTGTGGCTTTTTCAAGCCTCTGTGCCTTCATATTTTGTATCCTCTCTGCTAGGAATTCCCTTCTTACCCATCTTTGTCCGGCTAAAAGACCACTTGTCCTTCAAAACTTTGTTCAAATATTACTACTTCTAGGGCGTCTTCTCTGATTGTCCATTTTGTTTACTTATTCCTGCTTTCTGGTTCTAGGATAGCCTGAATAGGTCTTGCATCACACTTTTCCTCAACATAATTTTGATCCATTGTATGCTTACTTGCTACATTATTTGCAGGTAAAGATCTTGTCTTCATTAACTGTGTATTTCCAGCTCACAGCATATTACCTGGTATATAAGAAGCACTCAGTCAAATGTTTGCTAAATGGCATTACATTCTTCCTATCTAGAATACTCTTCTCCCTCCCTTTAATTAGTACGCACATTATAGTTTCCTTAAGATGAAACACAAAGACAGTTTATATAATCTTGCTTCTTTATACCCATCATTTAATGATCTTCTCTTTGAATGTCTCCATTGATAGTGTGTGGTTTTAACACTACGTGTTAATTTTGAGGTTGCTTTGAAATATGTTATCCCCAAAGCATCACTCTTCTTTAAGTATAAGGTAAAATGTAGGGTAGAGTGTCCTGGGAAAGGGGTCAGAAGACTTCATTCTAGTTTTAGCCCTGCCATGAACTAAATGTGTAGCTCTGGGCAAAGTGTTGATTTGTCTCCCCTTGGTTTAAATTTTCTTATCTTTCAAATGAGGGATCTGTGTAGTCTATAAGATAGCTTCCTGTTAAAAGGCTATATGCCACTAATGACTTTAATTCTTTTACATATCACATCTATGTATTTTAGTTTTCCAATTATTCTGTAGTTTCTGTATCCAAAAAACACCTTGTGTTGCAGTCTCTTTTTTGTTCATGTGCCACTAACTACACATCTGTAAATATATAAAATTAGGACTTAGTAAACTCTAAGCATCATCCTAGGAGATTGAGTGTGAAAATATGATGTAATACAGGGTTAATAAAATCATTTTTTTGCAACTTCAAGTCTCTAGATTGCTCCCTGAGTTGTTAATGTATACCTAGTACACATCCCTCTAAACAGGACTTTCCTTTAGAAGGAAGGCCAGATATGAATCTTCAAACCTTCTTTTTGAAGTAGGAATATCCTCCCATCTTGGGAAAAGAAGAATTCTGATTCAAAGTGGGTAGAAAGAGCTTGAGGAGACTCTAAAAGAGCTTCAGAGGAATTTTTGGAATCCAAATTATGCCAAGAAAATTAAGCAAAAATAAATCAGAAAAAATGTGGCTGTTTTTTTCTTCTTCTTGCTAATCTAAAGGAAAATGTTCTGTTTTTCATAGTATAATTTAAGATTTCATCAGACTATGAATTTTTGACTAGTGGTCAGAGACATTTTTATAGTTTCAAAGAAAGGCCAAAGGTTGGTGGCCTGGGTAATGAGCAATGACATTCATTATTACATCATACTGGCCTTTTTATTTATTTATTTATTTTATTCATAATTCTGTGTTTATCCAGGACAAGTGCTCTTCCTTTCCTTTAATCTCAGATTTTGAAAATCAGCAGCACCCTCTATACACACAGCAGTGACCATGTGTATAGAGGACTCAACCATGAGTCATAGAGGTCAAAAGAGTCACATATGAAGTGGTTTTGTATAGCTGAAAAGTAGATCTTAACCATCAAATCCCATCTCATAGGAATAAATACAGTTTTTCCTTGACTAATTTAGACTGGCTCTGTTGAACCTGCAACAGCTACATAATTCACCTCAATCAGCTCTTCCTTTTCTATTGGTCAATGTGGGTGGGAAATGGCCTTGATTTTCTAATTAAGGAAATCAAATTATACTAACCATACATTTATCATATGATTTACATTTGTAATTATTTGTTTATTTTTATATCTCTACGAACAGCATATCTGGAGCATTTGACACTTAAAGCAGATCAATTTTCATCCCTCCCTTGCTCTGTATATCACAAGTATTTTCTGTAGTGATTATTATTTTCTGTAATATTTGGTACAGTATACAATGAGTTCCTTGAAGTCAGGAACCATGTCTTACTTATCTTTGAATTTGCAGAGTCTAGTATTTTGCCTGATTGTTAAGTAGATTTCCAAGAAATGTTTATGAAATGAGTGAGTGAATTAATGGATTATCATCTGGCCAAGATTGATTACTAAGTGACTTTGAACCTTCTGGATATTATATATTGCATTATTAGAAGTCTGCTTTTTTTTTTTTTTTGTATGCCTAGATAATGCCTACAAAATTCTTTAAAGGTGTTATATAGAATTCTACCAATGGAAGCCTGTGGACTTGACAATAGGTTCATATGTTTCAATGTCAAGTCTGATCTCTTCAAGCCTTTCAAAACTATAGCTCCTGGCATTTCAAGTGCTTTAGCCATAAGCCCAAAGTGGGTCAAATGCCTGAACTGTCATAGCTAATTTGCCTTTACTATCAAAACTCTGTTCTGGATATTGGAATCACGCAATTGTGTCTCCTATCCTCTAATTGTTACTCACTTTTCATTTTTCACACTCATTTTGCAAGTACTGAAGTGCAAACTAAGTAGTAATTTGGGAGTAAAAACTGCACAGCTACATGATGCTTCAGTTTTCTACATAATATCAGTTGCTGCATAGAAATTCTTAGAAAGATGCTCAACTGAGTACCACCGTTTAAAGAATGTGAGTGCTCTATCATTCTGAGAGTAGTCCATTTTGAAATAACCTTCCTGCTAGGACCCTTGTTTATCCATGGCTACAAAAGCATGTCAGTAAACAAGAGTGCAAGCAATCTTAAAAAGTAACCTCTTTGCCAGTTTTACAATTGTAGCATGAAAAGCAGATTTATAAAAATGACTAAGATCTGAGGTGCTTGGGTGGCTCAGGTGGTTGAGCCTCAGGCTTCGGCTTAGGTCATGATCTCATGGTTCGTGAGTGTGAGCCCCCCATCAGGCTCTATGCTGACAGCTAGTTCAGAGCCTGGAGCCTGTCTTTGGATTCTGTGTCTCCCTCTCTCTCTGACCCTCCCCTGCTTGTGCTCTCAAAAATAAATAAAACATTAAAAAATTTAAAAAACAAAAAATGACTAAGATCTTAGTATGATTCCCAAATCATACTTTTTTTTTCAACCCCACAAGTGTGAGTGTATTCATTTTTTCAGTTAGTAATATCTTAAGCAATATCAGGCCTTAGAAGGCAAGCCGTGTGTCTTTTTATATTACACTTAAAAATGTTTTCAAAGTGGCCTAGTCTTCAAGGTGAAACCAGGCAGCTGGTAGGAGAATGTGGTCTCTGAGATGAGGAGGGCCATTCTCCCTCTTGATTAGTGCCCTGACATGTCAGAGCTTTGCATTTGATACTTGTCCAGATGAAGATGTTCCAGAAGAAATTCCAGTAACTTCCAATAATTCTTTTTTTATTGTTTTTCTTTTTTTCTTTTAACATTTGTTAGATTTTATCATTAGTATGTGCCTGGCTTCATGCTAGCCACCCTTGCATGAACTATACAATTGACTTTAATTTTCTCATTCACTCTATGAAATGGCTTTTATTTCTCTTCCTTTATACATAAAGCAACCTAGGTATTCAGGTAATTAGCCAATATTTAAAATTAGCTTTTCTTATTATTTTATGTAGAGTACTTTTTCTATAATACAACAGCAAAGACAGTGGTCAGTAGCCACTCGCTTACTTTTCCTTTCTAGGCTCTATTTTCTGCCCATCTTACCTCAAACATAAGTTGTAACCAAATTGACCATTTTTTTTTCTGTTGTCAGGCTTGCCATGCATTCTTTTGCCTCCTCGCTTCACACAGGTTATTCTTAGAGATCACCATTCCCTTTCTCTGTGCCTGACAAAATTCTCCCTACTGGAGCCCTCATAAAGGATTTTACCACCTCTGGGAAGCCTGTGATTTCCCCTAGCACCTGGCACTTCTACAATTATAGTTCTGATTACACTTTGTACTGAGGCCTCCCTTACTGTGCTGCCTGTAGCTATAAACCTTACAAAATAGGGTGGGGCCCATTAGAAGCACTAGCACTGTGCCTGGAGCCTAATAGGTGCTCACTGCATAAGTATTTATTGACTGTTGTTGAGTTTGATTGTAATTTTTCTGCTTTCTCTTCAAAACTCTAGTGTCAAATGTACCAACAACACTAACAGTGGTTGTCTCTGGAGTGTGGGACTGGGAGCTAGGTGGTGGGCATGGTGGGGGAAGCACATTTTTCTTTGTATATCTTTAGTGTAAATAACTTACCATGCTCATATATTAACTTGGAAATAAAAGCCAAAAGTATCAAAAAGAAAAAGAAAACTCTGGCCATATGGTTTTGAAAGGCTATACTCCCAACCCCCTCGACCCCTCACCAACACACACACACACACACACACAATCTTTCTCTAAATTTTTTCTATGTATTGGCAAATAAAGAACTCTCAACAGAGCAACCAGTGGATCTATTGGTTGTGAAATATTGCTACAGGGGCAAGTGCCTGCCATTTGGCTTCTTTAGTCATCCTGGATGTGAACCCTAGTCTGCTGCTACCAAACAGAGCACAAAAAGCCAAAACTGGGTAGGAAAATTTCTCCTATGCAAGACTTATGAAATAGTCAAGTCCAATATATTTGGTAGATCTATAGAAAAACTTTAATTTTCCCAAATATACATTATACATCATAAATCACTTGGCGCTTGAAGAAAACGAAGATATTTTGGCTGAAGTGTAATAGGATATTCTCTTTTGATAAGAAAACAATATAAATGTACTAGATATGAATCAGCCATAATAAATAATCCAGAAGATTTTTTAAAGTAGGAAAAAGAAAGTTTTTCAAGGCTATAAATACATAACGGAACAGACTTTGAGAGAATATATTGAAGCAACTTGGAAGCAAACTCCATTAAGGGAAGATTAAATTAAAAGCTCAGAAAAACTTGAAAGTGCCCTTGTTTTGGAGGATATTATAGAGACTCTCAAGTGGAAATAGAATGTATAGTAGTTGATCATAAATATAATCTGTTAAGGAACACATATTAAGGTTATTTTAATCTGACAAATGGCTATTAAGTGTTCTTTCTAGGAATGTAGTTCTCTCTTAGGTACTGCAAGGGGTATAGTATATAAGGCTGAGTACTTTCCCAAAGGGAATTAACAGTTTAAAATGTGAAAACGATAAAAACAAGTGTTGAAATAATCCACAATAACCCGAAAATTAGAATTATCATCTGAGAGGTACACACAACATCCTAAAAAGTAGAAGAGGGGAACATCAAATAGTAGAGTCAATGAGAGACTTCATGTATGGCAAGTGGCCTTAGGGATGTGTGGTGAAGCAGGGAACATTCTAGGAACAAGGCATAAGTAGGAACATAGGCTCAGAGGTGGAAGGTGTGGAGTAAAAGGACTAGCAGGGTCTATTCTGGCTGTAGCAGAAGATACATTTGGGGAACTGGTAGAAATGAAGCCTGAGAACCTAGTTTTGGATGAACTTGCCCTCCAACTGGCAGAGGGGAGGCAATGCAGAACTTAAAAAAGCAACATTCTCAGACTCAGAAGACCTGGGCTCAAGTTCTTCTTTAACATTTCGGCATGATATTCACTCTTCAGCATGTTCTAAATAATTATTTTCTTCTTCACAGAGCCCAGAGTTGGTGTGAGGAGCCAGTGAGGCAAGACTTTGTAAAGTAAGAGGGAAAGATACATATAAAAATCATTCCCTCTGCAGTGTTGGTCTCAGCTCGAGAAACTAAGCTGTGTTACTTACCTAGGATTCATTCCTGCATTTCTTGCTGCATTTTGATTCCAGAAATATAGTTCCAAGAGTGCCTAAAGATTTATTCAGAAGAGAACATGTTCTAAATACAAGGTCTACAAGTGATCGAGATAATGATTGTCGTAATGAATGTAAAGTGCTTAATAGAGTCCCTGGAAACCATCACAAGTTTAACAAATTATGAGCATTATTATTATCATTATTTTTATGTTTGATTTAAGGGTAGTGGGCCAGGGTCAGGGTGCAAAGATATGGGACTCCATAGGGTCATTCCTGAGACCTAAGAAAAGATGTGACAATAGTACAATGGGTAAAAATGAAAGAGTGAATTCATGAGGTGTGGGGAGCACAAAGGAGCAGGGTTGTAGACCATGAGCAGCCTGATGGGGCACTTGAGCATGAAATCCATTGGAGTCCACTGAATATGTCACGCAGTAGACAGAGTCACTGATCACACACACCACATTTTGGGCAAGGAAAATGTCATGGACTTAGGTGGCTCCTACAGCAGCATCACTTCAAGGACCCAGAAGAGAAGGGGAGGGAAACGGTGGAAGGCAGCATGTTGCTGAGGGTAGAACTTGAAGTCATGTAGAGCTACCTCTGTGAAGACTTTGACAACTCTAAGAAGGAGTTTCAGGAAGCTAGGGTAGGAGACCATGAACTATTATTTAGTTATTGTTTTGTGCCTCTTTTACCCCTGCATGTCCCCTTCCAACCCCCAAGCTGGTGTGATGTAGGGTAACATTGGTTACACTGAGATGAGGAGGGACAGAACTTCGCTTAGGAAGATAGTAGCATGCAGTGGAACGGGTTGAGGAGCCGAGCAAAGACATTCCTCTGATACTTCATGCTCTTCTCACCACCCCAGGGGGTGGGCAAGACTGTTCCTTATCAGAAGGAAAGAAAATGTTAGAGTTACTGTATCTATTTCTCTAACAGAAATAAGAAAACTATTAACTCACTGAACACTCAAGCTCATATTTGACACTTCTCAATTTCATTTCTCATATCAAAGGGCAAGAATCCTAATTACAGCTGACCAAAAACTATTAATCATTTTTAATTGGGCTGGATAACACTATCTGCTGGTTTAATAGATGAGCCTTTGGTTTGTTGCACTTTACAGCAGTTAAAGACTTTGGACAACTTGTTATTTTAGCTTTTTAGTAATGTGTTGATCTTTCAACATTTACTTTAATATTTAGCAGCACATGTTTTGGGTGTCCATATAGTGTTATTCCAGTGCACCCCTTGATTCTTTGCCCCCTCATTTTTCTGAGATAGTCATAACATAGGTTTTCATTTCAACCTGTAGGTGACTTTGAAGACATATTGCCATATGGTGCTAAAACATTATAATACATCACTGCTTGTTTGCCAGATGTTGTTCTACTCTGCTAGGCAGTGATTCAAATGCTCTGTGATGATTTTGCAAAATGAATCTTCCTAAATTGGAGAGTTTTAATTGTCACTTCCCATCTCATTATTATTGGCTGGGTATTTCAAAGATACAAGAAAAACAGTTTGAAATGAATCCATTAGATATGCAAATAGCAGTATTTCCTTTTGCCCAGGTGCCTGCCAGCTTTGCGTGTGACAGCATCCCCGTTGTACAAAGTGGAAAACAAAGTCACAGGATGCTGACTCCATCGGGTGACTTGGATGTAGATAGGTACTGCCAAGGGTTCATTCAAGGCACTGGGATTTCAAGGCACTTTCTTTATTGTGCAAGCAGAGACAGGCCTAGACTTTCTTTAGTTTGAATACGCAGCTGTTTACATGGCATGCTTTGAGAAGGGCCAGGAAGGCCTCAAATTATCTCTTTATGCATTTTCATCACTATTGATTTAGTATTTGAAGTAAGGAGCTTTTTCTCCAGAATTTGTCTTTTAAATAGTCCTATATTACAGGAGTGGGGCAGAGTTTGTAGTGTATGAAGTTAAAATCAGTTACCTACCTTTGGTTGCCTTTATCCTATATCCATCTTCAACCTGGGACCCCTCTTGCCTGCTAAGCACTCAATGACTGTCATGAATAGATGAATACATGAACAAAAGAACATGGCTGGCCTCCATAGGAAGAACACTAGTAAAGAATGTATGCCTTGGCAGGTGTGTGGAGTGGAAATATTCCGGGGATGGTAGGATAGTAAAATGGCAGGTCAATTTACTACCTAACATGCCTTGGAGTCCCAGGACATGTTTTGGCAGAAGGACTTCCTTGCTAGACCTCCTCTCTGTAGAGTTACTGAGTGCAGCTTCATGGCTAGTACACCTACTTCCAATGCTGGTGCCCAGTACAGCTGATTCCTTGTTGGGATGGATCTTTCTACTGTTAGTGGTTGAGAAAGCTTTCTCCAGAGTGTTCTGTGCTGGTTGTGATAGAGCACCAGTTTTTCACCTAGCCTGGGTCAAGCTCCAATCTGTCCAGTTCCACTGTCATTGATAGAGCTGCCAATCTGGCAGACAGCAGATCCATCACTGGCTTTCTGTCAGATGCTGCTTTCATGTGTTTTGGCACCTGGACCACAGGACTTTTCCTGGCAAAACACCAGACTTTTATAAAAAAATGCCTTGAACAGGGATAACCCTTGGACCTGGAATACATTTGAAATCATTACAGCAGGATTCAGATTCACAGTCAGACATTGGTATTCACACCACAATGGAGAAATTCAGACACTGATGGATTTCTGATAGTGCAGAATGAGCACTTAATTCAGATAGGACATAAAGGCAAATCCAGGAGAGAGACTGTTCCTCTAGAGGTGATGGCTTCAGTGAATAGCAAGAGGATTATAGGACAAAATTCAGATTTTCACTGTGCAAATTCAAACTATGGTAGGAATATACTAAGATGTTATATTGCAGCAGCTGGGAATTGTAAGGTTTGAAATTGCTAGTGGGTTAAACAAATAATTCAACTTCATTTACTTCACTTTGGGAAAAAAATGGACAACATTTTCTATTGACAAGTATTTAATATATACTTACTAAGGTAACCACTGCTTGGCCTTTGTGTGCTAAGCAGAGGGCTAAAGGCATTTTGTGTCTCATTTCTCTCAATTCTCATTACATTCCTGTGAAGCTGGTATTATTATGCCCATTTTCTGGGTAATGAACCAGGCTTAGAGATGTCAAATGATTTGGCTTGGGTCACACAGCTAGGAGGCGGTAGATAGAAGAGGCTTAAGAGTAAAATTAGTTTTAAAACTAGCCCTATCCTGTGTCCAACCACTGTGTTCAACCACTTTGTTAGGCCAGGGGAAGGGAGGAGATTCTGGGGTACCCACGCAGATCCTCTGTAACTGGCCTATGCACCCTCCTTAGGCCTGGCTGCGTGTTACCTGCTAATGGCTTGCAGCTTCCCCAACCCCTTCTCCTGCTGCCATTGCCCAGGGTTACTCATCCCTCCCCAGTGCTGTGGCTCATAACAGACTGATACTTCAAGGCAAGAAACTCTGTGCTGTGGTTTGTACTCTAGAAAGCCTGAGCCTTGTGAATATTGCCAAGGATGCACTGCACTGGGGCTACTTTCCACTTCCTATTCCATTCTCTTCTCTTTCTCACAGGTTCATCCTTTAGAGCATTCTGTCAATAAATCACATCCACTTAAGAATTACCTAGAAAGTTCTGCTTCTAGGCCACCTGAGCAATGGAGTTTCTTCCTTTAAGAAGCATACAATCTTAATGTAAGGAAGAATTTTCAAAATAGCCAGAGCCACTCAAAGATAGAATAAATTGTTCAAGTCAGGACTAGAGTTCTGTCTTTCAGGAAGTATACAATATAGGCTCGGCACAATCATTTGGGCACAGTGTTGTACAGGGATTTCAGACATACACTGGGAGGAGGCACTAGATAAAGTTTAACTTCAAGGTTTAATGAGGCCATGAACTGAGACTTATTAATTTTTTTTCCATTTTGTAAAAAAAAAAGTGGTATTGTCTCATGATTAGGAATATGGATGCCACAGCCTGACTTCTTGGGATCAAAGCCTACCTCTAATATCTATATGTTGTATAACCTGAGCCATGTTTCTTGACAACTCTGTGCCTTGGTTTTCTTATCTGAAAAATGAAGGAATAATAGTACATAACTCAAGGTTTGTCATGAGGATTAAATTACTTGGTAACATGTGAAATGCTTTGAACAATACCTATCATATAGCAGGTGCTCAATCAATATTAACTAATCTTTTGTATCTCTCTATTTGCATGACCCAAACTCACGGAAGCTTATTATATTGAACAACAAATATGTTTTTTGCATTGTTGTTGTTTCTTTCTCTTTCCTATCATGTTGTAAACTCCTCAGTTAGAAGGAATACTTTAAAAAATTTGAGATAAGATTCACACATCATTAAATTTATTCTTTGAAAATATACACTTCTGTGACTTTTAATATAACCGCAAAGTGATGCAACCCTCACTACTATATGATTCCATAACATTTTTACCCCCTTTCCCCCTCCAAAAGACACCCATGCCCATTACTAATCCTCTTGCACTTTCCCTCCTTCCAGCTCCTGGCAACTGCTAATCTATATTTTGTGTCTGTGGATTTGACTATTTTGGATGTTTCATGTCAACAGAATGATATAAAATGTGGTCCTTTGTGACAGACTTCATTCACTTAGCATAGTATTTTCCAGCCTCCTCCATATTATAACATGTATAAGTACTTCATTCCACTTAATGGCTATATAATATTCCATATTTTATGTATCTATTCATCAGTTGGTCAACCCCCCCCCCCCACTTTTTGGCTATTATGAATAATGCTGATAAGCACATTTGAGTACATGTTTTTGTGTAAATATGTGTTTTCACTTCTATGTTTCTTTCTTTCTTTCTTTATTTATTTATTTTGAGAGAGAGAAAGAGACAGAGCATAAGCTAGGGAGGGGCAGAGAGACACAGAGACAGAATCTGAAGCAGGCTCTAGCCTCTGAGCTATCAGCACAGAGCCTGATTCAGGGCCAAACCACAAACCGTGTGATCAGTACCTGAGCTGAAGTCAGACGCTTAATCAATTGAGCCACCCAGGTGCCCCTTGCCAATACTCTTTATTGTCCGTCTTTTTGATGATAGTTCTTTTAAAGGGGTAGGAAGTAGTATGAATTTCATTCAGATTTTGACTTCCATTTCTGTGATGATTAATAATGCTGAGAGTATCTTTCTGTGCTGTTGTATATTTATATATCTTCTATGGAGAAATGTCTATTCAAATCCATTGCTCACTTTTTTAATTGGATGAATTTTAATTTTATTGTTGAATTGCAATAGTTCACTATATATTTGAATATTAGGCCTTATCAGATATATGATTTCCAAATATTTCCTCCCATTCTTTTGGTTATCTATTATTTTTATGACAGAGTGCTTTGAAAAGCAAGTTTTTAACTTTGATGAAATCGACCTTCTCTGTTCATCTTGTATATCATATGTTATGCTTGTACTTTAGGCATTATATCTAAGAAACAAGTCATTAGGATTTATACCTATGTACTTTGTTAACTTTGTCTCTTTTGATTTAGGATCCCCTATGCAAAGCATGATGTCTAGAATCTAGTAGATCCTCTAAACATGTTGTTGAGTTAGCAATGGGATGTATTGGAATGTGTGGCTAGACTACATGGGCATAAGTTACTTTGTTTTAGTATTTCTACGTTTCCACCTAGCATCTGGCATTTTATTTGCAGAGTAGGCAGTGCTTTAAGGTTTTTTTGCTGGTTGGTCATTGAAATCAAGAAGTCTTATGATATTCTCACTTGATATTGAGGCAAGGAAGATACTATTAGCTCCATTTCATACAAAATAAACCTGAGAAGCAGAGATTAAGAGCTACTCAAGGCCATTCAACTAGTGAAGGAGCTCTATCTCATTTTTAGGGCTTCCTTATTTAGCTCAAATGTGTCGGCTCCTTTTTCTAGGCTTAGCAGTCACCAGGGTTCCTTAGGTATTTTTCTTTTAGTCACATATTTATGACTCTCTCTGAGACTTTTGTATGAACACGTAGCCCTATGCACATTGAATACACTGAAACTGACAGGTATTAGAACAAATAATCCTTGAAGCATTTTTGTCCTTATTCCCATGTTCTCTTCTCTTTGTCTTTGTTAATATTTGCTCCCTTTCTTTTGTCTTCATGGACAAACTGGACTTAAAACCTGAAAAGCCTGTTCTCTGATCACCAAGAGTATTCTCTTGCCTGTGCCACACAATTCAGCACTCAGTTTCTATGTGTGATGCCCTCGATTGTTATTCAGTTATTTTGAACTTGTAGTTCTTTTCTACTTCATTTAATTGTAAGGTTCTTGAGCACAGGGATTATATCTTTTATATTTTATACATTTCTCCACAGTAGCAGGCAAAATTTTTCCATTCTTCTGAGATTTCTACTTTATTTGCTTTATACTTCCATCTTGTTTGTCTATCCATTTACTGTATTTTGTTCGATTTATCCATCACTTTCTCCAAGAAGCCATTGCCACATGCTACCTTCTTCTGATTGCATGTGACTACTGATTTAAATAGCTCATGTGTCATTTATTTCACACTGCCTGGGGTCCTAGATGTTTATAGTCATCGCTTACTTCTCTTACTACTCCTACTAAATTCTATGGTTCTTGAGAGGAGCCATTATTTATTATGCAATTTTATGCCTTTCCATTCCCAAGAACAAGACTGGTGACTTGCTCATACAAGGGCTCAAAACAAATATGTGCTTCCTGAAGATCCTTAAAATTATGGAAAATGAATAAGATTTGGAATCATATGTCTGAAGTTGAATTTCCACCTCTGCCATTGGGTGACCCCCAGCACATTACTTCTTAATGGACCTCAGAATTCTCATCTGTAACAAAGCCTATTTCAAATCAGAGTTGAGAGATTTGAGTAACAAAATACATAGGGAAGCTTACTACTGGTAATGACAGTTATTCTTGTCACCATTCTGAAGTAACAGACAAGACTTGAGTTTGTCACCAATAAGCATATATTGCTTTGAAGCATCTGGTCCTTACCTACAAAGTCAGTCCTGGACACTGAAAATCAGATGAAAAGTAAGAAAACAATTTCAGGAGGTTCTCAGGCATAGATTCAGTGCTCAAAGATGTACATTTTGATGCTAGACAGTCTGCTTTCTCTTTAGACCATTTCCAGGCTTAACCAGGTCTGTGCCTTTTTATATAATTCAATCTGCAAGTCTGCCACTTACTTAATGATTCTATTGTTGACCAATATAGTACAGCAACTGAGAAGGACAATGTGTCTATATGCAATATAGTTTCCAGCTCACTGCTGGTGCTCAGTGAATGTTAATATTAGATACTTAAAATAGAGCAGCTTCTATTGTAAAGAGAAAAACTTTAACAAAAGTCAGCCCTTCTCTCTTCTTGTTAACATACAGATACCATTATTAAAGAATTGCTACAAAAATGAGTTCACTGCCTTGAATGTTCTCTGTGAAGAGAGAGCACACTTTAAATTGTTGGATGGTGTACGTAGCACAGAGCTTCATTGACAATGTTAAGGAGCCAATTTCCACTCAGTTCATCATCCATATTAAAAATGAAACTAATAGGTGCCCAGAAGTCTCCTAGGAGCTGTAAGGGCAAGCCTAGTAATTGATTTTCCATTGAGCACGTAAGTAAGAATAGAGAACCAAATTGCATTTCATTATTATTTTTTTTTAAGCCAGCAAATGAGTGAGCAGAATAGATCCAGGGTGAACCTATCAGCCATTGTGTGGTAAATGACTTTTTTTCTAGGGCTGTGCCTCCAGGATGTTCTTTCTGTGATCTTGATGGGTGATCGCTATAGATCCCTTTGAGTTTCTTCATATATTTCCATATTTAGCATCTTTCACTGAAGAATAGGGGAAGGGCAGAAATGTAATGATCAGGTACTTTCTTTAAACAGGAAATTAAGTGAATGCAGTTAGTTCTAGCATGAAAATGTCCCAAACAGATAATCTGTGGCAGATGAATTTGACATAATGCAATATTTATATATTTCAGGTGTACATTAGGAATTAAGAATCCTACTTTTCAGTAATTATTTTGAAGCCTCCAGGTCCATTCTAGAATATTCTGAGAGCTGCCAGAGGCAAATGAAATTTGCTATAGAAGGAGATATACTTTTGTTTCTTTCAGGCCTTCATTCACAAACATTTCTAAAATACCTGCTTAGGTACCAGCTACTTGGGCTACAGACATGATGCTCTTCTTGTGTAAAATAATTCCCAGTCTGTGGTTAACAAGCAAAATAAAAGATCTCTATCCTCAAAGGAGTTATAATTGAGGGCAACAGTGGAACAATATGAAAGAGAGAAAACATCTAAATGATACACTTTGAGGGTGACTAAAAATTCAGGCAAGAAACTACTTAACCTTTTTGGTACAAAGATCTCTTTAGGTTTCTAATAAAATATTAGTGGTGCCTGGGTGGCTCAGTCAGTTAAGTATCCAACTCTTGGTTTCAGCTCAGCTTATAATCCCACAGTTCAAGAGATAGACCCCTGCATCAGGCACTGTACTGATGGTACAGAGCCCACTTGAAGATTTTTTTCTCTTTCTCCCTCACTCAGGCATGTGCTTTCTCTCTCTCGCTCTTGCTCTCACTCTCTCTCTCTCACTCTCTGGCTCTCACTCCCTCTCTCTCATAATAAATTAACTTTAAAAAAGTATAAGGTTAATTACATCCACTAGAAAATAGCACATAAGCATTTACATATAAAATTTTGAATATAGTCTCAGGGAAACTTTTAAAGTCATTGGTGACGCCAAAGTTAGGAGCTCACATAATAATAGGTGTCTAAATAAAACATGTGTCAATATTGAATACTTTCTCCAAGGCAGGCTGTGTGGATGAGTTAGGACTTGAATTGAGTGGCAAGGTTAATGGGTAGTACAATACAGATTTGAGAGCCACTGGTGGCCTTTGAACAGGGACTCATTAAAGAATTTTAAAAAATAAATTAAAAAAAAAAACCCAAAAACCACAAATTTGTAAGAGAGACTTGAGCTGGTTAGATCCAACCCTCTGCATGCCAATACCTCTGTCAAGTGGTCATTTACTTTATGTGTGGATGAACACATTAGTGGGGAATCACAGTGTAATCTGCAAATTATTCCACTGTTGAATGTCTTTAAATAATAATAATGAAATGCAATTTAAAAATTACTTTGTCATATCAAGATTAATTTTTTTTTTAATTTCACCTTCCCATCCCATGTAGATCATCATGATTTTGTTCTCTGGAAACACAAAATAAAACTAATCCTTTTTTCACTTAACAGTTTTTCTCATGATTAAAAATAACTGTTATATACCCTTTAAATCTTCTCCTGAAAGGCTACACATCTTCAGACTTCAATCTGATAAACATGATATTTTAAAGGGATTAGATTGGCAAACATGTAAGATAGATTAGAGCAGGGAGGAAAAAAAACTAAATTTGGGGAGACTAGTTGGAAGGCAATTGCAATCATGATGGTCAGAGAGGACCAGAGAGGAAATGAAGAATGAAGTGAAATTCTGGATGAAAGAATTACCTGGTGATAAATGGCTATAGGGGATGAACAAGAGATGTGATTCAAAAGTATCTCAAAGAATTGTGGCCTGGGACACTGGAAGAATAATTATTATAGCCCACGGTTTTCAAGGGTTCAGTTTGGCATCTTTCTACATAATAGGGTGTGTTCTGGTGTAATAGTTAAGAGCATGAGCCCCAGCAGCAGGATGAGTGGGCAGGTTCAAATTCTGGATTCATACATAGTTTAGGTGACATCAGGCAAACTACTCAACCTATTTGTATCTTCATTTCCTCTTCTATAAAATGTAAATATTCCAATATGTATAACAATTTTAGCTAACCTGCAATTAAGAAATACTCCATTGGTTCTAAGTGGAGGTAGATGAAGTCCAAGTTATAAATTTTAAAACAAACTATGCAGGAAGGGAACAATCAGGAACTATGGTCAGGTCATCATGTTAGGGTAAGAACAGACACCACAGACTGAAATGAAGTTAGAATACACAAATGAACAGAGTCGGTTGCAGGGTCAGAAACACTGGAGGTCAGACTATGGACATATGGGTAATTTGCCATTTTTTTCAAGACACATGGCACAAACGGGGTAAGTTTGAAAAGGCACTTCTCCAGCCTGGAAAAGCAAGCCTTACAAATACTTGTTTCCCTGTGCAATTTTTCTTCACCTGACCCTAGCTCATGGGTTAATCCTTATATATACAGATTACCTATTTCTCCAGGGTGAGGAGGGTAAGAAGGTCACCTGGTTGAGGATGTCAGACTCCAGGCAGTGGGCAAACATGCAAGTAGAGGTGTTTTATGAGCAGTTAGAACTCAGCTGGAGATGTTGCTGGTGGCAAGGTCAGTTTCTAGGTGTTGGTGGATGCTTGGGAATGGTTGGGCTCATTATATATTAATGCATTCAGATGTTGACATCTTCCAGGGATCTCTCTGTTTTGGTGTCTGTCCATCCTGAATCTTTTCCCATCCTTAGAAATTTTAAGATGATTGATTTATAATCAAAGTTGACAAAGTCCATGCAGGTTGTGACAGAGCAGTACAGGTGGTTTTAATCAGGGGCAAGCCAATTACCTTTCTGAGCTTGTTTCTTCATTTGTGAAGTGAGAATTAATAATAACACTTGCTTTGTAGAGTTGTTTTACGAATCACATGAGTTGGCATTTATACAGTCTTTTGCATAGCACCTGGCAGTTGGAGGTCACCAAAAACATGTTAGTTGAAGAGGATGATGACTATCATCAGTTATTTATTGAAACCCATCCTGTATGTCTACGGCCATACCACTCTGAATGCACCCAATCTCATCTGAAACCCATCCTGTGAAAATATATATGGAGAAATCAATGTCAGAGAAGCTATTTGTTGGGTCTAATTTACTTTTTTTTTTTAACATGATTTTTATTTGATTCATTTAATTCTCACCTAAAGGTTTCTGGAAACCAGGCAAATGTCACCAGGTTTTTTTTTTTTTAACTGCCCTTGGCTCCAAATGCTTGGTCAGAAAAATCATTCCATATGTTTATTCACCTTGAGAAGCTGAGTTTGCTGTATCCAATTTCCCTGTTTACTCTTCCCGTGCTAATGTTGTTGAGCATGTACAAATACATTCCTTATCATTCCAAGTAGGTCTTGGGCTTAATTATGGATTATGAGAAATAAGCTGAATGTTTGAGCACTTTGGAGCCTGGTGAGACCGATTTGTTCAGAATGTTCAGAATGGTTAAAGGCATTTCATTCCTTTGGAAAAGGAAAAAAAAAAAAAAAAAAAAAGCTTGGTGCAGCTCACTTGTGATTCATGAAAGATGAAGTGTGGCTGAAGTCAAATGATGGGTCCCAGACCTCACTCACTCAAATTGATTCATTAGGACCTGTGTCAACTCCCCCCCAGAGGCACACATGCAGTCAGATGCTCAGAGGATCGAGGACTTATAAGACCTCCCAGGAGGAGTAGTCAGTATGGAGCACTCTCCTCCCCGGTCAGCCAGGGAGCAATGAGGGTGTGTGAGTTGATTAGTAGCCATTTCTTTGCTTCGTCTTTCTGTGCACCCCAGAGGCTGTGCTTGTTAGGAGCGTCTCTTCCCTACAGGAGGATTCTGGCAATGTGGAAGAGTTGCCCATTGCAGATAATTAAAAGTAAACTGGCTTAAGCTAATATCTAGCCTCCTTCCTGATCCGGGGAACTGTGGAAAACCAAGAGGATAGGGAAAATATGGATGCATTTAAAGAAAACCAAATTTATGAATTAATTATAGGAATTCTCAATTTAAAAAACATAAGAGGTTGCCCATTCCAAAGGGACAAATGGCACTTCTAATTAGAGCAAGTGAAAGTTTCACTCATTCATTTATACAATCTTTTGTGCATCAAATATTTCTTGACCTCTTTTCTGTACTAGGCACTGTGCTAGCCAGAGAGGATTAAGTGATGAACAAGACACAGACATTACTAGGTTTCAAAAAGTTCACAATATGGTACGAGAGGGAGACTAGTAGACAAAGGATCACAACACAGGGTGAAGGATGTTGTGACAGAAGGGAGCACAAGGGCATGGAATACTGGAGAGCAGAGGAGAGAAAGTTCAGTCACTTAGAGGAATAGTCATGAGAAAGCCAGCTGAAGAAGGGACACAAGAGACTTCCAGGTGCACAAACAGACTGTAAGGGCTCAGGGTGTTATGGGGAAACTGCAAGAGGGATGCTGGAGGAGGCAGCAACTAGCTACTTTGTTTGAAGTTTTCCTTGTTAAAGTCTTTGACCAAAGACAATTTTCATTTATGGTGTAAGTGGCCACCAGAAATTCCTCCACATCAGCTAACCAAGCATGAGGCATACAAGAATCATGAGATTTTTATTATCATCAACAGTAGATCCACATGATCTAAAATCCCAAAGTCCTCTCTGTCTCAGCAATACCTGTTTCACTAGATCAAGACCAGTGCCTCATCTCCTTGTTTTATTCCCATGCAATCATCAGCAACCTTGCTCCTCCTCCTTGATGCCTGGGAAGGATCCAGAAGCCTGCTGAAACCAGGGATGGTCAATAGTCCTTGCTAAACCAAAGGATAGCCTTGATTCTAAACTAAAGCTGATGCTGTGTACCTGCCTCTGGCTCTAGCTTCTGAGACATGTGGTGATGTAGGCAATGTAGCATAAATAGAAACACATTGCACTTATTCTTCCTGCTTCACTGCAAACACTTGGGACGTGCTTTAGAGCAATTGTGAAGAGTGTCAGGTCCAAGGACACTGGGAACTGGCTCAGGGAAATAGTGTATATCAGAGGATGAAATCCAAAATTGTCATCAAAAGAACATTGGCAGATGGGTGGATGGATAACTCTGCCACAGGCACATAGAGATTATTCAGATACTCAACTGTTCTGTCGATTATTCCAGGAATGTCTGAAATTGTGTTCTATAGCTGGCCCTACCTATTTGGAAGGTCATGAACTTGAGACTGTGTGCTGGGGCTTATGGGGAGGGGGGGTCAGAGAGACCTAGAAAGGACAGTTATGGTCCCTCAAAATGTGAGATTTGTGAAAGCTCAGGCTGTGCAAATCTCCAAAATATTTTTGTGCGTTGATTTTCACTTCTGCTTTAGATGGACACTTCTCAAAATTCACCAGCCTTGACGTATTTAGTGTAAAATGTCATGAGGCTTGCTACTTAATTTGAATGGTTCAATTTAAATATATACCGCTGAGCTTCATTACTCATGGATTCCATATTTGAAGATTTGCCTACTGGTTCATTTATCTGTAACCCTAAGACCAGTACTCACAGGGCCTTCATGGTCATTTGGAGACATGTGCCAAGTGCTGAATGATTTGTATCTCCTGAAATGGATATGCCCAGCCGAGGTCACGGAGCCATCTCTGTGCTTTCTGGTTTCAGCTCTCATATTGTAAATAAGTATCCTTTTTACTGTCTTTTTAGTGCCACTTTTTTTTCTATTTCATAGCCCCTAGGCCTCATTCCGACCTGTTGTCCAGTGTTCCTGATTGCATGAAGGCTGTGATGTGCCTCATGGAGAAAATATGTTTGTTAGATGAACTTCCTTCAGGCATGAGTTAAAAGTGCTGTTGGCTCTGAGTTCACTGTTACTGAGTTTACAATAATATTAAACAAGGTGACTTTAAACAAAAATTAATGAAACAGGTTAGATATTGGTTGGTTGATGAAAATATTATGACCAGAGGTGCACAGGAATCTAATCCTGTATTTTCCATTGTAGCAATGGCTCCGTATTCACTCACTGAATGTTTTCAGTGACTTTATAGAACATATTTATATCAAGTAACATGAATTGACTGTACCTGCACAAAAAATATCTGTATGCATATACCTGTATGTGCACACATATACACATTTCCATAGACATACTCACATGCAAACACATAAAGCAAATGCAAGTAAGCAAAATGTAATGGTAGTAGCTAGTGGCTTTTGGTACTGGATATGTAAGTGAGTGTTCATTGTACTCTACTTACAAAAAATATTTTGATTTAGTTTGGTACATAAAAATATTTGAGGAAATAGTGTGTCATTTTAAAAGATTTTATCATGGATGTAAATTTTTGGAGGTACATAATGTCACAGGTTCTCAGAAGTACAGAAATGTAGGTCTTTGAGATCTCAGCAAGCAGCTGTTTTTGTGATCTGGACCCAGCACTCCCTTTAACTCTCTGTGCGATCTTGGGCAGGTCAGCTACCCCTCTGGGTGAGATTAAATTGCCCCTGGAGTCTCCTGTAACTCCACTATTCTGTCATTTTAAGTGAGCCCTAGACAGGTTAAAATGCCAATACAATTTAGATATTTTAGAAGGGAGTCGGTCATAGAATCCAGTGCAATGCTGATTACATGATACTAAAGTATGGGGTTAAGTTTTTTTGTTTTGTTTTGATTTTTGAGAGAGAGAGAGAGAGAGAGAGAGAGAGCGAGAGAGCATGTGCATGTGGACATACAAGTAGGGGAAGGCAGTGGAGGGCGAGAGAGAAATCAGGCTTTATCTGATCCCACACAACTGTGAGATCATGACCTGAGCCAAAATCAAGAGTCAGATGGTTAACTGACTGAGCTACGCAAGTGCCCCTAAACTACAGGGTTAAAAAAAAAAAAAAGCACCTATTAAAACGAAAGAACAATCACGTGATTGGCAAATATTCAGGGAATGGAACTCCCCTGTACAAAGTCAAGTATATTTAAAAAACAATCATAAACCTTCAAATAATATAGGAAGCATATAGTGACAAGATTTCCTGGTCACTTGAACAGTTTCCATTTCTTTTTAAGTCAAAAAGGACTTACCTTATTATTCATGAGGAAAAATTTGTCTTGTATCCATAGCCATTTCTTTAAGTGTCTTGAAGGCACCATTGTATAAATAGAACACAGGGTTTGGAATATGTGAAACCTGAATTCAAATTTTGGTTTCTCCAACTTCCTATTGCTGTGGTCTTGGCAGAATTCTATATCTTCTTTGAGCCCCTGTTTCTTTGCCTATAAAAATGCTGATAATATTTGCCCTGCAAGAAGATCATATGAGATAATCTTATAAAAACTGTCTGGCAACAAGAGGTGTTCAAAATGTTAGTTTTCCTTTTTGTCAGCCCATAATTAACCATATTTTTTCTAGAAAGACTCATAATGTACAAGTTAAGAGCACAGTCTTTGGAGCCAGATTACCTGAGTTCAAATCCTTGCTCTACAGTTTATCAACTGGCTGCTTACAGCAAGTTATTTAATCTCTTTGTGCCTCAGCTTCTTTGCCTATACAGTAGGGATAATAACAGTACTTACCTCATAAAGCTGCTACATGAGTTGAGTTGTTAATACTTTAAAGATACTTAGAACACTGGGAGGTATATTAGTATTTATTTATTTAAGTTTTTGAGAGAGAGAGGGAGAGAAAGAGAAAGAGAAAGAAAGAGAGCAAGAAAGAATGAACACATGAGCTGGGGAGGGGGAGAGAGAGAGAGGGAGACACAGAATCTGAAGCAGGCTCCAGGCTCTGAACTGTCAGCACAGAGCCTGATGTGGGACTCAGACTCATAAACCATGAGATCATGACCTGAGCTGAATTCAGACGCTCAACTGACTGAGCCACCCAGGCACTCCTGTTTTTATTATTTCCAAGAATGGTAAGAAATCCTATATATGCTAATAAAGGAAGCAAAATTTTAGAAAAATAAAAGAGTCCTGAATTGTATAATGCTATACATGAAGCTAACTGTAAAGGTGAACTTGATTTTTTTTTTCTGTTAGACTAATAGGAGGAAGGAATAATCCTTAGTCACTGATTACTTACTTGAATTTTATTGTACTATACTGTTAGATTGTATTTTAAAACCTTCATTCTTAATTTCAACTCTTGGAATGTATCCCTAGTTCTTCTGTATTATATCTTTTCCTTGTAGAGTTGCTGAAATGTATACTTATAAAAATAATAATGGCTACTTTTGTTGAGTAGTTCCTAGGTGGGAGGTCTGGGATTTAACTCTACTTGTTAGACTGTTTTAAGGGATGCTGAGAAGACACAAGGCTGCTAGATAGGAGACAAAAAACTTTTCATTATTTATGGTACAGCAAGCGTCATGAGCATCCGCATGTGGGACCGTTCTCCTTGACCTCCCCCTGTCCCTCCAGGCCTTCCAGTCCTGTCAGGACAATGTGATAAGGCCCACATGGATGCTGTGCCCATCTCCAGATTTCATTGCATCTAAGGACCACCAAATTTGGGGAACTCACCATTTTGTGACCAAAAGTAAACAAGCATACTCTGAGTTCTAGAGGAAGACATTTTTTTTTTTTCATGCTTTATGGTTGCTCACTGCAAAACAACTCTGAGAAATGCTTGGTAAAGAGCATTCAGGTTTTGCATTCTTAGTACACACAGCTCATGACTGATCTCCTCTCCCAACTCTGGGTTCTAGGACCAATGCTAAACACCTTAATTAGAGCACTTTTTATTGGTAGATCACTATATAGCTAATATTCTATGTACTTTTACTCCTTATGGCTTCTTAAGGTTTCATGAAGAATTTAGCAGGGTTGCCTCTGAGCAATATTACAAATTGGGGCACATTTTGTGTATGCACCCCATATTCCTATGGCAATCACTTTTCCCTAAGGAGTCCCCCACATTCAGAACTCATGTTGTTAATGGTTCTAGTTTGATCTTTTTTTTTTTTTTAACTTTTTTTTTAATGTTTTATTTATTTTTGAGAGAGAGACAGCGCAAGAAGGGGAGGGTCAGAGAGAGAGGGAGACACAGAATCTGAAGACAGGCTCCAGGCTCTGAGCTAGTTGTCAGCACAGAGCCCGATGCGGGGCTTGAACCCACAAGCTGTAAGATCATGACCTGAGCCGAAGTCAGCCGCTTAAGCAGCTGAACCACCCAGGCACTTTGGTTCTAGTTTGATCGTTAGCTGCCTTTCTTCTTGGTCTGCTCCATGCCGTGTGCCAGCTCATTGCTTTCTGCCTCTTGCTCTGAAACGAGATTGCAGCCAATCTCTTTGAGTCCTTCCATCTTATAAAACTGAGAAATCAAACTGGGATTAAAACATGTTAATAGAAGGGTGTACATGAGGGACTCACCAGAGAAAATAAAATTTTATCTTAAAAGAGACCTTGTTCCAGACAAGCTGCTTTAACCTTAAGAGTAACTTGAATAGTGGGAATTTGAGATTTCGAGAATATATGTACAACTCTGTATTGCTTCCTTTGTACATGGTCAGCCCTGGGTCTGAGGGATAAATTTAGTTTTGATTTTAGATGAAGCATTGATTTTGTGTTCTGTGAACAGGGAAAAAGAATATTTTGAGCTATGGACTTAAATGCCATTTCCTTTTCACTCCCCATCATTCATTGGTTTATGAGATACAGGTTTTGATCTTAGTGAAAGCTAAGAGTGGTCATGACTACCTCTTTGCAAGTCCATATAATATCAGGAGCTGCTTTCCTACTAATAAGCAAACCATTACCCAAGCCATACTTTTTAGTAGAGGTGCTACCGAGGGACTTCACATTAGAACATGGAAAATGAAGCTGTACTTGGGCTACAAAGCAGCCATTCTGTGACCTAACGCTTCTATTGGTAACTGCATTTTGGGTCTATAGTGTTTTCCTAACTGTGCTTTCAAGACCCAAGTGATTTAAAAAAGAAATGACTGCGTTCATAAAAACGGGAAACTGTAAACCGGCATAAATGTCAGTTTTTATGTTGATATTTACATTTATCCCATGGAGAGACTGAATTGTTTAGTAATATGATTCAATATTTGGGGTCAGATATTTTGGAAATATTTACAGATCAATAAATTAGACACATTCTATCTTAAATGACCAGAAAGAGCTTAGTTTCCCAATGTGAAGCAAACTTAAATTTTCAGCAGGGATTGCTCCCTGCAGAATTGTTAATTGCACTGATGCTATAATAGTATTACATTTTAACTACAACTGTGTTAGATTTTCAAGCATCTCAGAGGTTATAAACTAGTCATTAAAATTCATTCCTGTTGGCAATTTGGTCCGCAGAGCCTTGCCCGGAAAAGCTCACATCTAATATTTATGTGATTTCCATTTTAACACAACTATTTGAATTACTTGCAATACTGTAGCCTTTGTCATGTGCTCCCTTTCTTATCCCTCTCACGTGAGCTTTTACTGTATTAACCTGTTAAGGGTGAGATTCCCTACATTAGAAAATGTGTTTTCCCCCTGTGATTTCTCCTGGCTAGGGCCCACGTGATGAAGACATGTTGCCCAGCATGATAGTGGGGAATGCCATTTTTACACTGTTCCCATGAAGGAAACATGTATAGGAAGATGATATAAACTGCCTGTACTTCCTCCAAAGTGAGAATCAGATAGAAATCTGGCACGGTGTGTTCCCAGCTCTCTGAAACAGATAGATCAGGCAGGCATCAGGGAACTAGCTTAAACAAAGTCAGTTTGTACTTCCAAAGACATTAATAGGTCTGTCTCTTCTGGTCCATCTTGGTTTTCTTCCCTCTAGTGTGACTTGATTCTACCTGGTCTAATAGTTTTATCCTCACTCATTTTCCCTTAGAATGGATGTGGTTAAGAGCAAGACCCATACATGTGTCTACTCCCTCCTCTTCCTAAGCATCTCACTCAGTGCCTAACAGTAAGCAGATGCACTATAATGTGTTGTGTGGGAAATTTAAGGATTTAGCTCTAGGCAGGCCTTGGCACTTTAGTTCTAGGCTATTCAATTAAGTTGGACCCAGATGAAATAAATATTTATGGATTACCTATTGGGTAAAGAAACTATTAAGTATCATAAAGGTTGGAAAACATGATGTGGTCTCAAATCAAACTACCAATATTAGGGTATGAGATAAGAAACTTAAGGGAAATCAGATGTGCCACTTCAAAGTGATAAAATGATTTTAAAAGGATCATATTCAGCCCATATGACATGGAATGTATTCATGGGAGATTTGATTTATGACTTCTAAAATGAGGTGGGATATTATGGAAATTGCTTGGAATAACTTTGGATAAAAGGTTTTTGATTAGGAGAGTGACGTGATGACATGTTTGGAAAGTATATGTTAGAGATGACATGTTACTTTGAATGCAGTATAAGGATGGATTTGAGGAAGGATGAGTTTGAAAGTGATGTGGCTAGAAGGGAGGGGAGAGATTAGTAAGCCACTGTAAGAGTTTAAATGCACATTGATGATGGTGTCCTAAACTTAATGTTGGCATTGGGATGCTGAGAATGAAACTACTTTTGAAGGTATTGTGGAAGCAGAGTAGCAGGACTTGACAAAGAGAGGAGTGGAACCAGACTCTGATTTTGAGCCTGCATGACTTAGAAAAAAGTGGGTGACATTAACAGGAATGGGGAAGGCAGGACGATGAATGCCATACGGAGGCAAGGAGAAAGATAGTGACATTGCATGTCAGTGTTTTTAGGTGTATAGGACACTGACCTCTCTTGGGCCTGGTAAGTAGGGTGCTGTAATAACTTAGAGCAGATATAGCTAACAAAGAAGATGCCATTAGTCTGATAGACAAAGAATCCTGTTAGCTGCTAGCTCTGTGACTTAGGGGAGGTTATTTCTGACCCTCCCTGATCTTCACTTTCCTTGCCAGTAGAAGAGTGAACTGACTTTATAAAAGAAAGCTTAACAGATGGATGCAACCCAGCAACCAGGGCAGGTAAGAAGTGATTTGGAACATGCTGAGGGTCTTGTAGGCCAAGGGAATTTGCCCTGAATTCTCTACTCACTTTGGATGACTATTGTTATGGTCTCTTCCCACACATGGGGGGATTTGCTGTCACTGTGATCCTCAAAGCTGCCCGAGCTGATGCTCACAGATGACACCAGATGCTTATGAGTCATGAATACATGTGGTGAAATGGAGGTTTCTATTAAATGAATGCTGTCAGCTTTCCAAAAGCCTATTTCCGTTAAAAAAGGTACAAGTAGAGGTGCCTGAGCGGCTCAGTCAGCTAAGCATCCAATTCTTGGTTTAGGCTCAGGTCATGATCTCATGGTTTGTGAGTTCAGGCACCATATCAGGCTCTGAGCTGATAGTGAGACACCTGCTTGGGATTCTCTCTCCCTCCCTCTCTTTGCCCCTCCTCCGCTCGTGCTGTCTCTGTCTCTCTCTCAAAAAAATTTTTTAAAGGTACAAGTGACTTCATTTCTTTTAATCTCCTTTTCATCTTCTGATAAAAAAAATATAAAACACCCTTATAATTTTAATAGAGAAGATGAGAGAAAGCACAGAGTATCTTCCCTGGTTTTGTGAAATGTTCCTCATCGTAGGAGTTGGGTCCTCAATTGCCCTTTGGAGCACCTACCTCATAATGTTATAACATTTGATTGGGCAGAGTTATGTTGCCAATGTTCTGTCAGTGTTAACTCCAAGATGCAGAGAGAAAATGGTAAAAATGTTGCTCATCTGCTCACCTGCATCTGATGAAAAAACCTGACTTTCTACTTGGGATATTTTCTTATATAGTTAGATATGTATAAGTTTGGTATTTGCAGCTGGGACTATTTCCCTGCTGGTTTTCAGTTCATTTTGTTTCTCATTAACCTTTATAAATATTCTAGTCAGAAATACCCTTTTACTTAGGATACGGTGCTTTCTTAGCCAAAGAATGAAATGATGCTTTAGTGTTGCTGTTATTTTTCTCTATCACCCATCCTGAGAGAATCATAGAGAAAGGCATTCTTTGGAAAGGACTTTGGGGTTACAAATACCTGGAATTTCAGCTCTGTGATTGACTTCATGTGTGACTGGAGGCAAATCATTATCCAGCCTCTCTTGGGTTCAGTTTCTTCATTGGTATGATGGCAGTGTTTGTTGTTAAGAGCATGGTGGGATCATCAAATGAGATAATGGTGACATTTATTGTAAGGTCTTTAAGAAGAGGTACTCTAGATTTATGTTCTGTGGGCCCAAATCCTGGTTATACTCTGATAGATATTTTACTTCCCTAAATTCCTTTCCTTATCCATAATATGAGAATTATAATAGCACCTACTTTATAAGCTTCTTGTGATGATAAATGAGCAAACCTGTGAAAAACAGAGTGGATAATATTAAATGTGCAGTGAATATCAGTTATTTCTGTTACTACATAGTAGGTATTCAATACATGGAATCTTCTCTTATTTTCCTCCTCCATGTAAGCCCTTATATAACCTTTCTAAAATAAAACAATTCTTAGAAACTTGGAGAAAACAATCCTTATACCTGAGCTGCTCACCTACAAAAGAAGAGACCATTGGATGAATTGGCTAGTGCTCTCCTTTGACTATGAGGCTTGGGGACACCAAGCTGAAGGAAAGCCTCCTTTCTTCAGAGCATTTACGAATGGCAGTCTTCTAGCTCATGAAGTCACAAGCCACCCTGCCTATCCCCTATTAGTTTAGCTTCAAATACATTTTGAGAAACCCTCTGGGTGCTATCTTTCTTCTTCATTCTTTTTTGCCTCACTTCTCTCTTTCTTATGAGGACATTTCTCAGGGTCCTCAATGCACTGATTTCTCTTATGGCAACTTTGAAACTTATAGATTTATGCAGACCACATTTTCACTGGGTTAAAAGGCACTTTGACTGGTAATGGCAGCAGAATGTAAAGTCAAATAAATAAATAACCAGTTCTCCAGTTTCTTAAATTCTCCCTGAACAAGTTATGGTATTGATCATGTAAGAAATAACAAAATGATCTACAGTTTTCTAGAATTCAGATCATAGATGAATGATCAGAGGCCTTCACACAGCTCAGATGTGCTGTTCCACATTTATCTATTCATTTGCTCAATCTCTCAGTGTACAGCTAGTGGATGCCTAATGTAGGCAGGTTATTATTAGAACAGTAATAAAAACCAGCAACAATAATTGTTATGGGCTGAATTATGTTCCCCCCAAATTCATATGTTGAAGCCTTAACCCTCAGTGCTTCAGAATGTGATGGTGTTTGGAGATGTAGCCTTTAAAGAGATAATTAAATTAAATTGGGCTGTTAGCGTGGGCTCTAATACAATCTGACTAGTGTCCTGATAAGAAGAGAACATTTGGACACACAGAAAGATACCAGGGGTACAGAGGCCCAGAGGAAAGACCACATGAGGATACAGTGAGAAGGTGGCCATTTGCAAGCCAAGGAGAGAGGCCTCAGGAAAAACTGCACTTGTGGATATCTTGAGCCTGGATTTCTAGCTTCCAAAACCATGATAAAATTAATTTCTGTTGTTTAAGCCACCTAATCTATGTTGTTTCATAATAGCAGCCCAAGCAAACTAATACAGTAATATTTTATATTTAACTTGTGTATATTGTACTTATGCTTTCAAAATTTTATGTTGTTTTCACATACATAGTACAGCATACTGGGCAAACACATTGGCTCTGAAGCCAAACCTCCAGGGTTTTAATCTACCACCTAAGCGATCTTAGATAAGTTACCTAACTCCTCTACTGAGCTTTCTTCATCTGTAAAATGATTACAGTATCTACTCCACAGGATTGATATCTAGATTAAATGAGTTAATGTTTGTAAATCACTTTAACAGTCCTTGGCACACAGTAAGCTCTTAAAAGGTATTCCTTAGATTAATAAAATAAAATGCATGCCATAGTTCATTTTATTCCTCTTAAATCTTGAAGCTGAAGGGAAAGAAGGAAAGGGAAAACATTTGCTGCGCTTTTATTATACAGGAGACAATGTGGTGACAATTTCACTCACGTTTGCATATGTGAGATTAAATTATTGGCTATGTTTGCATACTGCTAAGACATTGGGACGTTGGGACATTTGCATACTGCTAAGGCATTGGCTTGGAAAATACTCTTATTTGAAATCTAAATCTATTTGTCTTTCTTCTCCTTTCCTTTATTCAGCATTGCACCTCTACCTGGAACAGTGGTGCTATCCAAATAAAATGAAAAATAGTCATCAAATTGGGTATTGTATTAGTTGAAGATCAACGAGAGAAACAACCAGTAGGATACACACACACACATCACTCTTTGTATTAGATATATAGTCAATCAATCTATCACCTATCTATCATCTAACATCTAGTATTTAGTATCCATCTATCTATCTATCTATCTATCTATCTATCTATCATTAATTAATATTATGCAATTAATTGGGGGGAAATTTGAAGTCTATAGCATAGTCAGGAAGGGAAGATTTTGAATAGACTGGAACTCCATGAACACAAGACGGAGTTTGTTCTTCACACGTAGGAGTATGTCTATTTCTCTGTCAGAAAGAAAACAGTCTTTTAAATTTTTTGTTTTATTTATTTTTGATACTGAGAGAGACAGAGCATGAGAGGGGGAGGGGCAGAGAGAGAAGGAGACACAGAACCGGAAGCAGGCTCCAGGCTCTGAGCTAGCTGTCAGCACAGAGCCCGATGTGGGGCTTGAACCCACGACCGTGAGATCA
Source organism: Suricata suricatta (assembly GCF_006229205.1). NCBI lineage: Eukaryota > Metazoa > Chordata > Mammalia > Carnivora > Herpestidae > Suricata > Suricata suricatta. The sequence goes on along the minus strand of NC_043710.1, from coordinate 71,144,574 downwards.
TGACCTGAGCCGAAGCCGGAGGCCCAACTGACTGAGCCACCCAGGCGCCCCGAAAACAGTCTTTTAAAGAGCTTGCAAGTGATCTAATTTAAAGTCACCTGATTAGAGACTTTAATTACATCAGTATAACATTTTTACAGCAGACCTAGAATCAGATTAAATAATTGGGAGATGTATGTATGTTACAAAAGTGGCTTCTACTTTCCATTCATTGAATTCCCTGAAAAAATATCTTTTATAGCTCACTCAGTCTGGAAACTTAATAGACAGGGGATTTTTAGCTTGGTCAATAGACATACCACAAAGTCATTGCTGTTATTTATTTTAAAGACTTTAATTCACTGTGTGTATAACAGTAGCATATTTTAAAATGAATTTCTTTTTACAAAGAAATAGTATTACCATTTTATGAATAACAAAACAAAGGCCCCGATGGTTTAAATAACTAGCCTACATCACACATCAAGCTAGTGTGGAAACTAAAATTAGAAGTCAGAGCTGACTCTGAACACTATTGTATTTAAGAACAATAGAAAATAAACTCAAACTACCTTAAGTTCTGAGTGGAAGAGAAATCAATGCTGGTTGTGCCACATCAGCTGAAGTTCATTTTTAGCAGGTAGGAAACATGAATTAGCAGAGTAGAATCTACAATTGCTAGCCCCCTTATTAAGACCTGATTATAAGCTATTAAGATTTTCTTTTGGGGATAGCTATGCATTTATAGGAGATTAGGAATTACTGTTGGCAGGAATCTGTGTGTGTGTGTGTGTGTGTGTGTGTGTGTGTGTGTGTGTGTGTGTGTGAGAGAGAGAGAGAGAGAGAGAGAGAGAGAGAGAGAGAGAGAGAGAGGGAGAGGGAGAGAGAGAGGGAGAGAGAGAGGGAGAGAGAGAGGGAGAGAGAGAGATAACGCTCTAAGAGGATATTAGGATTTATATCTTTAGGATAAGAGGATTTATATTTTGGATAACTTCTCTATGAGTCAGATATTACCTTTTCATGGTTCTGTGACAAATTACGTGATACTTAATGTGATGTTAGATTAACATATGGGAGGGGGAAAAGAGTGAGAGGGAAACATACCATGAGAGACTCTTAAGGATAGAGAACAAATTGAGGGTTGATGGAGGGAAGAGGTGGTAGATGGGTAATGGGTATGAACAAGGGTACTTGTTATGATGAACACTGGGTGTTTTATGTAAGTGATGAATCACTGAATTTTATTCTTGAAACCACTATTGTACTATATGTTAACTAATTAGAATTTAAATAAAAATTTGAGGAAAAAGAAATAAAATTAAAATTTCCATACTTAAATATTTGTTAATGATTGACCACTTGAAAATTGGTAAGTAGACTCAATGCCATTATAATAATTTTATTATTTTGCAATTTACAACGTGGCAAGAACTGTATGTAGAATCTTCACATATTGTCACTCATTTAAGCCTCAGAACAACTCTGTGAAGTTTACTGTATCCCTATTTGATGAAGAAATGAAGGCTTAGGAAGAATAAACAGACTGCTTCAGGTTTATTGTCTTCTGTGTAGAGTCCTAATGTGAGCCAGGTCTGACTAACTCTGAAGCCCAGACACCTCATAACTAACTAAGCAAAATCCCCATACAATGTTTGAGTGATACTCAATTTATTAAAGTTATGAAGTTGTCTTGCTCTTTCTAAAACCATGATGCCAGGATTTAAAAAGGCAATTTTATAAAATTGTTGTATTGATTTCAAGTCAATCAACTGAAGTAAAGTCTTGCAAATGAATAGTCCCTAATCTTTTGAAATATTCTTCAAAATCCTGAATGACTTATTTCTGTGAATTTTGCCTTCACTGTTCCTTGGTGAGAATAATTCTCAAGGCACAGAGCCAGCCATATTAGGATTCTGCCACAGATGCTGGTCCCGTTTTCTTTTTCCTGTTTTCCCTTCCCTTCCCTTCCCATTCCATTCCATTTTCATTCTCCCGCCCCCAAGTTATTTATTTATATTTAGAGAGAGAGAGAGAGAGAGAGAGAACAGCAGAGAGGCAGAGACAAAAAGAGAGGGAGGATCCCAAATGGACTCTATACTCACAGTGCAGAGTCTGACTCAGGACTCAAACCCAAAAACCATGAGATTACCTGAGCTGAAACTAAGAGTCAGATGTGTAACTGAGTAACCACTCAGGTGCCCCTCTTTTTTTACTTCTTTTTGCTTTATTTCAAATGAGTATGTTTAATAGGAGCAAGATTTAATGCTTACCATACATTGTTCAATTTCTTAAATTCTCACAGTTTTGATTTATTTCTCTCAGTATTTCAATCAGGTAAGTATGATAAGTTACATTTTATTTTTCCTTAATTTTTAATTTTTAAAAAATTTTAATTCTAGTTGTTAGTGAATCTACTAACATACAGTGTTATAAAGATGTGTACACACATACACACTGGAATATTACTTAGTCATAAAAATGAATGAAAACTTGCCATTTGCAATGACATGGATGGAGGTAGTGAGTATAATGCTAAGTGAAGTCAGTAAGTCAGTGAAAGACAAACACCTTATGAATTCACTCAAACGAGGAATTTAAGAAAAAAAAATGAGCAAAGGGGGAAAAGAGAGAGGGGGGGAAATCAAGAAATGTACTTTTAAGAACAAACTAATGGCCGCTCATGGGGAGGGGTGAGGGGCTGGGGGAAGCAGATAATGAGGATTAATTAAGGAGTTCACTGGTTGTGATGAGCTCTGGGCCTATTTTCTATTTATCTGTCATGATCATTCTAATTCTATAAGAATATTTTCACACCCCAATGTTCATAGCAGCACTGTCAACAATAGCCAAAACATGGAAAGAGCCTAAATGTCCATCACCTGATGAGTGGATCAAGAAGATGTGGTGTATATATATATATGTATATATATACACACACAATCGAGTATTACATGGCAATGAGAAAGAATGAAATCTGGCCATTTGTAGGAAAGTGGATGGACCTCAAGGGTGTCATGCTAAGTGAAATATGTCAGGCAGAGGACAGATACCATATGTTTGCACTCGTAGGTCTAACAGGAGAACAGGAGAAACCTAATGGAGGACCAGGGGGAGGGGAAGAGGGAAAGAGAGTTGGGGAGAGAGAGGGATGCAAAACTTGAGAGACTATTGAATACTGAAAACGAACTGAGGGTTGAAGGGGAAGGGGAAAAGAGGTGGTGGTGATGGAGGAGGGCACTTGTGAGGAAGAGCACTGGGTGTTGTATGGAAACTAATTTGACAATAAACTACTTAAAAAAAAAAAGAAAATACCAGGAAAAAAAAATAAGAATATCTTCAAATACCCATTTGTTGACATTGGAAATTCAGAAAAACAACATGGGAGAATATTCCATACTTATGACATCATTTGATTGCAATTACAAATGCCAGTTAACTCTGATAGCAATAATCTGACTCCTTTTACCATCAGGGCACAATATGTAGACTAGTGTATACAAACAGAAGACATTTGTTACGGTCTTGTTTTAGTTCTATAGTTAAAAAGTAACCATTTGTCAGATTTGATATAATTCTACACTTTCATAAAGGCTGTCTAATACTATATGAAAATACTAAGGGAGGCCGGCCTTCTTTGAGGAAATTAAGTCTGTAAGATTTATGGAATTTCAGCATATCACATCTCAGTGATAAGCTATAATGACTATAATAAGCAATGGAAAATTCCATCCAAATTTCAAAATGGGGTTCTAGTTAACAATAGAAGTCTAAAGGTTACTCTAATTAATGAATGTGCTTGCAATATTTTAAGTGTATTCATCTAAATTCAGTTATATATTATGAAGCATTTAAATCATTTTGAACATGCACTCAGAAACCACATCCGCTGTACTTAATAGCTGAAGACCGTATTTTTGCAGGGAGAGACAACTTATATCAGAACTGCCTGTTGTGGAGTTCACCATGAGTCCTTTGGATATTAATAGTTTGAACACATAGTTCTACAACCCTAATTCCCTTGGAGGAAAAGCATAATTTTATTTTAGTGAGAATAAGGTTACTTTATGAAACGCACAGAAATAAAGAGAAAAGGAAAGAAAAGGAAAGGAAGGAAGGAAAGAAAGAAGGAAATAAAGAAGGAAAGAAAGAAGGAAGGAAGGAAGGAAGGAAAGGAGGGAGGAAAGAAGGGAGGAAGCTTAAAGAAATCAGTCAGTAAGAAGTAATACTGACACTGGGAAATTCAGACCGACTTCTAGGCTTATATTTTCATGGAAATGTGCTTTTTTTCTTTATCAGTATATGTTTCCATCCACACAAAGTAATGTAAATCAAGAGTCTCTCTCACAGCGTGCCCTCCCCGCCTTTTTTTTAGAAAAGGCATGTATTTAAACATTACCTTCTAATGGAAGACAGAATGAAAAGATGCAGCAACACTCTCTCTGTAAGTAACCTTCTTAACAAAACGGATGCATGTGTTGGTGCAGTCATAAAGGAAAACCACACACACACACACACACACACACACACACACACACGACTCATGAGACTATCCCTGTGTTTAGGCTCAGAGGTTACTTTTCTATGAGGGGAACTCGGGAAACCTGTTTATTAGCTCTTCAAAAAGCCTTTACGCATGTAAACAAATTGACAGGAAAAGCCCAGAGCAAGCACCCTGAATGAAATGGTTCTCCTGTTAGCAGTGAGGCATTAAACAGTGTCTGTGCTACTTCTGGGAGAGAGGGAGAGGCGAGAGAGGGAGGAGGGCAGGAGGAGGAGAGAAAAAAAAGGAACCCACAACTTCATTTAAATTGCAGTCTACCTCTTAAAATAGAACTTGACCTAACCCTCACGTAAGTATCATGAAATTATCTAGGAATCTGGCTTTAATTAATGGGCTCAGATATAGCCAAATTGAGTGAAAGAAACTTCTTTTGTGAGCTGTTTATTACTAAGCTATGGTCGGCAAGGAAGGGCCCTGCCAGGGATATCCCTGCTGCCATCGCCCACCTTTCGCTCTGATTATTCAAGTGAAATTGTGCAGGAAGGTGAGCAGGGAAAGGGTATCAAGATGATCATCCTGCCTATAATACATGATCCATTTATTATGCATAGTACTCTCCGTGAAACAGTCACACCATTTGCAAGGAAGAAAATGAAATAAAGCAGATGAGAAAATGTGCCTCTATTTGGGATATCATTCTGGAATCTAGTTTCATGACAGTCCATTTACTATATAATCTTTTGTTTGCTTGTTTAATATCCACAGAAGAAAGAAGGGAAGTAAAGCAAGTGTAGAACTGGCTCCGTGAAAAGCCATCTGCCCTTCCTCCTGCACTTGCAAAATAAGCCGAATCTCATTTTGAGACATACTAAAGTGCACTGAGGGTCTATTGGTAAGGCAGCATGCCACCTGAGTGACACATAAGGAGGGCTCTGGTAAGAACATTTAGTAGGAAATCAAGCCCAGGATTTGAGTTCCAGGTTCTGTGATTAGCTTCATGACTGAGAGTGACTTACTTGATTTCCACGAGCCTCAATTCTCTCCTCTATAAAACAGAGTAATAATAGTTGACATTTTCATCATCTTTGACACTGTCACAGTTTCTTATAGAATAGTTTTTTCTTTACATTTTAACGTTTTCTTTACATTTAAGAGAAAGAGAAAGAGAGAGAGACAGACAGATAGATGGAGCATGATCGGGGAAGGGGCAGAGAGAGAAGGAGACAGAATCTAAAGTAGGCTCCAGGCTCTGAGCTGTCAGCACAGAGCCCAGTGTGGGGTTTGAATCCACAAACTGCAAGATTATGATCTGAGCTGAAGCTGGACACTTAACTGCCTGAGCCACCCAGGTGCCGGTAGAATATTAAGTATAACGGGGCACCTGGGTGGCTCAGGCAGTTAAGCGTCTGACTTCTGCTCCGGTCATGATCTCCAGTTTGTGAGTTTTACCCGTCTTTGGGTGAGCTCAAGCCCTGCTTTGGGTGAGCCCTGCTTCTCTCTCTCCCTCTCTCTCTCCCTCTCTCCCTCTCTCTCTCTCTCTCCCTCTCTCTCTCTCTCTGCCCCTTTCTTGTGAGGTTCTCTTTCTCTCTTCCACTTTCTCTGCCCCTCACTCACACCACCCCCTCTTGCTCTCAAAAAAAAAAAAAAAAGAAAGAAAAAGATGATTATGTATCCTGAAAGCAAATATATGTAAAGAAATTTTATAAATGTAAACGGGCTAGAAAATATTACTCATCATCATTATTTTAAAACCACATTTGTTTCATCTCCTGTGTTATGGATAAATTGCCCCTCTGTCAGCCAGCCCTTTCTGGACTTCTCAACCCGGTAGACAAATGGTAGTAAGCCAGAAATGAGAACCCTAAAAATTATTCTTTCTGGAAGTTTCTCCAATCTGCTAGATAATTCTCCCTCTCACTTAGGATGACCTGACACTGCTTATGATTATCACCAGTTCGTGTTGCTTTTGACCTAAACAAGAAAAACCTTGGTGATAAAAAGAACCCTCCTATAGGCAGCCAAATCTCAACTCGTAAGTCTAGTCTAATTTAATGTATGGTATTGGAATAATGGCTTCCTCAGATAATAGCCCCAGAGTGACAGTGAGGAGAAAGGGTTATTGAGTAACCCGCTACATAATACAGGCCATATGAATCTTATGTTGGCTGTATTAAGGACTTACTTTTTTCACAGTAGTTAATAAGCTAGTAAAAACCATAGACAATCTTTTGAAACACTGACCGCTGCCTGAAGTTTAGATTTCCTGGTGTTGGAGAGCCTTGTAGACCAATAGCTGAACTGATAAGCATCTGTTCTGGCAGAGTTACTTTGGTCATTTAACAAAAGTAGGGCATCAAATGGTTCAGTATAATGGTTAAAACACTGGACTTTGGAAGCAGACAGGGGTTTAAGGCCGACTCAGGCACTTTATAGCTGTGCCATTGCTTTTTACCTTAATTTGCTATAATAGTACTTTTAAGACTTCTTGAGAGGACAAAATGTAATAATGCATTAAAAAAGCATTGGCAAAATTAATCATCAGTCTAAATGTTGGTTACCTATTGCTGTATGACAAATTATCTCAAAACTTAATGGCTTAAAATAATAAACATTGAGATCAAGAAATCAGAAATCACTTACCTGGGTGGTTCTGGCTTGGGTCTCTAATGAAGCTGAAGTTATGATGTTGGCCAGAGTTGCAGGCGTCTGAAGACTTGACTCGTTCTAGAAAATCCAGTTCCAAGGTGGCTCATTCACATGGCTATTGGCGTGAGGCTTCACACTTTGCTAGCTATTGGCATGAAGCCTTCGTTCTTTGCTGCCTGTTGGCAGAAGGCCTCAGGTCTTTGCCACAAAGACCTCCCCTCAGGGCTACTTGAGTATACTCACAACATGGCAACTGCTTTCTTCCAGAGCCAGTGATCCAAAAGAGAACAAGATGTTAGCCGCAATGTCTTTTATGGCCTGGCTTCGCAAGTCACACTCCACCTCATTCCCATGATATCCTATTACGTACGAAAGACGGCCCCACTCAGCATGGAGGAAAATGGCTACAGGAGAGTAAGAATGCTATGAGGTGGGGATCACTGGGGGTCATCCCCGGTTACCACATTTAGGGAAAGTGACAGCCTATCTTGTACAGTGTATTCAGACTCATAAAGCAGACTGTCCCTTAGCTCAAAATGCTGAAAGGGAGTCTGATGGCTACTGTGTATGATAATGATAAATAGAGATTCAAAGAAAAATGCAGGAGGGAAAAAGACACTTTTCCTAAGTACTGATGGAGTTGCACTTTCATAATTCTTTAATTCTGACGTTAGCATTTAATTAAAAGTTTCTAGTTCTTTTTGGGTAGCTGACATCAAGAGCTAAATAATCAGGTTTTCCTGGCCTGAAAAGCAACATTTCTTTTTCTTAAAAAATTTTTTTTTAACATTTATTCATTTTTGAGAGAGAGAAACAGAAAGTAAGCAGGGGACGGGCAGAGAAAGAGAGGGAGACACAGGGTCTGAAGCAGGCTCCAGGCTCTGAGCTGTCAGCACAGATCCCAACAGAGTGCTCAAACCCATGAATCATGAGATCATGACCTGAACTGAAGTCAGATGCTGAATCAACTGAGTCACCCAGGCACCCCTGAAAAGCATCATTTCTTGAAAGATCCAAAAGAAAAGGATGATGATTTTTAAAATATTTTTTAATGTTTGTTTATGTTTGAGAGAGACAGAACATGAGCAGGGAAGGGCAGGGAGAGAGGGAGACACAGGATCTGAGGCAGGCTCCAGACTCTGAGCTGTGAGCACAGAGCCTGACACAGGGCTCAAATCATGAACTGTGAAATCATGATCTGAAGTCAGAAGCTTAACCAGCTGAGCCACCCAGGCACCCCAAGGCTGATAATTTTTTTAAAGCTCCCTTCAACATGGAAAAAAAGAGAATTACTTCATTTAAAAAGTTATTTTTATTTTTAATAGTTTTAGAGGGAGAGGGCAAGTAGGGGAGAAAGGCAGAGGGCGAGAAAGAGAGAGAGAGAGAGAGAGAGAGAATCTTAAGCAATCTACACACTTAGTGCAGAGCCTGACATGGGGCTCGATCCTATGACCTTAGGATTATGACCTGAGCCAAAATTAAGAGTTGGATGTTCAACCAACTGAGCCACCCAGGTGCCCTGAGAATTACTACTTTTAAGCAAATATCAGTTGAATAAGTTCATGCTTTATTGATGCTGAATCATACATGCTACCATCTAAGGAAGGCCTGTCCACAAGTCTGTTTTACCTAGTGGTATCTTGAAATAGCTTCCTTATCAACTGTATTATTTTTCTCTGTTATCATATTATAATGAGTCTTTATAGTGTTTTGTTTTGGGTGATGGTGGATGAAGAGATTAGCAAAAGAGCCGATGGTCCCAAACTGCTCTGCTATGATAAGAATGGGAAATCAAATATAGTATCAATGATGTCTTTCTTCTATTCATCAGCATGAATAAATGCTTATATGTTCAGTGTTCTACAGATCAACATTGGCAGTAAGCCTGGTGGAGTGCATAACGCAGGCCTCAACTTACTACTTTGTAGCTTTGAGATCTCAAACAAATTACTCACCTCTTTGTACCTTATCTTCCTTATCTTTACAGTGTAAATAATAATAGTATCTTCCTCAGCGTTTTTGTAAGGATTAAATGAGTTTACATAGATAAAGCATTTACAACATTGCCTTGCATATGTTGACCATCATGTATTAATTATTATTGTTACCTGACTAGAAAGCATATATATCTACTTATATTTATACCTCTCCCTGTCTTTCTCTCTCTGTTTTTTGAAATGTGTACTTGAGGTGAAATTTTCTGTCTTTTAGCCAATTCCTTAGGCAAGATTTATATTCTTAATAAAGGTCACCGGGGAGAAAATTTCATTCATTCACTCTTTGCTTACTTAGCAAATCTATTTTAAGTCTCTGCTATGGGCTAGAAATTGTGAGCGAGGTAGGTCCTGGGATAAAAATCACACACACACACACACACACACACACACACACACACACACACTTAAAAATTTATATAAGGAGACTAAAATTTAGTAAAAGAGATAGGAATACTTGTAAAAACTCTAAGCCAGTACACATACCACAGTGTGGCAGGGCCAGTTAAGAAGCTTACGGAAAACGCAGTGGTTGTGTGAAGTTGAAAGAGATGTGAAGTTGAAAGAGTCCCAAATGGGACTGTTGAGATTGGCAGCGTAGAGAAGGATGAATTCAAACTGGCCCTTAAAAATGGGAAAATATCTAAAATGGGAGAATGCAACTCCTGATAGAGGGCACAGCAAGAAAAACGGCAGAGAAAAATATCCCACCGTGTGAGACGAGTGGGGATATGTCAGTGTTCCTGGCACATGGGCTTGAAGGCCAAGAGTGGCCCTGGAGTCAGAGACGGGATGCTGAGGGATCTGGGCATTAGTTAATAGACATCTGGAATGATATAATTTCTTTTTCTTTTTTTTAAAAATTTTTAATGTTTTTTATTTATTTTTGAGAGACAGAGAGAGACAGCATGAGAGGGTCAGAGAGAGAGGGAGACACAGAATCTGAAGCTGGCTCCAGGCTCTGTGCTGACAGCTCAAACCCATGAATCGGGAGGTCATGACGTGAGCCGAAGGCGGATGCTCAACCGACTGAGCCACCCAGGCACCCCTAGAATGATACAGTTTCTTACCAGTGTTTCAAGGTGTATTAGCTCCTTTTCTTTGAATCATTTATTTGGATGTTTGAGCAATTTCTTAGTTCTGAAACACTGGGAAATCTCAACATGAAAAGTCCCTAAAAGCTATGAAACTGTATCTATTTGAGAAATACTTGGGAGCCAGTTTACACAGAGTAAATGTGTGTCTTCCTTTGGGATTTGAGTTTATCAGAAGTGGTGCCATGAGGCTCAAAGGGCTCATGTGGGCAAGGATGATTGGCTTATTTGGAGTGGCAGCCTGTCCCCCAGATGCACTGTTCTCAAGCAAGGAGTGCCTGAGTTGGTAGAAGGACTAAAAGGAGGGATCGTATGCAACAGGCTTTGGAGATGGGCCATTTAAGATCTGTGTGGGTTTTAAAAAAATATCCTCTTCTTTAAGATTCTTCATCTGGGGGCTCCTGGGTGGCTCACTTGGTTGAGCATTTGACTTTGGCTCAGGTTATGATCTCATGGTTAGTGGGTTCAAGCCCTACATTGGGCTCTGTGCTGACAGTTAGCTCAGAGCCTAGAGCCTGCTTCAGATTCTGTATCTCCCTCTCTCTGACCCTCCCCTGCTCAGGCTCTCTCTCTGTCTCTCAAAAATAAATAAAAAACATAAAAAAATAAAGATTCTTCATCTGTAAAACTAAAATAACTAAAGCCTCTGTCCTGTATTATTCTAAGGATTTATGGATATCATCCATGTAAAGTGCTTAGTGCTTAGCACACAGAAAGTGCTCAGTAACCGAGGAATAATTATTGGTGTTGTCGATGCTGTGTTGTTGTTGTTACCCTCATATGTGCAAGATGGTGAGAGAGCCGTGTCCCACAGTGAAAGTATTGGTTAAGGATGAGGTATCTGAACTGTTACCATGAGGACAGCCTTCTGTTGAAAGTCTGCCTCCCTCAGTTTACCATAAGTGGACAGTGAGGGCTAATTTGGAGGGCCTACCAGGTCATCCACCTTTGTGCTATAAGAATAGCCTTTTTGTCTAAGGGAAGATTATTTTCTTTGAGATTGCATCTGTGGGAGTGGTAAGTTATCATGAGTGAGATCAGAGGGGTCTCTGTCCCACCAGTCAGAATCCTAGTGAATAATTCCTGGTGTTTTATGAAGGTGCATCCTGGTGTCTGTGTGTGCATGTATGTGTGTGTGTGTGCATGTATGTGTGCACGTGTGCATGTGCAGGCACTTAGTTTATTTGTTTTGAGAGAGAGAGAGGGACGGGGGAAGGAGGGAGAGGGAGGAGAGAATGAGCAGGGGAGGAGCAGAGAGGGAGAAAGGGAGAATTTGAAACAGGGTCCACACACACTGTCAGCACAGGGCCCAGTGAGGGGCTTGAACTCAAACCATGAGATCATGACCTGAGCAGAAGTCAGGTGCTTAACCGACTTAGCTACCCAGGCACCCCTGAATCCTTGTGTTTTATGGTGGGAAAGATGCTGTTTAAATTCTGCTGCTTACATTTTCTTCTTGTAGCTTCTGAAGGAAACCCAGGATTTAATTCAGCTTCCACAGCACTCATAACAATATCAGGGACTATGTAAGAGCAGAGACTCAGATATTGAACCTTTCTATGCCTCAGTTTTTTGACCTAAAAAAGGCTGAATTATGTATAGCCTAATGAACTAATATACATAAACCCCTTATAACAGTGTCTGGAGCATGTGCTCTGGATGTGTTAGCTGTTACTTGAAATGGTCATCAAAACATAAAGTCATTGCAGGCTTGATTGTCTATACCCACTGTTAGACTCTAAGTTGATTTATTTTGAAGGATATATCATATTCTTAGGGAAGAATTGATATCCATAGGGAAATTGTAGGAAAGGGGAAACTTGTCAAGTAGTAGATAAGGCCCATCATCCCTCATAAGGAAGAAGCATTTCTTATCTTGAAAGTGGCCTGTAGCAACTGAAGAGGCTCCAGCCTGACATGCCCTCACACCGAGCCATGCCCAAGCCCTGATGTTAGCCCTTGGGTTGCTGGGTCTATGCCAAGAGCATCAAGGGTGACCAGGGCAGAGCCAGTCAAAGCAGAAAGTACTGGGTAAGTCACTCTGAGACCTTGACAAGGAGAGGTGGAACTGGGCAGAGAGTACAGGAGAAAGCTCAGGAAATGAGGGTGCTGAGAAGAGAAGAAGGACATGGAAAACAGTTCACCTACTTTGCTGTTTCTCCTCCAGCCAACTCATAACCATAGCAACAGATGTGTGATGCCTTAAGGTACCACACTTTATAAGCCAGTGAGGTGTTTGAAAATTATTTTTGGCAATAATGGCTCTATGTATTCTAGATTCCAGGAAGTCTGAGTCAAAGTGGCTCCTGAGAACTGCTGGGTTTGGAAATGTTATATCTTCTGGGAAAGGTTTCATTATTTAGTGTCAACCCCATTATTAGGTCCAGGGTCATAGCAAAACTGCATTTCAATTTTGCCCTTTTTATCCCCAGAGCTGACACTTAAACAAGGTCACTGTAGCCATCCGAGCACTATTAAGTTGGATTTAAACTTGGACCTTTTTTCTTACATTTCAACATGTGATTGGAAAGCTAAGGGATAATGTTTTCTGCATTGTATCATAAAACAGTCATATAAAATCCTTATTTTTAACTCTGTCTTCCTTTTACTCATGTTATTTCTAGACTGTGTATTAGCCATTGAATTTTTAAAAAAATTTTAAATGTTTGTTTATTTTTGAAAGAGACAGAGCACAAGTAGGGCAGGGACAGAGAGAAAAGGAGTCACAGAATCCAAAGCAGGCTCCAGGCTCTGAGCTGTCAGCACAGAGCCTGACATGGGGCTTGAACCCATAGACCGTGAGATCATGACCTCAGTCGAAGTCGGATGCTTAACCAACTGAGCCAGGCAAGTGCCCCTAGTCATTGAATTTTTATAAAAAGAAAATTTAGAAGTCAATCACAATTCACTACACAAGCATAAACAAATGTCACTGATCTTCTAGTTTTTTGTTTTGTTTCCTATTACAAATTGTGGCTAAAAATATTCTTGGATAAGTCCTCAGATGCAAGAAGTTCTCTAGGGTAGAGCAATCACAAAGGCCAAATGAACTCTGATGTTTTGATCTTAGGAAACTCAGAAATATAATTTTAGTAGATAATTCTGAATTTTACTGTGACTGAAACTGCTTATACTTCTACCAGAAATTTAAGAGTTCTGTAACTCCTAAACTTCACCAACATTTGGCTTTTCAGACTTACAACTTTTTTTTTAATCTAAAAGATATCATTTTAAATATTTGCTTTTAAAATTATTAGTGAGTAGTTTTATGTTTAATTATTTTATATAGTTTACTTTATGATTTGAAACTTTACAGTCATTGTGCATCTTATGGGTGTTTTGTTTTGTTTTGTTTTGTTTTTTGCCCAGCCTCCAAGAAGAGCTCCAATAATTTCTGCTTCCAAATATCAGGCCTTTACATACATGATTGTCTTCTACATTGTTTCAGAATTTTTCTGTGCAATTGATAAAATATAGCAGAAATGCTTGTATGGGATCTCCAAGACTAGGTCATAAAACAATTTTATGCCTTTCCTTCTCTCTGAGATCACTCTCTTTAGGGGAAGCCAGCCGTCGTGTTCTGAGTACATTCAAGCAGACCTGCAGGAAGGCTCACAGGGTGGGGCACTGAGGCCCTCTCTCAGTGTCACGTGAATGCTCCATCTTGGAGATCAGTCCTCAGCCCCAGTAATGGCTGGGGCCACAGCCCTAATCAACATCCTGACTGCAACCTCATGAAAGACCTTGAACCAAAGCCACCTTGCTAAGTTGCTCTTAAATTCCTGACTCACAGAAACTATGATGTAATACTTGTTGCTTAAGCTGTTACGTTTATAATAATTAATCAGCAATAAATAACTAATATAATATTTATAAAAGCATTCATATAAATGATATACAAAAATAAAAAACATCAATCCTATATGTTATAAAGATTTATTTTCTCATGTGAATTATATTCTTTATTTATGCAACAACCCTTTGTCTTTTTAACTGAATTTTCTCTGGAATTCTACCAGAGCTGATTTTGGATATATTAAACCACACTTTTATTTTAATATGTTTTTACTAGACATGTAGACCTTATAATCACAAATTTTGTTGATTTTTTATTATTGTTGTTAGCAGCACATGATCAGGTCACTTGAACCTAATTTCAGGGTATTAATCTTATCATTAGGGCATTTAACCTACTTTCATCTATTTTGAGCAAATGTGTTTTATTTGATTTTTACATTTTCATTTATGGTTTCCATTTATGCTTCCTTCTTGACTCTTTTCTTTTACTAAATATATCCTATACATCCTTACAAAAAATTCTACTTCAAAGATGTGTTTTAGTAAAGTAACACTTGAACCAATATACATTTAATTATCAAGATCAAGAAAACACAAGATTAAATTCACCATTTTAAAATGTGTGTCACATTTTGTGTGTCCCACACAGTGGGACATAAAACCAATTTAGTGCAGTGTGTTTCAAGTCTTTTTAGCCATGGCCCGCATTAAAAACTCATTTTATCTTACAATCAAATATATATATATACATCATGATGTTGGATAAGAAAATTGCATATGTTTGTGGTGGAGAGTAATGAAAAATGTGCATAATCTGTGGGTTAGAGTCAGAACAACTTGAAAAATATTAGTCTGGTCTATTTAGCTTTTCTCTATAAAAAATGAGGAAAGTAACATATCTTAGTCTTGTCACCATTCCTCTGCCCACTTCCTAATTTTTCTTACTAATAATGTCGATTTTATATTTAAATAGAGAGACACAAAGAGTGAGAGAGAGAGGGAGAGAGACTATATACACAGACTATATTCCTTGTGCTGTACCTCTTACTCACTTGACGTATCCATTCTGTATCTGAAAGGCTGTACTTCCCACTCCTCTTCACCTATTTTGCCCATCCTCCCCTCCCCTCCCCTCTGGTGGCAACTACCGGTTTATTGTCTGTATTTATTGGACTGTTTCTGTTTGTTTCTTTGTTTTGTTTCTTAGATTCCACATAAAAAAGGAAATCATATGATATGTATCTTTCTCTATCTGACCCATTTGACTTAGCATAATATCCTCTAGGTCCATCTACGTTGTCACAAATGGCAAAAATCTCATTCTTTTTTATCGCTGAATAATATTCCATTATCTATAGATGAACACTTAGGCTGTTTCTATATCTTGGTTGTTGTAAACAATGCTGCAATCAATATAGGGATGTATATATATGTTTGAATTCGTGTTTTCATTTTCTTTGAGTAATACCCAGTGGTGGAATTACTGGATCATATGGTATTTCTCTTTTGTATTTTTTGAGGAACATCCGTAAGGTTCTCCACAGTGGCTGCACCAATTTACATTCAAAGATTCCTCTTTCTCTACATCCTCACCAACACTTGTTATTTCTTATCTTTTTGATTCTAGCCATTTTGACATGTTTAAGGTGATTTCTCATTGTGGCTTTTGATCTGCATTTCCCTGATGATTAGTGATGTTGATCATGTGTCTGTTGGCCATTTGTATGTTTTCTTTGAGAAAATGTCCATTCAGATTCTCTGCCTATTTTTTTTTAATTTTTAATGTTTTATTTATTTTTGTTTTTATTTATTTTTTTGTTTTTTATTATTTACTTTTGATACTGAGAGAGACAGAGCATGAGAGGGGGAGGGGCAGAGAGAGAAGGAGACACAGAACTGGAAGCAGGCTCCAGGCTCTGAGCTAGCTGTCAGCACAGAGCCCGATGCGGGGCTCGAACCCACGACCGTGAGATCTGACCCGAGCCGAAGCCGGAGGCTCAACCGACTGAGCCACCCAGGCGCCCCTATTTATTTTTGAAAGAGAGAGAGATAGCATGAGCAGGGGAGGGGCAGAGAGAGAGGGAGATACAGATTCCAAAGACAGGCTCCAGGCTCTGAGCTAGCTGTCAGCACAGAGCCCAATGCAGAGCTTGAACCCACAAACCGTGAGATCATGACCTGAGCCAAAGTCAGACACTTAACTGCCTGAGCCATCCAGGTGCTCCTCTCTGCCTATTTTTAATCAGATTATGTGTGTGGTTCTTGTGGTGTTGAGTTGTATAAGTTCTTTATATATTTTGGATAATAACCCCATATCAGGTCTATTATTTGTGAATATCTTCTCCCATTCAGGAGATCACCTTGTCATTTTGTTGATGGTTACTTCGCTTTGCAAAAGCATTTTATATTGTATAATCCCAATCATTTATTTTTGTTTTTGTTTCCCTTGTGTGAGGAGACATATCTAGAAAAATGTCACTAAGGCTAAAGTCAGAGAGATTACTACCATTGTTTTCTTTTAAAAGTTTTATGGTTTCAGGTCTTCTATTTGAGTCTTTAATCCATTTTGAATTTATTTTTTGTGTATAACATGAGATTTTAGATACAATGATTATTACTAATACATTATTTGTATGTGATACATCTTTCTATTTTTTATCTCTATTCCATTTCTAACCATATTTAAATCAAATATATAGTCCTGTTATACTTAATTGATTGAAATACCACCTGTCTTTTGTTCCCAAAAAACTTCATTTTTAAATTATATTATTTTTTAGGTTTTCTATAGAACTTCTCTGAGTAATTTATTGAAGAAGGTATTTATTTTATTTTATTTTATTAATTTTTAAAGTTATATATTTATTTTGTGAGAGAATGTGTGTGGGTGAGCAGGGGAGGGACAGAGAGAGAGGGAGAAAGAGAATGCCAAGCAAGCTCTGCACTGTTAGTGTAGAGCTTGATATGGAGGTCAGACTCACAAACTGTGAGATCATGACTTGAGCTGAAACCACGAGTCAGACACTTAACTGACTGAGTCACCCAGGTGCCCTGAAGAGTATTATTTTTATATGATTAAAACTAGGAACTGGAATAGTTTGACTTGAGTAACTGATAAGCAGCACCTAATATCTTGTTTTTTACTAGCATACATTTCAAAAATGTGTCATAATTTTGAATAGATTAAACGTTTTTTTAAAACAACTCTTAACAAATATTTTAGGAATACTAATTATTTGCCAGACATATTTGTAGGAAAAATGAATATGACATCTGACCATAAGCTGTTCACAAAAATATATGGGATGGACTCCATGTGCAGAATTTAATACAATAGTGATGAAGAGAAGGATGATATCAACTAAGTCTCATCAAGCATTCACTGTGTGTCCTGGTGCTACTTTAAGTTCTCTAAGAGTATCAAAATCATTTAATGTTCCAAAATCCCTAAAATTTAGGTGCTATTATTATGCCTTTTTAAATTTCATGAAAGGGATACACAGATAGTCAAGTAATGTACTCATGCTGAGTAGATAAGTGGAAGCAAAGTTGGGATTCAATATCATGTAGACTATCTCCAGAAACTATATATTTAATTGATTCTTAATTCAATATGCTAAGGTTTAGTTTTTAAGTTCTCTTAGAATACATTTGTACTAATATTTTATAAATAAATAAAAAACTTTAACTGGTGTCTTTTAACTCCAATATGGTTGATTGACCCAAGTAAGAGACCCCTACTACAAATATGTGGAAATGGTACAGACAACATGACCAAGAGAAAAAAAGGAAAGAAAGAAAAAAAGGTATTTGAGCTCAAAAGAAAGAAGTGGAAATTCTTACATGCTAGAAACAAAGCAGGAATGTAAAACCCGGCAAATTGCTAAAGCTAGAAGTATAGAGACCCTGGGGGAGCCTTGTATAGGCAGAGTTGAGGTCCTGGAAAGGCTGCCCTCATATGAAAAGATGACGAGAAAAACACCTTCTACCAGCCAAAGTAAAGCTGTTGGAAGTGTGACTTTTTGGCTCTGAATGGGGAAAAAAAGCAAACATAGCCATTGAGCAATCTGTAATTCAAGGCCCCCTCATATATGGGTGCAGATTCCAATTCCTGCAGTACTGGTTTTGTGCGATTAATATAAGTCTGGTACTGACCCAGAGAAAGCCATAGAGCTCTTGGCAGACACACACAGAGCCTGTTTTAGGGATACTCCCAGGACACAGAACAAATGGACTCTACACAATGAAAGACTCTGCAGTGAAGATAAGCTCACAACAAAAATTACTAACCACGTGCTATACAATAGACAATGACCTGGAGGATTTGCAACCCAAGAATTTCAGATGAGGGCTATGAAATCTTACATTTAAAATAATTTTAAAAAGAGAAGAAAGAATGCAAATGATAATGACAAAAATAGATTACTACAAAAAATTCCAAAGGGCGTAGAAAAATAACAAAACTTGATCAAATAAAAATATATAGAGATGAATTTTATGGTATGTGAATTCTGTCTCAATAAAGCTATTGTTAAAAGATGTAGAGAGACAAAATTGGAAAACAACACTGAGTATTAAATAATTATGTCTGAACAGCATGTTAGGCACAACTGAAGAGAGTCAATATAACAAGATTTATATGAGGACGTTAACCAATATGGAGCACAAAAAGGAAAAAATATGAAAGAGAGTTTAAAGGACATGGAGAATGCATCTGTTCATTCTGCAAACGCTAGTAAGAGAGCACCCACTGCATATATGACATTTTTTCCGTATGCTAGGAAGTGTTACTGAAGAGAGAGGGGGAAACGAAAACCTACTTGTCCTCATTGGAGTGTATGTTTTATGGGGAAAATGAGAGATAATAAAGAACTTTAGCAACGAAAATCCACAGCAGTTTAGATACTGGTAACTGTCCTGGGATTGGGCATGATATATGGTAGCAAATGCAGATGAAATGCTGATGTACTATTGCAGTTTTAGTAGAACGGTCAAGAAGAATTTTCCTAGCATACGGAAAAAATTGACACTGGAGCAGATATCCAAAAAGAGAAGTCAGTAATGCAGACATCTTGGGAAAGAGTCTTCTAGACAAAGGGAAAGGAGTGGGGACATCCTTAGATGTTAAAGGAGCAAGAAGGAAGTCAGTTGGTTTGGAATGGACTGGAGAACAGAGCAGAGGGACACAAAGGCATAGAAGTAGACACAGATGGGAGAGGGGAGGATATTTTCAGATCTTATAGGACTATAAGGACTTTTGCTTTTATCTGGAGTGAAATGGGAAGCCATTGGATATTTTTGACTAAGTGTTACATCATCTGAGAAATATTTTTTACCTGGGCTGTTCATGCAGCTGCTTTGAAATGAACTGTAAGGAGAAGATAGAGCAATAAGTCAATGAGGAAACTTGCAAAAATTTAGGAAATACATGATGATGGTTTGGACCAGGGTATAGCAGCAGAATTAAAAATAAATAATCAGATCCTGGATTTATTTTTTTTTGAGACAGTGAAAATTTCCTACAGGTTTGATGTGGATGTTAGAGAGACGAAAGAATGTTTATGACTAATGCAAATCGAATAAGAGTCATACAATGAGACAATAAAGAGAATGAGAAAAAATGTCATCTTATAATTTTCCAATATAGATAGCAGAAATATTAATAATTCATTAATTTAATATAAATATTAAAGAAGCATACCAACTTCTGAAGGGAATAAATAAAACAAGGTAGCGAAACTATAGACCACCAAAGAGAATATTATTTGAAAAATCCAAATGAAAAGGCCAAGTAAGAAAGCAATGACAGTCAAGATCAGGACAGACCTCCAGCAAAATAGCTGCTTGAAGATCATGGAATAATATCTTCATGGTGCTAATGGAAAAATAACTGTCAATCTGGATTTCATGCACAACCAAAGAAAAGAAGAGATATTTTAGATGCAAATAATTGAGAAAATATACTACTCACTGAGCAGTACTGGAAGAATTTAGTGAAAGACATATCACAGGAAAAAGTTTAGAATAATATAAACCAAAAAAAATCATGTTCAATGATTTTTAGCATTAAAAAATAATGTTAAAACTAAAGCCTAATTTAAATAGCAACCAGAGCAACTAATATGGAAAAATTAAAAATTAGGTGAATTCCCTTCCCCGCCCCCTCCCTGTGCTGGTGAACGAGGTAGCGTTCAGTTCTCCTGAGAGGCTTCCCCCGCCCCCACCTTCTGTCGCTAGTGAGTGCGCAAACGAGAAAGGAGGAGGGCGCTCCAGGCGAAAGCACTGCAGAAGCCATTATCCCCTGTTTCTCTGCGGCTGCAACCTCGCCTACGTCCTGCTTTTTTGCGGCCTATAGGCTACTGCAGACTAGGGTGTCAGTTGGTCCCGCCCAGAACACTTCAGTTCTGCTCTGCCAGGATATATAATACCTGATTGGTGTGTCCATTTAATACAGTTGCCATCACCCACTGCAACCAGCCAGCTCCCGCTGGAATCTGATGCTGTGGAATGCTTAAATTACCAACACTATAAAGGAAGCGACTTTGACTGTGAGTTGAGACTGTTGATTCATCAGAGTCTGGCAGGAGGAATTATTGGGGTCAAAGGTGCTAAAATAAAAGAACTTCGAGAGAACACGCAGACAACAATCAAGCTTTTCCAGGAATGCTGTCCTCATTCTACTGACGGAGACGTTCTTATTGGAGGAAAACCTGACAGGGTTGTAGAGTGCATCAAGATCATCCTTGATCTTATTTCGGAGTCTCCCATCAAAGGACGTGCACAGCCTTATGATCCCAATTTTTACATGAAACCTACGATTATGGTGGTTTTACAATGATGTTTGATGACCGCTGTGGACGTCCTGTGGGATTTCCCAGGTGGGGGAGAGGTGGTTTTGACAGAATGCCTCCTGGTCGGGGTGGGCGTCCTATGCCTCCATCTAGAAGAGATTATGACGACATGAGCCCTTGTCGTGGGCCACCTCCACCTCCTCCTGGACGAGGTGGCCGGGGTGGTAGCAGAGCTCGGAATCTTCCTCTTCCTCCACCCCAACCACCTAGAGGAGGAGATCAAATGGCCTGTGACAGAAGAGGAAGACCTGGAGACCTCGTGGTTGGTTTCAGTGCTGATGAAACTTGGGACTCTGCAATAGATACATGGAGCCCATCAGAATGGCAAATGGCTTATGAACCACAGGGTGGCTCTGGATATGATTATTCCTATGCAGGGGGTCGTGGCTCATATGGTGATCTTGGTGGACCTATTATTACTACACAAGTAACTATTCCCAAAGATTTGGCTGGATCTATTGTTGGCAAAGGTGGTCAGCGGATTAAACAAATCCGTCATGAGTCAGGAGCTTTGATCAAAATTGATGAACCTTTAGAAGGGTCGGAAGATCGGATCATTACTATTACAGGAACACAGGACCAGATACAGAATGCACAGTATTTGTTGCAGAACAGTGTGAAGCAGTATTCTGGAAAGTTTTTCTAAGACTGGTGAAGAACGGAAGGAGTCCTGCATCTTTTTTTTTTTTTTATCTGCTTCTGTTTAAAAAGCCAACATTCCTCTGCTTCATAGGTGTTCTGCATTTGAGGTGTAGTGAAATCTTTGCTGTTCACCAGACGTAATGTTTTAGTTCCTTACAAACAGGGTGGGGAGGGGAAGGGCATGCAAAAACTAACATTGAAATTTTGAAGCAGCAGCAGAGTGAGTGAATTTTAATTTTTGTTCATTGTTGATGGTTTAAAGGAAAAAATTTCCCCCATGTAATTATTGTGAACACTTTGCTTTGTGGTCACTGTAACATTTTGGGGGGGGGTGGGACAGGGAGGAAAAGTAACAGTAATAGTCCATATGTCCCTGGCATCTATTCAGAGCAGTGTGCAGAATGTAATGCTCTTTTGTAAGAAACGTTTTATGATTTTTAAAATAAATTTAGTGAACCTTAAAAAAAAAATTAGATGAATATACCATCTCAATAAAACATTTTCAAGAAAAGAATGGCAAATCACAATCACCAAGTACAGAATGGCAGAAATGAAGTAAGAGCAAAAATTAATAAAATAGAAAGCAAACATATAATAAAGAGATCAATAAGCATCTTGATTCTTCAAAAACACCAATGATTTTGGCAGACTTTTGGCATGACTCCTAAAGAAATGAAGCAAAGGCCTTTGGTAATATCATGAATGAAAAATACCTATAGACTTACATCATATGAGATTATTGGGAAAAAGTGACGCCAAAAATCTTTGAAGCTATAGGTAAGATGGACACGTTACTAGGGAAACATAACTTTATAAACTGACAAAAGAAGGAAGAGACAACTTGAGTAGTCTAGTGATTATCACAGAACTTGAATGTATCATTAAAATCTTTTCCACAAAATACTTTATATCCACAGTAGATTTACTGGTTAATTCTAGTAGTTAGGGGGGAAAGATCATGCTAATCTTACTCAAAATTTTCCTGAGAAGAGGAGAGATGAAACATCCTGCTGGGTTTTACCAGGTTGGAATAATCTTGATACCTCTTTTAGCCCATTCAGGCTGCTGAAACAGCAGGCTGGGGGGCTTATAAACAACAGCCTGTACCTCTCATCATCCTAGAGACTGGAATTCCGAGATCCCTGTACCAGCATGGCGGGATGAGGGCCCTCTGAGGGGTTTCAGACTTCTCATTTATCCTCACAGGACTGAAGGGTGTGAAGGAGCTCTCTGCAGGCTCTTCTATAAGGGGATTAATATCATTAATCAGGGCTCTATTCTCATGACCTAATCATTTCTCGAAGGCTCCCACTTTCCCTATATCATCACATTGGTCATTAAGATTTCAACATAAATTTTGGGAGAATACAAGCATTCAGAGCATAGCAATACCCAAATCATAGCTATAATGAGAAAGAAAAGATCAGTCTCACGAATGTACCTGTAAAAATTATGATTAAAATTTTAGCAGACTGAATGCAGCCATATGTAACAAAAAGATTCCTGAAGACTAATTTGAATTTATTCCAGAAAAGCAAGGTTGGTGACATTTAACAACAAATCAACTTAAGATACCATATTAAAAGAATAAAAGATATATATATATCTTTTTTAAAAACGCTTATTTATTTATTTTGAGGGACAGAGAGTAAGTGAGGGAGGGGCAGAGAGAGAAGGAGAGAGAGAATTCCAAGCAGGCTCCATCCACATTGTCGTCACAGAGCCTTGTGGGGCTTGATCCCATGAACCACAAGATCATGGCTTGAGCCAAAATCGAGTCAGGTTTTTAACTGACTGAGTCAGCCAGGCATTCCTGAAAGAGAAATAGCTTCTAGAAATCTCAATAAATGCAGAAAAAGCATTTGACAAAACCCCATGTCCATTCCCAAGAACATCTTCAGAGTGGAAGGAATGTCAAGGCTAAGACTTGAAAAATAACTTGGAGAGTTCTCTAGGTAGAAGACTGTGTGTGAGTCTATGGGCATGTGTGAGTTTGTGTGGAGGTGTGTGAGAGTGTGTGTGTCCATGTGTGTGTGTGTGTGTGTGTGTGTGTGTTGACAAAATTATGGGGGAAGAAGAGGATGGGTGGGAAGATAGTGCCAGGAGGGCTGCAAAGTCATGAAAGGTTGAGTTTTGGGGAAACTGGAAGTGGTTTTCACTGGGTTCAGACATCACAGAGGTTAGAAATAAAGTTTCCCCTGGTTCCCCAAGTAAGCATTAACAGGTGGCTTTATAAAATAATTAACTTTGCTAAACATTGCTTTTCTCATCTGAAACATGGGTGGGTCATCAACTGTAGTATCTATCTCATAGGCAGTGTGCATGTACCGAGAAGCTAATTAAGCTCATTTACCAGGGTTCCTTCCTAGGCTCTGAGAAGGACGTTAGCAACATAGATACGAGATGCTGTGTTTTGTGGGTGGCAGAGAAAATTCCATGTTTTACTCGATGGAGCCAGAAGTCAGCCTGGGATCTTATGGCTTGGGCATGAAAGGACCTTGATCCAGGTTTTCCCAAGCATGACAGTAATTATATAAATTTTGCTGATATTATCATTAATAGGTTGGGGAGGTATTAAAGGTTTTCTAAATTATAAATAATAAAAGCAAATTTTAATTAACCATGCTAGAGAAATGGCAAAATTATCACTCTATCATCACCATCAGAAATATTACAAAATTATTGTCATGTATATGTGTGATCAAAGAGAGTGTAGCCAAAATATGAAGGATGAATGTATTATAGATATGTGTGGTGAAGGTATTTAAGAAAAATCTTATGTTGTCTGGATCTTGTCATATCTTTGGTACTTGTAATTTTTTCAAAATTTGTAATTTATTGTGATTTCTTTTTTAATTCAAACTCATTATAACATAAAATTAATATTCACTTTGTACTAATTTTGGATTTGTAAAAAGCATGAGCCTGACACATTGAAAACACCAATGCTAATACTAGTGCTGTGGTTGTAACATCATCAGAAGTGAATTTTCTCAAATATAACAATCTGTTATATTTGAAATGGATGTTTAGAGAAAAGTGGTCCCTATTAAAAGGTGAAATGGACTACTTGTTCAGTCGCACAGAAACTGCCTGATTGCTTGGCAATGATATAGGAAGGATTTCAGTATCAGGGCTTCTGAGTGGCTCAGTCGATTAAGTGTCCAACTCATGGTTTTAGCTCAGGTCATGATATCAGTTCTGTGGGTTCAAGCCCGGCATTGGGTTTCATGCTGACAGTCCTACATGGAATTCTCTCTCTCTCTCTTGCTCTCTGACCCTCCTCCACATGTACTGTCTCTTTCTCTCTCAAAATAAATAAATAAAGCTTAAAAAAAAAAGATTTCAGTATAATATAGGAGGTTAGACTAACTTATCTTTCACTTCATTTCCATAGCAGTAGTGCCATGATAGACTTTACTATATCTTCTACTATATTGTTCTGGAGAAATCACCTCTGGAATCAGGGTTTGCAGTCCTGAGGGCTTTGGAAATGATGATAGAAGTCATGTTTCCCCACAGGGACTTCTGTGTGCAGGCATAGAAGGGCTGCTCTGGGATGGGTTTCAACTGTGTCACAAGGTCAAGATTGAAAATGGCCGATTTAAGCTTTGTTTAAAATTCTGCCAATTGCACACATCAATTCTTCCTCCATTGAAACTAGTCAATCATTTCTCAAACAGCACTCTGTGGCAAAATTTAATTTTTTCAGCTAAATATCCATCTAACAAATTACAGAGAAATTTTGGGAATATTAATAAATCACAGCCCTCTGTGATGTTCACAGAGAACTCGCCATGAACCTGAGCCTGTGGTTTTCATGTGGCTCTTCTGTTTTTCTTCCTCTCCTTGGTACATGCCACTCTGAGAAATGCTTTTCTACATGATAATGAATTTCTGTCATCCTACAGACAGTTAGTTTGATCAGAAATTAAAGTTAAATTTAGACCTAGAGGGAAAAGGGAGTGATATTTAACTTTGGAAGGATACATTTGCCTTTAGCAGTCTGCAAAATGTTAAAGGGGCATGGTCTCATTTCTTTTTCCAGAGAGTGTTGTTCCTCAGAAGTAGGGGGGACCCTGCTTTGTTTTTATAAATTTGGGTAATTTGTTTTCTTCTTTTGGCTTCTGCTCTGTTTCTTCTTTGACTGTTAGGGATTTTGTGTGGCTTCTATCTGAATACCTGGCTGAGTTTGTGGTGTGTGTGTATGTGTGTGTGTGTGTGTGTGTGTGTGTGTGTGTGTGTGTGTGTTTAAGGCCTTTCACAACTAGAATCTATGAGAAGCCAACATATATAGGAGAGAAAGTTGGAAACATCTCACCACAGAAGTGAAAGGCCTGGCAGTCTAGAGGCTACTTTCCATACTCTAGTGGAAATAGGGCCTTTTCATCCTAGCATGTATTTCCCACATCATAAAAATAAAAATTCTTCTTTTGTCGGGTTTACTTTATCACTGGCTGTCAGACTGTGTCCACTCAAATCTAAAACAACTCATTGATTCATATATTTGCTGACCAAATCTGTCAAATTGTGTTAAAAAATTCCGACTGGCGATTTGGCGGAAACCTGATTGGATAACTTGGCATAACGGGCAGCATTGTGGTCTGTTTTCACCCACTTCAGTTTCCCATACTTGTTGTTTTTCTAACATAACATTTATTCTTTTATCAAATTTACTGAGGCTGGGTATCTCAATTGCTGTGCCCGGCACCGTGGAAGATAGGTATGTAAGACCCAATTCCTTCCCTCACTGAGACAGAAAACTTTGTATGTACAGTGTAATGAGGCCAAGAGGCACAGGGTACAAGGCGAACATACTTCAAAACAGCTGAGACACCCCGTAGACACTGTAAGGAAGTCATGTAATTGGTACAGGTCTGGATCCACAACATGTAGGAAAAGTATAGCTTAACGTTTTTTTATAATCTGATGGTTTCTTTAATATGCCACTCTGTTGGAGGATGTTAGAAAATTAATTTCAATCTGGGGGTCAAACTCTTTTTTTTAATGTTTTTTATTTATTTTTGAGAGGCAGAGAGAGAGACAGTGCGAGCAGGGGAGGGTCAGAGAGAGAGAGGGAAATACAGAATCTGAAGTAGGCTCCAGGCTCTGAGCTAGCTCTCAGCATAGAGCCTGACGTGGGGCTCCAACCCACAAACTGTGAGATCATGCCCGGCCGATCATGCCCTGAGCCAAAGACGCTTAACGGACTGAGCCACCCAGGTGCCCTGGGGGTCAAACTCTTAATATCTTCCTTGAATTTCATTACAGCCCAGGGAGTTTATTTCATAACAAAGCATTAGGAGACAAGGGCCCGCCTGTGGAGTCCTCTTTGTCATGTAATTATGCAGGCATCCTCGGAGACCCCTATTGTTCTACTCAGGGCTTGATCAGGTGTATGAAAAGAGTCCCTAGAGACATCCGTTTACATCTACATGGCCATTAGGATCTGACCACTAGCTTCTTCACATTCCAGCTACTCTGGGGAGCATGCATGTCATTCTTCTAGACCATGTTTGGGGTATAGGTGAGTCCCTGAGGTTCTCTTAAGTCCTGTCTATGAGAACTGTTCTAGGCATCATGGAGTCGTTTCGCCTTCCATCCTTCCAGGATGAGGGCTCAGTTCTCCTCCCAGCACATCATGCTACCTCTCAGAGCTCCTCTTGAGCTCCTCCCCTTGGGACACACAAAATCATGGCTGCCCTTTCATTTATTCCTTCCTTTCCCTTCAATAGGGTATCCTTAAAAGTGAAGGCTAGGCCAGGCTGACTTGTTTGTGTCTACACACACACACACACACACACACACGCATGCACACACGCACATGCACACACGCACATATATGTACCTAAGCTTTTAATGGATAAAAATCAAAATGGAGACTTCCTCCTTTCCTCCTCCTCCCTCTTCTCTCTTCTTGAGTCTGTCATAGCCATTTCCTAAGTCCTTGAAAACAGTTTGACTGCTGGAATGGTGAAAAGGGCCAAATGGAAAAAAAAGGAAATAGATATCAGGAAAACTATTTAGTTATTTTAAAAGTTACTGTATTACCACAATATTTATTTTTAGTAGAAGATCACTTTAGACAAATGGAATTGGAAATCATTTCAAAAGACCAACTATGGAGAAATGCTGGGATCATCTCTATGGATAGGTTATGGGCTGTGGTGGGAGTTCACTGTGCTTTCTTGCCTGAAGTTTTTATGTGGGGATTGAAGCTCTCCTATTCTTTAAAAAAAAATAATGTTTAATCATTTCTTGAGAGAGAGAGAGAGAGAGAGCAAGTGAGAGAGGGGCAGAGAAAGAGGGAGACACAGAATCTGAAGCAGGTTCCAGGCTCTGAGATGTCAGCACAGAGCCTAACATGGGACTCGAACTCACAAAACCGTGAGATCATGACCAGAGTGGAAGTTGGACACTGAACCAACTGAGCCACCCACATGCCCCCAAAGCTTTCCTGTTCTTGATGTTTTAGTATAGTCCTTACACTAGCTGCCTGACTGAACTTTACATAGATGTCATCATATAGTCCTCTGCTTAAAAATGCTCCTCTGTACTCATACCTTTTCAGGATATCTTACTTAGATGAATACAAATTTTGAAATTGGTCGTATAGTTTCCAACCTTTTCTCCTTCAGCCATTGTAAATTCTGCTGTTAGATTGAGCCGTGTATTCCCTCTCTGGCACGCAAGACCTCCCATGGAACCCTCTATGGTTTAGCCTCTGTGCAGTAAAAGGTTACCTAAGCAGGTCTGAGGTGCTTAAACCCTGCGTATTCTAAAAGAAAGGACTAGCCTTTGACAGTGTCTTGAAGATAACCTCTAAGCTCTCAGATTATCCTGCCTGATAAGAGGGATTTTGACTATCTGGGGGCCTTGGACAGATAGTCTATGTTAACAATGTGATTTATGGTGATTGCTCTGGGTGATGCTCTATCAGTCTGATCTCTGGAGGGGCTACAAACTGGATAACTAAGGTCATGAGACAGGTGCCCCAGGCCTTTGTGACCGACCCCCAGTAAAAACCATGGGTGTCAGGTCTTCAGTGAGCTTCCCTGGTAGGCCACCTGTTGTCACACATTGTTTCTGGCAGAATTAAGTACTGTCCCTAGGACTCCAGTGGGAGAGAACAATTGGAAGCCGGCACCTTGTCTTTCCTGGACTCTGCTCCATGCACTTGCTCACGTTTGCTGATTTCCATCTGTATCTGTTGTACTAAACCGAAATCGTATGTACAACAACTTTTCTGAGTTCTGCTAGTGCTTCTAGCAAACCACTGAAACTGAGGGTGGCTTGGGGATTCCTAAGACATTCCCCACCTGTCTCTCCAGCTTTGGCTCTCAACTCTCACTCCAGATATATAACTTTTCATCCAAATGTAGCAGTTTACCCTTTGGCCTACTTGTTCTGGGCCCACATATTTGTTTATCCTATTTCTTTTCCATAGAACCCCCCCTACAGTTTGCCATTCAATGAGTGAAGGCAGAAGAATTGCAAGGTGGTCTGTCTCAAGTCCTAGACTGCTCTGTATCCACTGACTTTTGAATTATGATAGATTTTCTCATGGCCCTGCTGGTATTTAGAAATCAGTTTAAATACTAATTTAAGGTGTCCTAGTCAAGCTCCCAAGCCTCTACCAATTTTTTTATATATATTTTTTTAATTCAAAGTCTCTTCCTACTTTCCTTTTTTACAGCTTATCACCTGAATGAATGTGAATACTGTCCAAGTAACTTCCAGCTGTTTTGTTCTTCATACTAGCAAATCTCATTCTTCTGACACCATGAGGGATTTTTGTCATCCTCATTTCAGATCCATACATGTAACAACTATTTTTAAAGGCCTGAAGTTTTAGATGAATGGAAAAAGGGGGATAAAGTCTCAGACCTAGCAACCTCTCTGGCTATGCAAATCTCAAGTCTGTATGTGCTATCCCCCTGGGCAACAAAGTACAGGCATACATCTCTGCATAGGTTTTTTTCTGCAGAATAGAATCTTAAGTATTCCCTACGCAACTATGAATAATTGAGGGTTGAAAATTTTTATGCTTTATTAAAATGTGTCTTCATAGGAAAGATGTACAGTTTTCTCTCATAGGAAATCCCGATTGTTGGTAATGAGATCTAATAACAACATATCAAAGGCAAACAAGTAAATAATTTACATTCCTAAGTAGCAGAGAGTGAAAATGTGCAGGTTTACATTGGACATTCTTTAAGATCTTCTATAAGGAAATTGCATAAATTACCCATTGCTTTGTAGAAGTAGATGAGCTGTGACATTAGAGCATTAAAGACAAAAAGGTGGTTGGTTGGCCCCTCCTGCTGAGGTCTGGGATAGGCTAGGGCTTCTCTCCTGTGGGCATCTGCATGTCAGTTAATGCGGTGAGCAGCCTTCCGTTGTTCTTGGGCAGCCTTTGTTTATGGAATAGTCCCAGTTCAGGTAAAATTTGAAGCAATAAGGTGGAAATGCTTCTGGCTTTAAGTGGCACCACAAACTCAAATGTAGATTTCAGAGGCCTGACCTTGGAATTCCTAATAAGGAGTTTCTTAGTCTTCTGTTCCCTGGAGGGCCATTTCTATGATATCCAGTCTCCTTGCCTACTTGCATTACTTAGGTAGTAGAACTTTTTAGAGAAATCTCATTTCCTCTCTCAAATCTTCCCTAAAGATTTAGAACTTGTGTCGTAGTTCCAGGTCCAGGAGTCGGAGGGCTAGTTTTGAAATTTGACTCCACCATTTATAACTCTGTGGCCTTAGGCAAGTAATTAAAATATGAATCCTCAGTGTCTTCATCTATAAAATGGGGGATAATAACTAACCAGCCTGCTTCACAAAGCTATTGTGAGTATCAGCTGTAACGGTGGAAATATTCTTAGGTATTAAGACATATATACATGCAAGGTTTGTCTTTTCTATTTTTTCTTTCTTTCTAAATATTATCAAATGCTTTCTTTGCCATCCAGTCTGTTCAATGGTGTATTCGTGGACTACAGCATAAGGGTTCTGTTAATAGATTTTTGCCACGTCTGTTCATCCACTAGCCTGCTTGTGCCACTCCCAGACAGGGACCACACTGCTTCTGCCCAACCAGAGATGTAGGGCCAAGACTGGCCACTGCCAGGGAAGGTAGGGAAGAACTCCCATAGGGCTTCCAGCTCCAGGATTCAAGTAGCATTTAGCCTAGTGTTCTGCAAGTATACTTCTCAGGGAGCACTGGATGTTCCTGGGCTCAATCTGACTGTTTTATCTTTTCTATTTTTAGATTCCTCTTCCAAATGACATTTATTTTGACAGATCAAAGCTGGAAAGAAACAGCAGCTTTGGGACCCAAGAGAAGTCCGTATTTCTGAATGGAGGCAGCATATGTGTGAGGGAATATAACGATGAAAAGACAGGGCATTTCCTCAAGGAGCTAAGTAAGAGGCTAGTTATGAAACAAATACGCAGTAAAGCAAGGCAAAGGGACCATATGTACCACGTGCTGGTTAAGAATGGGGCTTGGGGTGGGGCTAGGTAGAAGAAATACAAAAGTGGCCTTGGTGTGGGATGAGGGAGGGGATACAGGAAAGGATTTATGGGGGAGGAAGATTGGAACAAAGACATACAGATGCTTGCTCTGGAATATCCAAAGAAATTGTGGAATTCCTTGAGAGGAAAAGCCCTACTTTATTAAAAACTCAATGAAGTAAAAGTAGTAGTGAATGAAGAGATTGAACTGAATTCCTTCCTCTAATGCTGGAGAGAAAGCAGATAGGCAAAGGCTCTCAGAAGGCAGATTCCCTGGACTGGCAGAGGCAGAGCTAGAGAGGGAGGGGGTTGTACCACTCCCAGGAGTGTTGCCAAGGGAAACCTTTGTTGTCTTATCCTTCTAAAGAAATATTCTCCGCTTTCTTCCATTGACAACTCTCTCGATGCCTTTGAGTAGCATTGAGAACATCTTATATATATGAATAAGAATGAATGAGTGTGTGTGCACGCATGTGTGTGAGTGTGCGCACATGTGCACTTGGATGGACCAGGCAGGAGTGGTGCTAGAAAATGTCATTTGCAAAAACAATTTGCTGTTCAGTATTCAACAGATATTTATTAAGCACTAACTGTATACCAGGTATGCGATAGGCTCTAGGGAATACAGTAATGTTCAAGGCAGACATGATCTGTGTCTTCATTGAGTTTATAGTCTAGGCAGTAAACTCTTACAGGATTTCATGACCTATTTGGCAATTGTCTGGTGGGCTAAGCTAAAAGTTACATTTTCATAAAAAACCCCATTTCTCTGCACTGAGATAGGGCATTAAGAATTTAGGTTAAGTCATAAACATGATCAGCTCAGCAAGCTGCATCAAAACGCATAGTAATTGAGGCCACAGGGAAGGCTTAAAATGCCATTGATTTATTGTGCACACAGGCATCCCAAGCCTCTGATATGATAAGAAGGTAATGTGGAAATAGGCTGTAAGATGATGAGGCAAGTCACATTCCATGGGAAAACAAGAAGCTCCTCAGAGACTGTGATCTGAACACGCACAGCTGCTTAGCATTAGGCAATTGGGTGAAATGTGGAATTGGATGAGGACGGTGATACATGCAAGAAGAATAAGGGCCCAGAGAGTCCTGAAAACATTTTTCCAAAAGCAGTTGTATGGTAGACTGACATAGTGGTTTTTCTAGCTCTTTGGTGAGATGAGGTAGGTATTTTTTGTCATCAAATTATTCTATTAAAACATGGAGTTATGTGTTATCTAGGATGGAAGGGAGGGGGCGACTGAACTGAGTTTTCTTTTTTTAAAACTACATTTTTTTAAGTTTATTTGTTTTGAGGGGTGGGAGGAGTATATGGGCAGCGGAGAGACAGAGAGAGGAGAGAGATAATCCCAAGCAGATAGTGCAGAGCCTGACATGGAGCTTGACAAACTGTGAGATCATGACCCGAGCGGAAATCAGGAGTCAGGCACTTAACCTAGACTGAGCCACCCAGGCGCCCCATCTACTGAGCTGATTTTATGTCAAATTGGAGAGAGAGAGACAGAGAACAAAAGCAAAAGACAGATACCAGCTGGTCTTTCATTTTATAGTCTCAGAGGGATTTAGGCACCATAGACCTATGGCCATGGCAGTTAGAATTGTGAACCTTCTAACTTCCCTGTGCCAGTTATTTTGTGTTATCCCCTGTATGTGTCCCCACAGTTGGTGGGAGTAAAACTCAATGCATTTTGTTTCAGAGGCAACAAGGATATTGAAAGACCCTCTGCAGCCATGGTTCCCTCTCTACCCTTGAAGGGGGGAAAAAAAGAGAACAGGGGTACCTAGGTGGCTCAGTCAGTTAAATGTTTGACTTCCGCTCAGGTTCTGATCTCATTGTCTCATAGTTTGTGAGGTCAAATCCTGCTGATGGCAGAGAGCCCACTTGAGATCCTCTGACCCCTCTTTTTCTGCCCCTCCCCCTCTCCTTATCCCTCTCCCTCCCTCCCTCCCTCCCTCCCTCTCTCTCTCTCTCTCTCTCTCTCTCTCTCTGCTTAAATCCTTAGGTCTTTGGCATGGAAGGATTTGAATTGGACACTTGGTCTAGGCTGAGCCTGTGTAAAAACCCTGAAGGTGGGTTATACTTGGTTCCAGATTATGTTTTCCTTATTCTTTAACAATTTTGTAGGTTTATATGCTTTAATTTTCCTTTTGCCCTGTGCTCTCAACATTCCCAGATCCATTCTGTACTTTGCCTTATCCTGTCCTATATCTCAGGGATACCCTTCAGATTGTCACATAGGCTCCTTTGCTGTCTGCATCCCAGTTGGGTTTGGGTTTGGATATGGGAGGCATTAACTGGAGATTAAAGTATGAGTGGAGAGAGGGTCAAAGCATTTAGTCCCTACTTGTACCTTCTTTGTGTCTGGGCCACATTGTGGCTGTGACATGTCTCTCTAAGACACATGGTGTCGCAGACCCATGGTTCCATGTTTCTCTGGACGTTCTTATTAGTATTTCCTTCTCTTGCTTTTTCAAATGCAGTGGTGATGGTGGCTTCTCACTTGTGATAGTTTCTGGATTCTCCACCCTCCTTACTGGTTCTTTTCACATTGCCCATGCCTCTATAGATTATTTCTTTATTAAAGTCTGAGTAGGATACCGTTTCCTGCCAGGATCCTGAGAAATATAGTTTGGAACCTACTTAAAAGCAGACACTATATATAATGATTGTTTTGAGCCTTTAAAAAAGTTATATATTTTGGACTTAAGTGCTGGACACTGAAGGTATTAATAGGTTCTTATATTTTCAACTTCCCATGACATCTGATTCATGAGAAAGCCCATTTAGTTCTATTCTAAAACAAATGTAAACCTAGCACATTCTTTCCATCTCCAGTGCTATACCCCAGCTCAAATCATATTAACTGTAATCCGGATTCTGCAAGAGCCAGTCACTGCTACCTGGTCCCTCTGCTTCTTCTTTTGGGCCATGTAGTCTATTCTATACACAGAAGCCAGACTGCTCCTTTAAACATTTAAATGAGGTCATGCTACTCTCTGCTCAAAGATCTCCAGGGACTTCACATTACATTACAACAAAAATACACAGTTGTTATCTTGGGTGACAAAGCTCTATCCATGCTCTGGGCCTTGCTTCCCTCCTAGGGTTCATTTACCTATACTCTTTCTGTCACAAGGCCTTGTCACTCTGGCTTTCTTGAGCATGACAAACTTGTTCCACCTTAACGCAGCACCTGCACATGTTCCTCTGACTCAGACTCTCACATGGTTGGCTCCTTCTGGTCACTCCTATCTCAGAGTTTCTCAAGGTATTTCTCTAGCTACTCTAATAGGGCACCTGAGTCATTCTCTAGAATCTCATATCATTTTATTATTTTCTTGGAGTTCATCTCTCTTTGAAAGTATAGCCTTTATTTACTCACTCTCTTGCCTGGCGTCCGACTCTAATAAGAAGCAAGAATCTAATATCTTGTCTCCTCAGTGTGTGGGAGTGTGTTGGAGTGTCTAGCCCACCACCAGTGCTCAGTACACATATGTGCATGCGCACACACATACACATACACACACACACACACACACACGCACACACCGAGAGAGGAAAGATTTACTGATCAGCATTCTTCTAAATGCTTTACACGGATTATTTAATTTAATCCTCACAACAACCTCATTCATCAAGAACTATTATTACTCTTGTTTTACAAATGAAGAAACTGAAACCCAGTGGAGTTAGATAACTTGCCAAAGGACATACCCAATTAGGAAGTTGCAGAGACAGAATTTGAAATCTCGCCATCTGGCTCTTAGTCCCATACTCTTAACTGCTAAACTATACAGTGTCCTAACATTTGTTCAATAAATTAATGAACACTTCCCGTCAACTTCTTCCGTTTCTCACTTGGGCTTTAGAAAGAAGGAAGCTATCTAATTTTTAAATATGGGAGCTTGCCCAACCTCATGCTGAGGGGTTTTCTACTCCTGAGAAAGGAGACTCTGAGCCCAGGATAGCAAGAGAAGCACAAATCTCTTTCTTGAATACAAACTCTTTGGGGAAAGTTCCCAAAGAGCCCCCAAAGTGCTGAGCCCGTGGACTGCCAGAGCTTTGGGCTGGAACTTCTGTGCAGGAATATGTATATATAGTCCCAATTTCCCAACATTAACTAATTAGGAAAACACTGAACAAGCATATCTGTTGCACTAAACACTTGGGATACAGAGATGAGTAAGACATGGTCCCAGCCCTATATGAGCTTCCATGATAGTGAAACAACTCTACTTCTAGACACTTATTCAACTTATTCAACCATTTTTCTATTAAAAAAATAAGAAAATAGACTAGATGTTATCTGAACTAATTCTGTGGCTTGTCAGAATGTCAAAACTAGTCTCAAGTTCAGACTCAGCCTCCAAAGGCTGTTTTCACAGTCCTGGGGCACCTGGGTGGCTCAGTCGGTTAAGTGTCTGACTTCAACTCATGTCGTGATATCTCAGTCTGTGAGTTCAAACCCCGTGTCAGGCTCTGTGCTGACAGCTCGGAGCCTGGAGTCTCTTTGGATTCTGTGTCTCTCTCTCTGCCACTCCCCTGTTCAACTCTCAAAAATAAGTAAACATTAAAAAATAAGAAGAAAAGAAAATATATTCAAAGCTATTTTCATAGTTCAGTGTGCATCAGCAGTGACCCTACTTTTACAGCTCCCTTTGGATGACTGTGCCATGGTTGCTGCCCATTTGGAAGTAGTAATCAACTTTTCAAAACTGCCTTTTCTTTGCGCAACCTTAGTTCCATTTTGGCAAGCACCACTCTAGCACAGGCTTCTCCTCATCGGGCCATGTTGTTCCTATGCTCATCTTCATCTTTACTCTTGCTTGGCACCAGAGGAGATTACTTACACCAAACCCATCTCCTTTTCTTATAATTCAATTACTCCTGTCCCTCACTTATTTCTGTTCCTGTCTTCCAATGCCCCCTGTTTGTCTACTTTACTCTATCACCCAAGCACCTGAAAGCCAAACTCATTCTACCACATGGCAGCTCCATGTAGGGATCACCTTGCAGCCATGTGTGGTAAAGTGACTTAAAATACAGCCAAGGAATGCAACCTGTTTTTTTATTCTACTCACTGCACCATAAGCTTATGTTGAAATGTCTAATATCACCTTCCTGTTCTTTTTTTTTTTCCCCTGCTGGTCTTGTGCTTTCCAGGTTTCTCTCTGGAAATTTAAATAGCTGTGTTTCAGGTTCCTTTCCTGCAGCTGTATTAGCTTTCAGGTCTCCATGCTGAGGCTCATTTGGTCATTTCCTGCCCATATTTCTAAACTCTGCAGCTCCTTTATGTTACTTGCTGGTCCTTAGTGGTTTTTCCATGCCTTTCATTTTAGCTTGATCTGCACATTTAATTAGTGGGCTGCATGTCCTTCCATTTTAAAGAGTGCATAAGATACAGGCAGTTTTCTGCAACAGCAGGTGGATAATAGGAACAAGGAAGGGGAGGGGGTTGTGCCGTAAACAGCTCTGCAAAATAAGGAAGGGGAGGAGGATGAAAGGAGATGCGGATGACACGGCACAACAGCTGGGAATGTGACCCGATTGTAGCAAACGTACCCCGGATGTGCAAGGCTGTCCTGCACATATGGTGTGAACTTGTACGATTTCAAAAGCAGAAATGCAAAGGGCAAGTGAGGTGGAAAAGTGAGATTGCAGTTCAGGAAAGGGCCAAGGAAGATGCAGCCTCAAGTTGGGATGGTTTCCACAGTTTAATCTCTAGGAATAGACTTCACATCTGTCTGAGGTCAGGCTGATGGGAAATAGACTGCGAGAAGAGATTTTACTGGGGAGTGCTTTTAGAAATCCACCGCGCGATGGAGCAAAGGAAGCAGGATTGGGCAGGAGGAGCTGGGCTGTCCTGAAGGTTCAACAAGGACCTCAGCAGACTGGCATGAGCATCTCTGATCCGGGCACCCCTTCAGGGGAGCTGTGCTTTGAGGCACGGATCTGAGCCTTTGTAGCCTCACAGCGACCAGTTGCTGTACCTAGAGGGAAGGGGGATAAACTTGGGTGAGGCTGCTCTTTTCAGAAGAAGGTAATTCACAGAAAAGGATCATCACATGTTCATCAAGTGAGTGTCAACATGGCCAACTTTACCAGCAGCTGAGAGAATGAGGGCTTCCATCCTGGAGAAGACTGGGTGGCCTGTGACCTTATGCACGACAGCCTTGTGTGAGACCAGCCAACTCTCTGACATTGATCACGGCCGAGCTTGCGCTATCCAGTGGGCAGCTTCCCTCCTTTGCCTTCTGCGACTCAGGGGTCTCATTCTTTTTGGTTGTTCCTTCTCAGTCTTGTTTTTAGTTTTTTATTCTTTCTTTTCTCCCATTTGCTTAAAATTTTTTTTAATGTTTATTTATTTATAAGAGTGAAAGCGAGAGTGAGCATGAGTTGGGGAGGGGCAGAGAAGGAGGGGGACACATAATTCGAAGCAGGCTCCAGGCTCTGAACTGTCAGCACAAAGCCCTGTGTGGGGCTCAAACCCAGGAACCATGAGATCATGACCTGAGCCAAAGTCAGATGCTCAACTGACTGAGCCACCCAGGTGCCTCCCCATTTGCTTTTTAAATAGATGCATATTCAGGGGCGCCTGGTTGGCTCCATCTCTTAAGTATCTGGCTTTGGCTAAGATCATGATCTCACACTTGGTGAGTTCAAGCCTCACTTTGGGTGAGCACGAACCCTAATTCAGGTGAGCCACCACTTCTCTCTCTCTCTCTCTCTCTCTCTCTCTGCCCCTCACTTGGGCCCTTTACCTCTCTCTAAATATATATATATATATATATATGTATGTACACATTCATTCATTCCATCAATGAGTAATTATTAAGTGCTCATTTTGTTCCAGATCTCCCCTAATACGGTTTTGATTTTTTCTAACCATTCTTACTCCCTGGACAATATCATCCACTCAGGTTTGGCCTTTTCCTCTCACCATCCTCCAGTGATTTCCAACGCTTTAAGTCAAACTTTAGTTTCGCTTTTAAAATAACAATCCAATGTCTTTTTAAAAATATTTTTTAATGTTTGTTTATTTTTGAGAGAGAAAGAGCAAAAAGAGAGAGCACAAACAGGGGAGGGACAGAGAGAGAAGGAGACACAGAATCCAAAATAGACTCCAGGCTCTGAGCTGTCAGCACGAGCCCAATGCAGGGCTCAAACTCATGTACCATGAGATCACAACCTGAGCCAAAGTCAGACAGACGCTTAACTGAGGCACTCAGGTGCCCCGTCAGCAATCTCCTTGGCTGGGGTGCCTCACCCTAGTGTGTCCACTAATGGAGTCAGTATCTTCACCTGATCCCGTGTCATACCTCATTCAGTGAAACATCATGCAGCCAGCCTCACAAGAATAATACACCCGGGGTTGTCCCAAATCTTGCTACTCATAGTGTGGTTCATGAGCAAGCAGTTTGTTAGAAATACAGAATCTTAGTCTCCACTCAGACGTACTGAATGAAAATCTTCATTTTTTTTAAAGTTGATTTATTCTGAGAGAGAGTGAGAAAGCATGGGGGAAGGGCAGAGATAGAGGGAGAGAGAGAATCCCAAGCAGGCTCCCAGCTGTCAGTGCAGAGCCCAACTTGGGGCTTGAACTCAGGAACGGTGGATCATGACCTAAGCCGAGACCAAGAGTCAGATATTTAACCAACAAAGCCACCCAAGCACGTGAGAATCTGCATTTTAATAAGACCATTCACAAACATATCAAAGTTTAAGAAGCCTAGATCTAAAACTCTCTTCCTCAAATTCCAGATCTAATGGATAACTAGTTCCATCGATTTTGTCTTTTAATTCCTTTCAGTGATATCACAGGAAACTCCTAAGTGATCTTACTGCTGTCACTCCTATGATTGAGCCTCCATACTGATGGATATCTATCCTAAACGTATCATGTCCTCTTGTATAAACTTTCAACTGCTCCCACTGCCAAGAAATAGATTTCAAATTTCTAATGTGGCACTCATAACTTGCTTTTCCGGTTTACTTTCCACTGCCTTCTTCTGCATACCCGTGCTCAATTTTACTAGAGTACTCCTACCTGAATACACGTTCATACCATTGTGTCCTCCTTTGTGCTTCTTCTGAAACACCCGATTCCACTCACCTTGCCTGTCAAAAATCTTACTTAGGCTTTAAGACCCAGCTTAAATGCCCTGTCTTCCAAGAGTCCCACAGCTTCTTGCCTGAAGTAATCTCAAAACACATTGGTTATCTATTTGGCCCACTTTCATTCTGCTTTGTGTGAAGTCTAAATCTTACTACCCAGCGAAAGGCTTAGCACATAGTTGATGTGTGTGTGTGTGTGTGTGTGTGTGTGTGTGTGTGTGTGTTTATAATGTAGTTCTATGTAATATATCCATGAATGAAATAAATGAGCATCTACCATTAGCAATTTTTATACATACTGTAATTTGTTTGGAAAATTTGCTATCTCATGGATTTGCCAACCACAGTATTTAGGTTTTCTGAAAAAACCCTGTTGCAGTAAATTTTCCTGTGTGTTTTTATATTTGATTGTCACCTTAAAAGTGTGATCCTCACCCTCCTTTTGTCTAAGCGGCATCGCTTAGCCACCTCTGAAACAGGCTTTGGGGGTGCTACAGAGTTCCATGCTATGAGTGATGGATTATACTGAGGATCCCAGAACAGGTTCATCTGAGATTTCCCCATGGTTTTCCACAAGCCTGGCTGTTTGCCTTAATATTTACACATCATGCCCTCCTCTCCTCACCTTCCCTGCCTTCCCTGGTTTCCTACTGCCAGAGTGGGAGGAGAGAGATCTAGTTCCCTTTGCTAACTCTGAGGTGACAGAGTTGATCAATGAGTTGCTGTGCCTGTCCGGGAAAGCCAGTTTGATGGTCCTCCTGTGGCTGGGCTGACAGCATTCAGCCTTTTATGAACTGAATAGTGAAGCACTCTTTGGAGCTCAGTTTCGCCTGTTTATGGTGGATTCCAGCTGTATTTTTTATGTCCGCTGTTGTTATATTGTTGCCATTGGTATTAATCTCAGGCTAGTTTATTTGCTGTGGATTTATAATGACTTTACATCATAAAAATTAAAAAAGAAAGAAAGCAGTGGAACAAACTTTAGACAGTGAGGACATCCAGATGAAAGGGTGAAGAGACTGGCGGCTAACTAAAGGCCGACGTAGCTTCAAAAGCCTGGCTCTGAGGCAGTCATACTCCTGGAAAGGAGGGACTTGTTCAGATCATCACACTTTCCATACTTGTTAAAGATGAAATAAATTTATGACTATTGCAGCAGAAAGGCTCATTCTTGAGATAGGAATACTGTTACCTTAATCCTCACACTGGGAGTGAAACAGGGAACAACATGGAGTGAGAGGCCTCCTCTTTGGCCTGGTTCCCTATTTGATTTTTTTAATACCAGTGACTATCAAGTTAAAAGAGTCCTTTGAAAATTATTTCCATGAGGACCTACAATTTGATTTTAGGACAGCGGCCATATTCTTAAACTCTACGTTGTATGATTTTTGTAGCAAACTGTGTACTCCAGATTCTTCCATGCTTGACAGACACTGTAATTTTCTTGGCACATATGTTTTGCCTGAAACTGAATGCTTTTGTCAAAGCAAGAAGATACCTGTGATAGGTGCCATGAAAATAATTAGATAACTAATACCGTTTTTGATAGGTGAGCCATTAAAAAAATTAAATTTAAAAAATATTCAGACTTCAACCTAATTAACATATTTTATTGAAATACTTTAAAATTATTTTATAAAAAATCAGAATAGACAAATAAACCTTAATGGGCAAGAGACTTATTTTCTGTAACTCCACATTTGTCTTTCTCTCAATGAGCTCAACTCAGCTGTTAAGACCTTCATACATGGAAAATATTCTTCTTATTTTAGGAAGGATTCAAAACTGGATTGAGATCCTTAAGAACCTGAAGACAAGATTTTCAACTGCCTGCAAATTCTTACTTCTTCGTTTTAAATTGATGTGTAATTTACATACAATATTCTATTCATTTCAGGTATTCAACATGGTGATCCAACATTCATATACATTATGCGATGCTCACCATGATAAATGTAGTTATCATTTGTC
Organism: Suricata suricatta; assembly: GCF_006229205.1. Lineage (NCBI taxonomy): Eukaryota > Metazoa > Chordata > Mammalia > Carnivora > Herpestidae > Suricata > Suricata suricatta. The sequence continues at coordinate 71,103,455 of NC_043710.1, read as the reverse complement.
ACCATGCAAAGTTACAGTATTGTTGACTATATTCCCTATACTGTACTTTATATTGCTGTAGCTTATTTATTTTACAATCTTAAGTTCATACCTCATAATCCCTTTCAACTTTTCTGTCCATCCCTCTATCCCCTCCCTTCTGGCAACAACCAGTTTGTTCTATATTTATGAGTCTGTTTCCATTTTGTTTTGTGTGTTCATTTGTTTTATTTCTTAGATTCCACATGTAAGTGAAACGTATGGGTGTTTGTCTTCCTCTGTTGGACTTCTTTCACGTAGCCTTATATCCTCTAGGTCCATCCATGTCATTGTAAATGGCAAAACCTCACTCCTTTTTATGGCTGCGTTATATTCCATTGTGCATGCATATATATATTTTTATATATATTTATTTCATCTTTAACAAGTATGGAAAGTGTGATGATCTGAACAAGTCCCTCCTTTCCAGGAGTATGACTGCCTCAGAGCCAGGCTTTTGAAGCTACGGTCGGGCTTTAGTTAGCCTCCAGTCCCTTCACCCTTTCATCTGGATGTCGTCACTGTCTAAAGTTTGTTCCACTGCTTTCTTTCTTTTTTAAATTTTATGATGTAAAGTCATTATAAATCCACAGCAAATAAACTAGCCTGAGATTAATACCAATGGCAATGACAATATATACATATATACACATATACCCCACACCCTCTCTATCCACATGTCATTGATGGACACTTAGGTTGCTTCCTATTCTTCAAGCGTCTTCTTTGGTGAGGATTTTTTTATCAGTTTTATCTTTTTTGTCAGCCTCAGGCAGAGCTGAGTGCTCTCTCTATTATAGTGTTGTCCCTTTTAGTTCCTCATTCATGGTGCTCTTCAGAGTGTGGATCAGGGATTCGGCCTGTCTGACATCCCTACACCCTGTGGCAGCGTCATGGCCATCATAAGTACTTGTCACATCTCCATGGCCACCTCAGCACAGCTAACATTTACTGAATGCATACTCTGAACCAGCCATTATTCTAAGCAAGTATATGAATAAGCTCATTTCATCCTCCCAGTAATTCTATAAGATAGTAACTTTAAAATCTTCATTTGAAGGTGAGGAAACTGAGGCCCAGGGAGGTTTAGTGAGTATTATTCACCTGTACAACCTCATTGCCTAGCACTCTACTGGCACAGAGTAGGCACTCAATACTTGTTGAGTGAACAACTTCCTAGATAATTTCTGCCAATTTATTGTTTAGACATAAAATTATCTCTAAGGTTGAATGTAAAGACTATGACTTCCTGTTTTGCTCAATTCAAATTTAATTCAACAAATACATTTAATTTCCTTACTTGTTGATTTGATTCTTGTTGGTAAAGATAGTCTAAAAGCTTCCTAGAAGATGTCTGTGTGAAACATTAAGGCTTTAGGGGAACTATCAGGGTGAATCCTTTCTGGAACATTGGACTCTACTGTGCATATAGGATCCCCTGATTTTTCCCAACCACTTTTATATTCATGTCTGTGACACCACTCAGTGAATTGGATTTATTTGTTAATTCAACAGACTTTTATTGAGCTTAGAAAAAGTTCTAGACCCAAGATCCAAAGTGCATATACCAGAAAGAATAGCAGATCTCAAAATTCTTGTAGTTTAGTGGAGATAGGTAGATAAGGAGAGGATAGAGGTTGATAAATACTACCAAAGAGGTTAACAAAAACAAAAACAACAAAACAAAACAAAACCCACCACCACTACTACCACAACAAACAAAAGCAAAAAGAAGTTGCCTGTCCTTGTCTTATAACAGTGTGGAGAAGGCTCCCTTCTCTATTAAATGGATAAGAAAATGAATGGATAGGAAGCAATGAGAATGTGGAAGTGGGAAGAATATTCCAGGAATAGACATGCGTAAAGATCTTAGAAAGAACATGTTTGGGGATATGCAAATAGTTGACTATGACTTGAACATATGGTATGCTTACAGATGAGTGTGTCACACCTTTGAGTTCCAACAACCTAAAGGCAATAAAGAGATGACAACATGTTGTAAGCAGAGAGTAAAGGCAAGATTTTAATTTAGAATATGCTAACTACAAACAATAGGTAGAGATTTTTATCTTGCATGTAGTTACTCAGCATTTACTTCATAACAAAAAACAGTAGTAGTCAAAATTGGATGGATTGGAAATATACTGTTGTAGAGGCTTGGGGGTCAGTTGAGAAGGAGTGTATTGGAATAAATACTGAAGAGTCAGAAATGAAAGAAGTAAACTTTATTTATAGTCTGTCCATTTTCCTGATATTCTGCACCCTTCCTCTCCCCCGTCCCCAGCCATGACTCCATGACTGCTTGGAAAATACTATAGAAGTGTTATGCCCAGATTTTTAATATCGTCCCCCAAAACCAGAAACCACCAGGGAGACCAAGTCACGCATGCAAAAGCAAAGGGCTTTATTATGAGTTTAGGCTGGCTGGGCCTAACCTCGTGCTCACAGACTTTACCAGCACAGTGGATCCATGCTGAGAGCCCCAAACAAAGGTGGGGTAGGGCCTTTATGAATTTGGGAGGGGGAGTTACAAGAAAATTTGACATAGGTATAGTGACCCAATCACTATCACCTATCAATACTGGCAGTAACTTTAACCATACATTAATACTTTTGGTAGGAGCCAATCACAACATTTAGAGTATTGACCAATTACAGAGTGGGCCAGGACCCTCACGTAGGGCAACTAGCCTTCTAGGCCCGCCCTTAGAAATGTTAAAGGTGTTAGCTGGCCTTTCTTGATTGGGTGTTACAGGGGTTGTCCCTCCTTCCTTGGGCACTGTGTGCCCTTCTGTTGTCTCATGGAGTCAGTTTGATTCAGACCTGCGTCCTTACAGAAGTAAGAGCTTATTATTCAGTATACTTAGAGTTACCATTAGTTTAGAAGTCCTGTCTGTTTATTTCCCCGTGGAAACTGCATTTATTTATATGAAAGACACTAACTAGCCTGGCAAAGGATTCAGTGGGTAGAGTAAGTGCTTTGGGAACAGACAGATATGAGTTCACATTGTAGCTCTTCTACTTTTTAACCAAGTGAACGTGAGCACTGGTTTCATGTAGGTTCTTAAGATATGCATCCTAGTCCCTTTTATTTCCTAAAAATCTCACTTCTACACAGCTTCTATTTCTGCTTCCATTGTAAAATGGCACCACTGTAGGCTACTGCCATTAAAACAGGCTCAAGACTAGAGAACAAAGGCAAAGAATGAATTTTAACTCAGGCATTTAGAGTAAAGCCTATTCTTTGAAGGTTAAGCTCCTTGGTCAAAACTTTTACTTTTGCCTTAGAAGATACCCAAAGTGTGAATCTGAAGGCCACCTTGTTGGTTGTATGGTAGATTATCATAAGAATTTATCTAGTCCAGTCAATTTTTGCTGCTGTGTTCCAAGTAGTGTGCTAAGTGCTTTACATAAGTAATCTCATTCAATTCCCACCAGAAAAACATGAGGTAGATTTTATGTGTTTATTTCACAGATGAGGAAGCTGACGGTGGAGGGATGTGCACCAAAATCACTAAGATAACTGAACCCCACTCCTTAAACTCTAAAGCCCATGTTCCCTCCAGGACATGCTAGGTTCTTTCTCTTGTAAGAAACATTTAAGACAATGAAAGGAAACTGTGAAGTAAAGTAAGGTCTCTCCTTGCCCTAAGAAAAAGCACAATGTAGTATAAACACAAATAGCCATGATAACAAAGAACACATCTATAGGTGCCATTGTGTGCTAACCTGATACAGACTGGTCGTGAGAATCAGGATGTCAGTCTAACTTATCCTCATCCTACCTTACTCCCAGGAACTAAACACTATGACCCTACCATCTACCCACTTTGGTTTTTCAGAAGACGATGGAAGTGTTAAGTGTGCCAAATTATACACTGGCTGTTTCAACCGAGGAGTGGAATTAGTGCCACGGTAGCAATTTGAGCAATGCCATGGCTTGGAACGAGTTAACCTCTCAGCCTGAGCAGGGTTCCACGCGCTGAGCCACAGGGGCTACACTGAGCTGTGGCTCCAGATCAGCTTTCAGCCTATTGAAGCGAGTAGTCTCTGGTTCATTCCTGCAGTGGCTCCTGTGGGAAGTTTGGCCAGCCTGGTTTGGTTGACCAAGTGGTATAATTAGCCAGGAATGTTCAGAAGTAAACATTATTGAAGGGAAAATAAAACCATTACCCGTGGCTGTACCTATCTCAGAAATGGCAGCAACTGCTTCTGGAACAGCTAAGTAGACCAAAAAAAAAAAAAAAAATGATAGGCTAGTCACTCTAGAAGAGAATGTCAAGTTAGAAACAGATTCAGTTTCTGTCTGTAGGATTGGCCACTGGTCAATTTGTCTCTTCCCAACCTCTGGTTTATATTAGGAGGGATTTTCCTTAAATACTTTTGGCTTCTCTCCACTCCTTTATTCACTCAGCACCCTGGGGAATGCCAGTGCATAATCTGATTAGTAAATATGTAAAGAATAGAGCTCAGCCCATGAACTCCTCTTGGGAATGAGTGGCCACAGAGACAAGGGGCATTGCCCTTCAGTTCTTGCATGGCATGGACTTGGAGGAGGGTGTTGTGAAGAGTAAGTCTCACTTACTCTGATGTGCATTATTAAGAAGCCCATTTAGCTCTCGTACTAGGTTACATCTCTGCCTTAGCCATTATTAGTCATAAAGGGATATTTTGACCACCATCTTTCACTCATTTCTCAATTTGCTTAGAACTTAAGTTAGGGTAGACAGTCATTAATTATTCTGTCCTGCTCAGAGACCTAAATACCTCTGTGAAAATGAAAATATAATAAATGAGATTATTAAGTTGATGTGGAAGAGGGAAAGTGGAGGAGTGTAAGGGCACATGTGGTCTTTATTTCTACCCAGGATAGAAGTTCTAGAAGGGAGCTAAGCCTGCAGCAGGCGAGTTTATCTCAGACATGTGGAAAATCTCCCTGACTCTACTGGTTACATGATCAGAGGAAAGAGCTTACCAAAGAACATGGTGGAATTGTCTCCCCACCATTGCCCTTAAAAGTCTTATATATATATATGTGTGGCGAAGTGTATGTATGGGTAGTCGTTATAACCAGTAATCAAATTGGTTGAGGTGGTTGGTCACTCAGAAAGCCTGCCCAGCTTCTGGTGGTGGGTGTGGTAGCTATACCAGCTCCTCAAGGCCAACAGAGGACTTTTGACTTGAGAGACCATTTTAAGATCTATGGTAGAGAAGTGAATCAGAACTCTAGTGTTAGTTACAGCATCTCATATTCATTTCATGCAAAGGATCCCAGAGAGCAATCTGGAATTAATCTGATATTATATTCTCCCCCCAACCCCTACCTCATAGTTTCTCAACATCCTTCTCACCTAGTTGAGATCAGTGCTTTACCTTACAAATGCATTTTTTTCTAATATATTGTAGTAAAGAGCCTGGAATATAAGGGTTTTGGAGACCTCGGTAGAGGTGAAAATAGAAGAAAGCACGGTTGAGATCAGGTATTAATGACCACCCATGAGGCTTGTTAGATTGTGGGAAAGGCGAGAGTGGCAGATGGAAAGGAGAGTTTTGGATGCCTAGGATTAGCAGCCAGCATTCACAACAGCCACTCCAGGGGCTCTGAGTCCAGTTGCAGAAACAGTAGGCAGGCAGTTGTGGGCTTTCAGAGTTTGAAATTAACCTGAATGTGGCTCTAGCAAGTCTTCTGGGTTTTTTCCTGTTGCCTTCCTCCATTTTATTGGGCCAAGTGCTCAAGAAGCAGTTTTACAGTGGGGCTCTTGAAAGTGCCATTGATGAATAAAAATATAATTATTTTATACATTCATTCTATTATTCAGAAGATATCCTAGAAGGATCTGCTGAGTGTCTTCAGTGGATGGGAGATGAAGAGAAAATTAGGAAAGCACATGGTGGCCACAGAGGAGGGGACAGTGGCAGACCTACGTGGCTGTCCCTTTAGAAATACTGCTCCAGGGTTAACATCTGTGATTCAACGGATTGAATTAAATTAAACTGACTTGATTTTCAACACAATAGGAGGATACAGAGGAATAATGGATGCCCTCATAGTTCATACAAAGCAAGACATCACATTATTTTATTGTTGGGAGTAATAAAAATTGCCCTAATTCTTCAGTGAGCAAATGGCTCTTTGAGAGAAGTGGTGGGGGCAGGCAATAGTTTCAAGGAGAAGAGATTTGCAGGAATTCACTTAACAAAGACATGAAAATGTCAAAGCACAACTGAAACATTAAAACCTATCCAAGGGCACGGATTTGTAAGAGTGCCTTCTTTAAGCAAATGCCATCGTACAGGTATCTCATAGAAATAATCATTACTGGAATATGAAAAATGACCCTAGTTATAAATGCAAGCATGACTGTTTACAATGGCCATGGAAGGCCCTGAACAGCCTGCCAACGGGCCAAATTTTTCTTCAGAAATTTTATGAAGAATTGGCATATAGAAGGAGGAGTAGATGCCCTTCTTCACACTCCTACAAGTTAAAAAAAAAAAAGTCATAGTTTTTGTTAATGAAGGTCTAACTTTAGCCAAGCTACACACTCAAAAAGTAGGTTTTCCAAAAGATATTTCAAATGGCAAACTATCTAGAACACTACCAGCTCATAGGACCTCTGAGGGGTACCCCTCTGGAGGGGCACATAACTTGGTGTTTCCATAGTGGTTCAACATGTTCCTGTGCCACAAAGCGTGCCTTAGTTCGAGGGAGATGGAAATGTTAAGCTTCAGCCCCTGTCTGCCCCAGTGGGTAGACACTGTTGTGTGTGACCATTCAGCACGGTTGTATGGAAAGGCTTGTAGAGGGTGAACCACACATTAGTTTCCATATTGTACTGCCAGGCAGAGAATCAGATTCATTGTAAGAGGTGACTGCCGCTCTGGGACCCTGGGACAATGCACAGCATTATTTACTGGGTCCTGTTTCCTTAGAATGTTACCCTGGATAATTTCTTCTCCTTCACTGGTTACTGAGAGTCTCCACTGTTTCTGCCAGTGATTCTCCCCGGCCTGACCCACTTCAGTTACCCTCATCAAAGCTTCGAGGAGGGCAGAGAGAGAGGCTCCAGGGTGCCTCTCTGTACATTCAGAAAAGATTAAGCCATTCTTGGCCAATTCACTCCTTTCTTCAAGCTCTGGGTATTCTTGTCAGTAAAATGAAGAGTTTATGTAAATAGTTTTTTAAGGCCCATTACAGCTCCAAAGTCTGAACTAAGCAAAGCCACATTTTCTGTGATTACTTACTTATATGAAAACTTGCAAATAAAATATAAACTGCCCAGAGAAACACTGGCACATTTGTTAACAATATTTTATTTATTGTGAAATGTGGCAAAGAGATTTTTTCTTCTTCTTCTTTTTTTTACAGTTGAACATTTTTTAAATAAACTCTAATTTACTCTAAAAATACAACTTCTATTTTTGCTTTAATTTATAGGAATCCAAACTAAAAAGAAAAAGGCATAAATTATTTAATTTCCAGTCAGTCCTCAGAAGAGCCCACAGTGAACATAGCATGTATAAACATTTCTGTAGATTTTCAGGAGGTACTGTTCATGCTAGCCAAAAGTTCATGAGCGGCAAGCCCTCAGCCTGTGAGTCATGTGTTAGAAAGCTTGGAAATAATAAGTACTAGTTTTTACATTGCAAGCTCATTCTTTCAAAGTGGTTATTTAGAAAAATAAAAAGCCCATGCCATATCAAAATTCAGCAAAACATATGTTTTAAAATTTCAGATTTACCACAAAAGATTGGTCAAATGAGTGAGGACCAATTTTGAGAGCAAAGGGCTTCCCAAAAGACAGGTTTCTGATAATGGTAATATGAAAAATATTTTTCTTCTCTCATCCTAGAAAGTTCCATTTACTATGCTCTGGGTAAAGTCCATAAGGCTTAAAAAGCCTTGTCAAATGAGCATATTTGTGCTTGTCTAAGCACAAGTTGTGCGGTGATAAGGATATTCCAGAAATATCAGATGCTACAAAGATTTTACACTGACAATACTAGCATGTATTTTTTCACAAAAGTAAAACAATCTAGAGGAATTAATATCAAATATGATAAATTATTGACTTGAGATTCTATTCCTTTGGCCCAATTTTGAATAAGTGTCTACATTTTGTCTAATAGGACCTGGAAAATGTCCCTAAGCAACCATGTTGCATTCATTATATTCTTCCAGCCATAAAAAATTAAGGAAAAAGAGAAACTAAAGCAAAGGGAATTAAAAGAATACATTTAGCTCAAAAAATTTAAGCTATTGTTTTTTTAGTTTCAAGTAGCATTTCTTGGAAAACTTAACTAAAAATATGGCTTAATGTGCAAGTAACAGCATGGTAGGTAGCTAGATGTGTGGATAAACCAGATCACCAGATACTGGGAATCTTCGGTCTTCATGAACCTGGGAGAGGAGGATTCAGACATGGGCCATGGAGAGGTTGGCCTTTCTGTTAAGAAGCAGTTCTGTCCCTTTCTGCATTCTCCCTGTCTTGAGCTGCTTTTCTTGCCATCTCTCCATCCTTTCTCTTGCTTTTCATTTGCATGCTGAGCTCACTCTCTTTGGCTCTCTGAGGGCTCTTCTCTGACTTTTGTATCCAAGGGATCCAGAAGAGAGAAAACAGTCTGATTTAGATTATGGGTTACTGAAAGTTTATGTTTATCTTCTTTTCTGTCTTCAGTGTTCTTTGCTTCAAAGAAGAAATGCCAGTATCTCAAAGAGAACTTCTGTGACCACCCTGTCTAAAACAGTATCCCATTCTGCTTCCAATCAGGGTCCTAGTGACCAACATGAAGAGAGCTGAACAAAGCGCCCTGAAACCCCCTTCCCCACCCAATGGCCTTGCGGGGAGGGAGTGGGAAGAAAGACACCCACCAGCAAGCTCCCTCTTACTCTATCCTGCCATGTCCTGCCAGAGCCTAGCCCCCTGGCAACCCAAACTGGGAGAAGCATGTGAAAAAGGGTTCAGAGGGGATCTGAAAAGGATGGAGAAGATCTCCCTACACCCACTTCCCTCTCTACCTCTTTACCTCATTTTACTTTCTTTAGAGCCTCTGACATCATACTTAATGCTAGCTTTCGTTAGTTGATTATTTTTTGTGGTAAGAAGGAAACTTTATGCAATAAACCTTTATTTTGAATTCTCTCTAGCTTTCCAGAATGTTGCTTGACACATAGTTTGTACTCATTAAGTATTTGTGAAGGCAAGGTAAAGGGGAAGGAATTAAAAAAAACAGAAAGAAAGGAGAGAAGGAAGGTAGAAGAAAAGAAAAATTTTAAAAAGAAAATAAGAAAATGTCCATGTATGCATATTTTCCATAACAAATCTCTGGAAGATCCGTTTTTCCTCCTTGATGGTGTGTGAGATAATCTTAGGTACTATATGAGGTACTTTGTGGATAAGTTTCTTTATTTTTTTATTTTTTTCTTTCTTTCTCTCTCTCCCTTCCTTCCTTCCCTCCTACTTTTTACTTATTATGTACCTATTTTGATGATTATTAGATGACTTTTTTTTCCTCATAACAGATCTTTAGAAGGTATTTAAATAGTACAAACTAGGAGAGCCTGGGTGTGTGGCTCTGTCGGTTGGGTGTCTAACTTTGGCTCAGGTCATGATCTCGCACTTTGTGGTTTGAGCTCCGGGTCAGGCTCTGTGCTGACAGCTCCAAGCCAGGAGCATACTTCAAGTTCTGTGTCCCCCCTCTCTCTGCCCCTACCCTGCTCACACACTCTTTCTCTCTCTCTCAAAAAAAAAAAAGTATATAAATAAGTAAGTATACATAAATGAAGTTTGGGAAAAGGAAGAGTGAAAGGTTCCCCATAACTCCATGTTTTTATAAACAAGTTTGACTCTGTATCTTCCTAGTGTTTAAAGCTGTGCAAATATGTTTCATGCTTATTACGTGCTCTCGTGACACTGCTCCCCAGGGAGTTTGCAAGGCATTGTCCGGAGTCCTGCATTGAGTTGATGATAGATTTAGGAACATGGCCCAGGTGTTCTGATGTGAGGATAGTTCTCGCATGTTGTGCTTAGCATGGAGCTCCATGTAGATGACCAGTGGGTGTGCCACGGCCATTTCTGTAGGATGGGAGTGCTAAATGCACAAGCCCTAAAGCTGGATTTCCCTGGCCCAGTCCCAGCTCCACCTACCTTTAGACGTAACCTTGATAAATTACTAATCCTCTGTGTGCCTGCTTTTCTTAATCTGCAACGTAGTATAATAATAACTGCAATCCCATTGCTTTGTTGCAAGGACTAAATAAATTAACATAAGCGCCCAGAAAAGTGTCTGGGACATAGAAAATGTGCTGGGTTTTGAGTGGAATATTTATAACTAACTGTGGAAGGACAGCCTACTTCCTTCTATTCTTTCCCTCTCTGTTGTATGTGCAGAGAAAGACTCACGCAGCATACATTCCCTGAACCAAAAATACATCCATTTGCAGTGCCTACCAATGATTTATAGGTACTGGAGTGCTGAAAAATACACTTTAATAATTGAACTCTGAGTGAGTGGATATTTCAAAGATGTGGGAGATGATGAGAGAATCTACTGAAATGATACAAAACGTGCATGTTGCGATTATTGGCTCTGGAATAGTGAGGAAAGAAACATTTTGATGTGAGGCATAAAGTAATTCTATTAATAATAATGGGGTCTGCCTTTTTACTTTCCACTGGGGGCATGCACTTGAATTTATTTGCAAGATGGAATATTCCCCTATGTGCCACACAACCTCCTGTTCTATTACATACAGTTAAGTCATTTTTATAAGTTCGTGTATATTTCTATATGTAATCTCTCAGCAGTGTTTCTATCAGATAGAAATGCTATTTCCCTCCACCTACCATTTTAATAAATACCTATTTGTTTACGGTCCCTATTTCTTCTTCTCCTGAACTTTTAGTCAACATTGAGATGAAAGTACTGAATAAAGGCAATTAGAAGGCACAGTCCTCCAGCTTTGAAATTTGCTCAATGATCTTAATAGTTCCCACATATTTTCAGCTAGGTTTTTTTAGACCAGTGTGAGGAATCAGGGAATTTTGATCAGGACATGAGCCCCTCCGCATACCTTCATGTAATTAAGATAGCCTTACTCTTTATCCCCAAGTCAAGGGGATAGATACAGAATGAATGATGACATCATTTCTGTTAGAAGGGGAAAAAATAGTAAAGACACAAACAAACAAACAAGCTAATAGAAGTGCAATGTCAGCTAGGTGTCCTGAGTGACCTTAGTGCTCACTAAGGCCTGTCTTGGCCTGATTGGACAGCAGAACAGTGATCTCTTCAAAGAAAGACAGTATCAGAGTTGCAGAGGGTTTGAGCATCAACTACTATTCCTTTTGGGAAGACTTTAGGGGAAAAAAGCCCTAGTGGCCTCTTAATATTTTAGATAATGTCTTTACTTTATTGATGATATTCTGCTTCTGTAAAAGAGTGTGCTCTATTTTTATTGGGACATTGAGGCGAGAATCTGCTCCAGTTGGGTAGGTCCAATTGGATGATTTTGAAAATAAGAAATATATTAAATTGAATCAGCTGATCATCTCTTGTTGGCTATGTTTAATAGCAAGAGTTGTCCAAACCTATCTAGTTAAAAATATCCAGATTTATCAAAATTATTTTTGAAGTCAGCTAGTAAAAGGCTTTAAAAAAATTATCCTAACAAGTTTCAAGGCTTCAGACATCCTGCATATGAAGATGGGGAAGGTTAACAAGATGTCAATCCAGTGACCAGCCTGGACTTTGGGCTTGGCTGGATGAGTGGAGTCTGGGATTTCAAGCAAACATGACCTAGGCCATTTTGAGGATCAGCACCAGGACTATCTAATCAGGTAGGATAGAGGACTGATTTGTGGAGCCATCAAGAGTTGGACAGATTTGAGACCAAGGAGCACACAAGTAGTTAAGAATCTGACCATGAACAGACCTTGAGTTTTGTCATCCTCCTAATGGGAATAATGATAGTACATATTTCATAGAGTTGTGAAAATTAATTGGGATAAGAAATATAAAGCTCTTACCAAAGTGTCTATAACTCAACAATAGTAGCTTTACTTTTGTATTTATAATAATAATATGATAATTAATGTTATTATGATTAAGGCAGCAGAGAGGAGGAAAATATCTCACTGTGATTAAGTATTCCAAGAAGTCTTTTGTAACTTATTTAAGAATCTTGCATATACCTAACCTTGAATGTCTGAGGTAGACTTGGGAAAATGACATTTTTTTAAGGTTATTTTCTCCAGTGTCACAGGTGAGTTGGAAGGAAAGGAGTAGGCAGGATCACAGATGAAGAAATTTCAAGGACTCAAAAAAATATAGCTCTGAGAGCCTTTCTAGTTTCATACTGAGGATGGCCTGCATTTCTTTTCAAATTATTATTTTAGTCACAAGCAATGCTTTCCAAATGGTCTCATGAAAAAAGATGCCACTTGGCATAGTCCCCTTATAAAACAGAAAATGAATTAAGCCTCAAATCTGGTCTTTTGTTTCATCCATGAACAAGAGACTGTGACTATTTTCCTAAGTTAGATACCTATAGGACGACCTACTTATTTATGTATTTTTAATATTTATTTATTTTTGAGAGAGAGAGACAGCATGAGTGGGGGGAGGGGTGGGAGAGAGGGAGACACAGAATCCGAAGCAGGCTCCAGGCTCTGAGCTGTCAGCACACAGCTTGACATGGGGCTCAAATCCATGATCCACGAGATTGTGGCTTCAGCTGAAGTTGGGTGCTTCACCAACTGAGCCACCCAGATGCCCCTAGGATGATTTACATAAGCATATCATTTCCAAAATGTGGAACTTCCAGAAGCCAACAGCCTCAAGTTGAATGAAACTTTGATGATGATATTTGCAGTGATGTCCACCGAAGAAACCTGCTGTTATTGGCTGAATTGTGTCCTCTCAAATTTCATATGTAGAAGCCTCAACCCACAGGATTTCAGAATGTAACTGTACTTGGAGGTGAGGTCTTTAAAGAGGTGATTAAGGTAAAATGTGGCCTTTACAGTGGGGCCCTATAATCCCACATGACTGGTCCTTATAAGAAGAGGTAGAGACACCAGAGATGTACACACTGAGAAAAGGCTATCTGCAAGGCAGAGAGAGAAGCCTCAGCAGGAACCAAACCTACAAATACCTTGATCTTGGACTTCCAGCTTCCAGGACTGTGAGAAAATAAATTTCTATTGTTTATACCACCCAGTTGATAGTATTTTGTTACAGTAGCCCTAGCAGATTAACACACCTGCCTTTCACTAGAAACTTGAGCCTGAGCTTTCAAATTATGTGGGACCCAAATTTCAAGAAAGATAAGGAGGGGGGCTCAGACCCCACCTCCTTACTCAGGTTTTACAGTAATGAGTATGACAAAGCACTGAGGTTGTCTGCGGTTAGCACATGTTAAATACCTGAGTGGTCCTTATGGTTAGACCCAGGCCGTGGCCACTGAAGTAGATGATGCCATAGTGTAATTCCAACCCACAGAAATGTGCTGGGGAAGAACAAGATAGCTGTTTGGAAAGATCCTTGACTCGAGTGTCACTGTAAAGACATGCACGTGTGCATGAGTGCATGTGCGTACATGTGTGGGTACATTCATAAAACGAGTCAAGTATACATAGATGTCCACATCGTTAAGGCAAAAAACAAAACCCCAAAACAAAAAACAACAACCTTCCAACCTTCCTGCAATATCCTGGAGTCAAGAGGCATTGTAATCTACCAGAAACAAGACAGAACATCAGAAAACCTCTGAGAATATGTGCAGGCCCCTCTGAGTCTTTCTCTTTCTGTGTTTTTCACTAACGCTGCTATGCCTGGGCATACTACTGACCGATGCTACGACAGGCCTCAGATGCTTCTTAGAACTGCGATCATAGTCTTTTAAATCCTGAGGAGTGATTTGAAGAAGCTTCCTGTGCAGCCTAACATTAAGGGAAAAAAAAAATAGCGAAGCTAGGAATTCCAGTAGTTCCATCTTCCTGGAAAATTCACCCAGTGGCATATGAAGCCTACACTTAGCTCTCCACTCAGTCACCAGTGTGGTCATGACCATGACTGGGTTCCAGGCCGACGGAGAGCTGCTGGCCATGTGACGCTCAATGTCAATGGGAGAGAGACACTGTGGAGTGATAGGAGGTCACATGGGGCTCTCCATCCACAGAGTCTGGCTGGAAGCGCAGCTGGTCCTAGAAAAGAACATGGCACTTCATCATATGTTTCATTGCTATTAATGTGGTGAAAAACATAGTCAGCTCCTCTCTTAAATCACAAAAATCACAGGCAGCAACAGTTAATAGGGAATCCACATGTCGGCTCATCCGGGCTGTGTGCTAAGGCAAGCCAGAAACAGCTCCGCTGCTCAATTAGGTGAGAGGGAGTTGGGTCTGAATGGTGGACAAGCGCCCCTTTCTTCCACCCCACACCCATCTGCCCTGCTTCTCTCATTAACATACGCTTGCAATTAAGGCTCCGTGTTCTCAAGACACACTTGTTCCTTCAGGCCTGGGATGTGTCTGTGCCTTTTCCTCCCTTTGAGGAAGTGCCGCTGCCCATTTGGAAAATCCAGAAATAAAGCTGTCAGTTTTAGCACATTAAATCATGCAATGATGAGAACAAAGCCACTAACCAATCCTGAATCCCAATAACAAACCTCCAGAGGGACATTTTCCTGTCAGGGAGGCTCTTTCTGAAAGTGTCCACCTTTGAAAATATTTGGCACTGTCGAAAAAGGCATTAAATTTTATTAAGTCTAAATGAAGTTTATTTTACTTTTATGTGTTTTAATCTATATTTTAATGCAATGTGAGTTGTTATTGACGGACACATCTCAGTCCCTTTTGAGTGTGAGCAAATGATGCAGCTTACTGAGCAGATCTTCGTAAGCATTTTCCATTAAAATGTGGAGGGCATCCGACCAGTAAAACCATCCGGTGGATATTTATGAACAGGAGGCTCTGCAGCCAAGATGTCCATGCGCAGTAGATCCATGGAGGGAGAAATTAAATCAAAAGAGATAAATAAGTGTCTGGTGAGGCTGAAATAAATGTACAAATGGTACAAAGAACATAAAAAGGTAGAGGGAGAACAGACAAATAAAAGAGACATTACAAATTATAGCCATTTTATTCTGTTTATAGAGAGCCTTGCCTCCAAGAAGTTCAGTCTGAATGTTTGATCAACCATTTATT
Organism: Suricata suricatta; assembly: GCF_006229205.1. Lineage (NCBI taxonomy): Eukaryota > Metazoa > Chordata > Mammalia > Carnivora > Herpestidae > Suricata > Suricata suricatta. The sequence continues at coordinate 71,088,228 of NC_043710.1, read as the reverse complement.
TAACGATTATTTATAAGTATACCTACTAAGTGCCAGGCACACACTAGTATATAATGATACATTTTCTTGTGTTTGAAGATACCACTATCTACTGAGGGAGTAAGACTTTACCTTGACTCTAAAAGCTCTGTAAGATGTGAAGAAGCGCACTCTGGGAAAAACAAACTCTGTGAAGGCTTCATTGGGCTGAGGTGCTGGAGATCATGGATAAGGGCCTCCCAAGTGAGATCTTAAGGAAAGAACATAAGAAGATGGGTTTGTGTGGGACAGAAGCGTGGTTCTAGGTGGAGAGCATGGAACAGGAAAAGACAGCTGCGTCTGAAGGCGCTGGGGCTACTGGGAAGCCTCATGTGGTAGGCGTGTGCTGTGTTATGTGGTGAAGAGGGAGATGAAGCCAGTAGGTGGCCCCGGGCTGGCCCAGGCAAAGGCATCTGCAGTGTATTTTACATTCATGGTGAGCTCACTGGCGTTTTTAAACAGACATCATCAGCTTTGTTTTCCTGCAAATCCACTCTGCTAAGGCCGTGTGGAGGATGGGCTGAAGCAGGCAAGTGGTACCAAATGGAGGATTTTACAGTAGTTTGAACCTTTCCCTTTTCCTTGCTCACCAAGCAACACAGGTCTGTAGCTCCACACTCTCTAACCTCTCAGGACACCCTTCTAGGCTCTCCCCTTTAGTTTTGACCCCACTGCTCTCTCTGGTTCCTGCCTCATTGGGCTAGCCTGTGTTTTTTCTCCCCTCAGGGCAGGGGCACTGCAAGGAGGGAGGAGAACAAGATTCGAGAGACTGTCTCAGAGGCGCAGTCAACAGATGTAGTTATTAGCTCAGTCTACTTTGTCCACATGCTGAAGATAACTTTGGTTATTTGGAGCTTCAGAAACTTGTCTTTATTTTTTTTTCTTTCCTACTTCTCCTCATCTAGGCCCCAGGTCCTGCAATTTTCATCTGGTCTGATCTTAAGGACCCTTTTTTTTTTTCTAAGAATGTTCACATATCTCAAGTTCAATCAGTTCTATAACTCAAGTTTTGTTCCTTCTCCTTCCCCAACCAACTCTCTCCCCTAGTTTTATTTATTTATTTATTTATTTATTTATTTATGAGAGAGACACAATGCACCTGTGTGCGCAAGGGAGGGTAGGGTAGAGAGAGAGGGAAAGAGAATCCCAAGCAGGCTCCATGTTGTCAGCACAGAGCCAATTCCAGGCTTGGTCCCAGGAACTGTGAGATCATGACCTCAGCAGAAATCAAGAGTCTAATCCTCAATGAACTGAGCCACGCAGGTGCCCTTCCTCTAGGTTTGTGTAATGATCATGTTAATTGTGCTGTTCACCTAAAAAGGTCTCTGTAGTTTAAAAGGAAAAAAATCCCATTGCCCAAAGCTGCAATAAGCAACTACTGGGCACTATTCATACTAAGTGCTTGCATAAATTCATTCATTTAAGCCCCCTATAGTAGTTACTCATCTGCTACCTTTAAAAGACACACCTCATGGAGTGCCAGAGTGGCTCAGTTGGTTAAGTATCTGACTCTTGATTTCGGCTCAGGTCATGCTCTCATGGTTTGTGAGTTCAAGCCTCACAGTGGGCTCTCTGCTATCAGTATAGAGCCTGCTTCAGATCCTCTGTGCTGCCCCCTCACTGCCCTTCCCTGACTGGTTCTCTCTCTCTAAAAAAACAAACTTAAAAAAAAATACCTCATGACAAAAGTATCATTGTTCTTATTGTACAGATTCAGAAATTGAGAGCTTTTGCAATTTCAAGCATATGAGAAAGATCTGGTATGATTGGGAACTTCCGTGATATTCCCCAAATCTTCTGTCTTCAGCCAGCCAGCTTCTACTAGATCTATAGAACTCAAGGTTCTCAGAAGGAGAGGATTTTATAGGTAATTTTTTCAGTTCCCCTGGCAAAGTGCCAGTATGTGTGCTGGGCCTTGATGCATTGATTACTTCAGTCCTTCATTCATTCACTGTGGACGGATTGTCAATCCTGTCTAGATATTCACTAAAGTGAAGTGTGCTCTGCCCGTGTGGTCATCTGTCTTGCCTCAGCTTCAACACTTTCAGGGAAGTCACTACCTCCTGAAACAGCCTGTCCTGTGGTCTCTTTAGTTTATGGGATTTCTTACTTTGAACCAAATCTTTTCCCTTCCAATGTCCAGTCGCTGGTCACAATTTTACTTCATGAGGCCACCTAGAACAAGTTTAATCTTTCTTCCACATGGCAACCCTTTAGTTATTTAAAGACTTTAAAAATAATAATAAATTTCCATCCTCTGTCCCAGCTCTTCTGTGCCCTGGCTGTACATCTGTAGTTGGTCATGTGGCCAGTTTCAAATCCCTTAGGATCCTAGTGACTCTCCTCAACTGTATCTCTCCAGACATACCCAGTTCATCTTCCTGAGCCTAGGTACCCAGGGCTCAGCCCTCCATATAAGCCTCCAAGCCTGCTCTGTTTTCAAAAGTGTATAAAGAAGGGACTCTTCCTGCCTGCCTGCCCTGTATTAACTCCTCACATTTGCAACTGTGGCTTGTGTTGGTGTCTGGGTTCTGCTGCAAAGCAGCTGGAGTGGCAAAGGTCATGAACCATTGTGTTTTCAGATGTACCCCCAGCAGTGTGCCTGGTATGAGTAAGGACACAACTAATGCTTGTGGAATGACTGAATAACGTCGTGAGTACATCATTGTTACAGCCCAGTCAGCCTGTTTTCAGAAAAGAAAACAGACCAGAGGAATCAACAATGGGTGTAAGGTCACACAGCAGAGCTAAGGCTAGAACTCAGGCCCACTGACTCCCACTTCAGAGCTGGTCAGTGACAGGGAAAATCCAGATGGCAGGGGGTGGGGTATGGCAGGCATGATGGGTGATACAAGACAGCATTTTTCAACCTCTGAAAGCCAGGCATCTGAGGGTCTTCTGGGCTCCTAGACAAAGCATATGGGAGTAGATTTTGCACCCCAGCCTCACTTCCAGGTCAGAAGCCTATTCAGTGGGCCAGAACTGTATTCGAGGTGGGTTTGGGCCCCAGCTGTGTATTCTGGGCTTTTCCAGGACCTACATAAAGCTCAAATATTGATTCAGCATCTCTCCTCTAAGATCTCCTAAGCTGCACTGGGAGAGGACTGACAAATAAGAAACAGCCAAGGATGTGCCCAGAGAATTATTCCAGGGAAATGAAATGAAGTGTTGTCAGTACAGTGAAATAAATTCTAGTTTTGTTCTGCTCAAGCTCACTGAGAGGAAGGAAGGAGGCCGAGGCCATTACAATTCTTAGAGAACAAAGCAAAACCGGATGTCAGTTAGTGCTTGCTCCTGTACGCGTCATTCATAGATGTGTCTGGCCTGATCGCAGGAGAATTATGGCTCTCGTTCCATAAACAGCACTGATCCATATCCTCCCTCGGAGACTATGAGGGGGATTCTGCAATAGTATTTTATGACTTGAAACAACATAGAATATAAGCCCCTGATTGGATGGTAATGGTCTACTCTGTCACCCTGTGATATACAAGTGCCAATAACAACATGAATAATGCATACCATCGTTAAAGTCTGTGGTTTTGCATGATTTCATTCATTCCTCAAAATAGGTATTATCCCCATTTTATAGGTTCAGGAATCAAGGTGCAGAGAGTGCCAATTTTTTTGAAACCAGATCTGCCTATGCTAAAGCCAGTTTTCTTAACCCTATGCTCAGTACTTGTATAATGAGTTAAGAAAATTATTATTGATTTAGGTGTGGTTTTTCTGGTTCTTTTTTTAAATATTTATTTTGAGAGAGAGAGAGAGAGAAGAGAATATGAATGATGAAGGGAAAAAGGGAGAGGAGAGAGAGAATCCCATGTAGGTTTCATGCTGTCAGTGCAGAGCCCGACATGGGGCTTGATCTCATGAACTGTGAGATCATGACCTGAGGTGAAATCAGGAGTCAGATGTTCAACCAACTGATTGACCCAAGCACTCTGGTTCTCCTGTTTCAGTCAGAGACTTTCTCTTCAGGGCCTTCACACATTGCTGTCTTCCTGCCTGGATGTTCTTACAACACCCCCCCAACTTTACCCAGTTTCTTCCCACCCTTTTGGATTCCATGCGTGTGCCGCCTCTTCCAAAAAGCCTTCTCAGCCTGCCCCCTAACCCGCATCACCTGAGTTTGTATAGCACTGCCTTCAGATTTCTGCCATTGCAATGGTGATTCTGTTTGCTTAATATCTTGTTTTCCCCACTGCTACACTGGAAATCCCTTGAGGTCATAGGCCATTTTCTTTTTCTTTTTCTCCTTTTTACTTTTTTTTCTTTTCAAATTTTTATTTAAATTCTAGTTAGTTAACATACAGTGAAATATTGGTTTCAGGAGTAGAATTCAGTGATTCATCATTTACATACAACACCCAGTGCTCATCACAAAAGTGCCCTCCATAATAACCCCTTACCCATCTAGCCCAGCCCCCACCCACCTCCCTCCATTAACCCTCACTTTGCTCTTTATCTTTAAGAGTGTCTCATGGTTTGTTTCTCTCTCTCTCTCCCCCTCCATATGTTCATCTGTTTTGTTTCTTAAATTCCACCTGTGAGTGAAATCATATGGTATTTATCTTTCTTTGACTTATTTCACTTAACATGATACACTCTAGCTCCATCCACATCATTGCAAATGGCAAGCTTTCATTCTTTTAAGTTTTTTTTAAATGTTTATTTATCTTAGAGAGAGAGAGAGAGGGAGAGAGAGAGAGAGAGCATGAATGGGTGAGGGGCAGAGAGTGAGGGAGACACAGAAGCCGAAGCAGGCTACAGGCTCCCAGCTGTCAGCACAGAGCCTGACGCAGGTCTTGAAACCACAAACTGCAAGATCGTGACCTGAGCTGAAGTCGGGACCTTAACTGACTGAGCCACCCAGGTGTCCCAAGATTTCATTCTTATTGATGGCTGAGTAATATTCCATTGTATGTATACCACATCTTTTTTTATCCATTCATCAGTTGGTGAATATTTGGGCTCTTTCCTTATTAAGGCTGTGCCCCCAGTGCCTGGAATAGATAGGTGCTCCTGGTAGGTTTCAGTTTTCAAATGAAAGACAGGCCTTGGAGCACCTGATAACCATTTGGGTCATGTTTTCTAATCACACTGTGTAGGATTGGTTTAAATGACTAAGTTCTTCCAGAAATCCAAGTTTTGCCTTTGTCAGTGTCCCCAGCTAAGCACTTGTCATGAATAAATATTCAATAATGTAAAGTACCCAGAAAAATTCTACCCAAGAAATACAAAGACAAAGTTCAGGGGAGGTGAAGAAAGTTATTCAAGGTGGCAGAGCATAGTAGGAATGAGCTGAGACTCTGGAGTGAGGGTGACCCGGCTTTAAATCCCAGGTCCATCACTGCCTGGCACTTGATCTGGCAAGTGAAGTACAGTCTCTGAAACTCAGCTTCTTCATCAGAAAATGAGGGATAATACTAAGACCAACATTAAAGGCCAGCTGTTGGAATTATTTACAATCCTGTGTCATAGCCCAAAACTCAGCGTAATGTTAACACCAGTAAACGGCAGCTACTTTTATGTAGCTGCTTACTTCTCTCTTTTCTAACAGATTTGTGAAGGTCTTGAAATGCATTTTTCTTGAGGAATGCTTTGACACTGAGATACGTCCAGAATGTTGCTAATCTGATACGTAGGTAGAGGTAGCTATATGATAAGATTCTATATCCATCGCATCTAAAATGTGAGACTCATTTTTTCAGGTTGGGTTCTAGGCATATGTAAAATCTTCTTCCACACGCTGCTCTCAAGAAGAATCAATCACTTGAACATAGCGAATTTTATAATTCATATTTTATTGTAATTTTTATGTTGCGTTTTCTTTCTATACTATGAGCTACTTATGGCAGAAATTGTTTCTCACGTACCTTTCTTTGGGCTTTGCATACAGCATGATGCCAGGCATGTAGTAGATACCTTTTTATTTTTAGCACTTATCACAGCTGTTCTCGAAAGTTTTGTAAAGTGTAATTACGTTTAATATATGTCTCTCCTAAGAGGTTGTGAGAAACAGAGAGTTAAGATGGGAGAGAAACAGAGTAAAGATGAGAAAGAAGCTCATTTAATTTTATGCCCTCAGGTACTGGGTCCTCTGCAAGAATAGCTCTTTTTATCTTTTTCTGTTGGCCATGGGATGCTGGAGCCGACTGTACTCTCCATATCCACTGCTGCTCCTACTTTGGGACGAGCTATTTCTAGGACTGGGTTCGTAGAGGTGACTGCAGGGAGTCCCACATTTTTCAGTCTGCTCACCATCATCTGCCCAGTGTGTACCGCAGTGTCCAGTACCTAGCAAATACTCAGAAATCACCAAACTTGAACGTCTTCCATCTCCTGATAGAGAAACAAGAGTCATGGGAGAGAGCCTTTGACACACCTGCCTTGGGGGAAGGTTCCTTATAGGGGGTTCTCAGACTTCAGAGTACACAAGGATCACCTGGAAACGTTGTCAGGACGCGGTTGGAGGTGGAGGTGAGGATGGAGGAGACAGACAAAGTGACCGAGAGAAATTCTAGCCTGGCAGAGAGCATGCAGGCTAAGGTGATGCTAATGTCAGGGCAGCCTGTTAACTTGGTGTGGGCCCTAATCATGGGCCTGGACAGAAGGGAAAGACTTGAGTCTCTGGGAGATGGGTTGATTAGAGCAGAGTAGGCTACCTGTCCTGGGGGCACCGGCATGCCGAGAACATGAATGAGACAGAGTTCAGGAGTAAGAACTTGAGACGGGCCAGACGGGCAGCAGCTCTTCTGTAGGAAACAGCCACAGCTCCAGCGCCTCGCGTGGCAGCGTGCCTCTTGTGTTGTAGTCATCAGGCCTCACTGCAGAGATCAGCTTGTATCTGCCTCCCTCTCTAAGTGACAAGCAACTTGAGAGCATGGGCCATGTGTTGTTGCTCTCGTTGTTATTATTACTGCTATTCTGTCTCTTCATGTCTTCAGTACTTAGTTCAGTGCCTGGCACATGATATCTATTCCTTAAGTGTTTACTGAGAGTGGATGGGTGGGTGGATTTGTGAATGATTTATTTTCCTTCCATCCCCTGACCCCGCGTTGGGAGAGAGGTGTTTAAATCCTCCTGGCAGGCAAGCAGGGCACTCCTAGGAGCTGGAGCAGTTCGGAATTGGCATGTGGGAACTAAGTGGTCTCAGCTGTGGGCAAAGGCAAACCAAAGAGGCGGGGATCAGCAAAAGGAGAACTGTGCACAACCAGTCATGAGTCCTTGACTTCGGTGTGGCTGAATCCGTCATTCCAGTCTTTTCTTTTTCTGTCAGAACAGTTTATCAGAAGGGTGGTGGGGATGGAGGGAAGGAGGGAGAGGAGGTTTAGTTCATGCAGTTACTTTCTCCATATTTTCAATTTCACACTTTCTAAAGTTCTTACAACATAGATTTATTATCGTCCCTTTCAAGATGGGGAAACCAAATAATTTGCTTAAGGTCACAGTGCTGCTTCAGGGCAGTCTAGAACCAGAGGCCTTGTCTAGTGAGTGTTTCATTTAGGGCTGTGAGGATAGAAGAATTTTATGAATGCATTGCATGCCTGTGGAGAGGGATTTCTATTTGGTACTCTTTCACTTCAGTACCCTTTACATACACAACTGGCTCACCAAGACATGCAAAAACTCTTAGGACAGATTTCATCAATCCTCAATTTGTTTTTATGTAGTTTTATTATATTGATTAACCTAATCAGCAGCCATAGGAAAGTGGTATTTTCGTAGTTAATAATCAGCATTTTGAGGGTACACATGTTCTGTGGCACTTAACCTTAGGGACACAAGAATAATGAAAATATAATTATCCTTTGTTGAGTAACTGTAAGTATGCTAACATTTCCCACACATTCTCCTAATTCCTCTTCACATGAACTCTAATGAGTAGATATTATCATCTCCAATTGACAGGTGAAAAAAAGAAGGCTCAAAAGGTTAACTAACTTAGCTCTACCACTTTCAAATTCTGACCTTGGCTGATTCTTTCTTACTTTAACCCCCATATTCTTGTTATTACAGCATGTGTGTATTGCAGTTAATAATCCATTCAGGGAGGCAGATTGTAAATGTATAATTAAATATAATAAATGATGTAAGTGCCTTAATAGAAGTTACAAAGCACTGGTGAAGCTAATCAATGCTTCAACCAGAGAAGGCAGCTCTGTGGAGGTGATGTGCAAATGGGGCCTTAAATGAGACCTAGTTTTATACCTGAAACTAAGTAACATTATGTGTAAGTAATACTTCAGTTTATTTTTTTTTAATTTTTTGTGTGTTTATGTCTTATTGAAACAGAAAGAAACAGAGCATGAGTAGGGGAGGTGCAGAGAGAGAGGGAGACACAGAATCCTAAGCAGGCTCTAGGCTCTGAGTTGTCAGCATAGAGCCCAATGTGGGACTCGAACCCACAAACTGTGAGATCATGACCTGAGCCGAAGTCGGATGCTTAACCGACTGAGCCACCCAGGTGCCCTGTGATACTTCAGTTTTAAAAATGAGCCTGGGTAGTTCAGTCAGTTTAGCATCTGGCTCTTAAATTTTGCTCAGGTCATATTCTCATGGTTCATGGGATCAAGCCTGGTGTAGGGCTGTGCACTGACAGAGTGAAAAATATGAAAAATGTGAAAAAAAATAAGTTTAACTGAGGAATAGTTTGTAAAGAAAGTACTCATCTCCCTTGTGTATTAAAATAACTTTAAATTCTCAGCGAGTGACAGGTGGGCAGAAAAATATGTTCCATGAACACAGCTGCCCTTAGCTTGAGTGCCCATCACCTCCAGTGCTTCCCGGAGACCTGCCTTCTTTCTACACAGTACTGTTGGCCGCTATGCCTGGCTTCCTCTTCATGGTTAAACTGATGGTCCATCTGTTCCCAATGAAAAGTACAAATATTCTGATGCAAACCTTGAATACAGAACTGTCACAGAGTCAAGGTAGAGCTGTCAAACATCCCTTCTGAAGGGCAGAGTACATTTTTAGGGACGTGTTTTTGTAACTATGTTAGTCTTTCAGGGCTGTGGGGCAATCAAGAATGTGTCAGGAGATTTCCTGCTGGTGCTGCAGGAGTCTGTGCATAGATCTAAGTAATAAATATGCACTCATTACTCATAGGAGAGGCACATTCCACGTCCTCTGGTGGGATTTAGAATTGACTCTTCCTCCGCACCATCTTCACACATTTTATTTCTCCTTCTTTTCCTTTGTATCCTTTCACTAATCTCTCTTCTTCTAAGTTACCAAAATACACTTTCAAAAACCTATGCTCTTTGCTTTCTTTCCTCACGTTCTTCTTCCTAACCGTTGCCGAAGACAACATTGCAGCTATCTGCCCTAGGCTCCTTGAAGGTGGTCCATTGTGTTAACTTAGGTTTCTGGAGCCCTAAAGCCTGGTTTGAATTGTAGCTCCACAGCTGACCACCATGGGAACTATTTAGTATGAATTTCCCCATCTGTAAAATGGAGTGATGATAGCACTGATTTCACTAGTGGTGTGATGTCAAATGAAATAATGCTTGTAGAAGGCATTTCTGGTGCACAGGGAGATCTTCAGAAAATGGTATCTATTATGCCTTGTTTCTAGCACAGTTCTTGGTACACAGCAGATGCTTAAGTATTTTTTTAAATGGTAGAAGAGGACACAAGTCATGGGGAAAACGACTGGCTTCTTTAAGGACTACTCGGAGTCAGTGGCAGAGCTGAACTGTGATCTGCCTCCTTTAAACCAAGGACGTTCCTTTTTCTAGCAGGCTTTCTTATTTTGAAAATATCATTTGTCTATATTTTAATCTTTGAAAAGAGGTTTGTGTTATTCCTACTTGTTTTTACTTCTATTTATTTCTATTTCTAAATGCCTCCTACTTTCAAAAACTTATTTCATGAAAGTTATACAGTATAATATTTACTGTCACTTAACAGATGTTAAAAAACAATAATCAAAAAGCAAAGCAAGAGGAGCTGGGGAATTATATGAAAATCCATAAACTGAGACCAGAGACAAAGGCTTGAGCTCTGTGTTTGGTTCTGTGCTTCCCAGCAGTCAGGTGCATGTCCATGTGTGCCCAGAGAAGGTTCTGGGGTTGGAGCCTCAGAGGTCTATATGGAGCTCCTCCATATAATTCTAGTGAGCTCTCTCTTGCTGGCATGTCCACATTCTCTCTTGAAATGTTTACCAAAACCAGAAAATCAAATTCAAAGGCTGGGCAGCTATCAGTCTTTTGAGTACTGAGACCTGGGTAAGTAGCAGTAGATGTAGATCAGCTCAGTTAGTGTTCACCCAAGGAGTTCATGAGTGAAAGAGCAGCCTGTCCACAGCATCATAACTCTGTGTTCCTTCCAGCTGCTCAGGCAAAAGGTCAAGTTGGAGAGTAGACGGAGTCTGATGTTAGAGGTGAACATATCCTTTAGGCTACAGATGGCCTGTGGGTTGACCTGTCAGATCAGTCACTGCTTGCACTTTACAAAACATTGGTCCAACCAAGAACACCTTTATCACCATACTTTATAACTACAGTTAGGCTTCTAGGCTTCAACATTATCATGGACAATGAGGGTAGCAGGGCAGCATGCAAATTCTGTGATTCAGTGATTTGTCCTGCCAACTGCGAAGTGGACCTCCCCAACTCTAAGCCGATGCCAAGAGTGTTAGTTGGCACTGCCCAAGAAGGAAGGAGTCTCCAGCCACTGAAAAAAAAGAACATGCATTCTCCATTTTATATGACATGAAGAGAAAATGCTATCTTGGTGAATTATCTCCTGTCCTGGATGATATGCAGAGAAAGTATTTAAAATCCAAAAATTGCAGCCTAATGTCAGAAAGCCGTTCTCTTTTATTGCATCTTCACAGAGCTACTCTTTCGAATATTGTAGTCAAATATATTTGCTTCTGAAGCTACTTTCAAAAGCTGGAAAACATCAGTCATCTATACACCCATTTATTCACTGATCCATTCATGCAACAAAGACTTACCTCCATCTACTTTATGGAAGAGTTTGGCCATCATCATAGGCATATAGACTTGAAACACTGTGGTCACTAAAGTCCAAGAACTGAAAGAAAAGATAAAAATACTCTTTAGGTTGAAAGGAAATTTCAATTTATTTAGTCTAGCTCTCTTTATAAGAAGTCTGGTAGGGCAAATTTGATTTGCAGAAAAATATTTTTAAAAAATTTTCATGTTTATTTATTTTTGAGAGAGAGACAGAGTGTGAGCAAGGGAACAGACAGAGAGAGAGGGAGATAGAATCTGAAGCAGGATCCAGGCACTGAGCTGTCAGCAGAGAGCCTGACACAGGGATTGAACCCACAAACTGTGAGATCATGACCTGAGCCGAAGTTTGACACTTAACCACCTGAGCCACCCAGGCACCCCCGAAACATAATTAATTTTAAAGCTGAGGAATAATGAGGTGTTAAGAGTTATAAAAGTAAACTGCTATGGATTCTCAGGTTGTGGAAAGACGACTCTGAGCCAAAGGCTCTTTCAGAAGGCTTCCTGCAAGAAGTGGCATGTATTTGGTTCTTAACAGGTGATCTAGTGAATTGATTGGTGGCCCCAAAAGATGTGTCCATGTGCAAATCCCTAGCACCTTCGGATATTACTTTATATGTTAAAATAGTAAGTATTACCTTATGTGGTAAAAGATGTGATGAAGGGAAAGATTTTGAGAAGAGCTCACCCTGGATTATCAAGGTGGAACCTACCAAATTCATTTACAAGTGTCCTTTTTAAGAATGAGCAGAGGAAGATTTGACAGAGAAAAGAGAAGGAGTGTGACTGCAGAAGCAGAGATTGGAGTGATGTGGACGTGAACCTAAAACTGTGGCTAGCCACAGAAGCTGGAGGAGCGTCCCTGGCATGTTCCAAAAGGAGTGACACTCTGCTGACCCCTTGGCTTTAGACTTCTGGCCTCCACAACTGTGACGGAATGAATTTTTGATGTTTTCAGCCACCTTGTTTGTGGTGGTTTGTTATAGCAGCCAAAGGAAACTAATACAGATGGGTAGGATTTTGATGGATACAGTCAGAGAAAAAAGAGAAACTTGGATGGAGGGAACAAGTAGGAAAATGCAGGGAAACAGCATATTGGGATCTGGGAAGTGGTTTGGTCTGATGTGTCTGAAGCACAAATAAACCTAAGACATTAGCTGACATTTACGGAGCACGGTCTGTGGGCGATGCCTACACCAAATCCTCTCCATGTATTTTCTCACTTAGTCCTCACAGCTACCTCAGGAGATCAGGCATGTTTTCATCCCCATTTTACAAACAATGAAACTGAGGCACAGAGAGATTGAATAATATGCCCAAGGTCACAAAGGTAGGAAGTATTTGAGCTGAAATTCTGACCCCACCTATCTCGGGGCACTCTAAGCCTCTCTCTTTGCCACCTGTACTACTTATTAACAAAAGGGTACTTTTCCTCTGCTCCTACTTCATGTGGTACCCAGCAATCAGAGCTAGTCTCTCCTACACCAGCCCATGCCTGTGCAGCCAGCGCGAACTGAACTGTGCAGAATTCTTCTGCATTCGCCCTTTTCTACCTTGGTGTCTTCACCCACTGTCTCCTCAACATGGATATTTAGTTTTGTTTCTTCTTCTTCATCTCTACTCTCTAAGGCCAAATATAAGCCAACGTTATCGAGTCATTTGTCCATTCATTTATTTGACCAAGATCAGAGAACTTTTTCTTCTAGTACAGAAAACGTCTACTTTCTGTTCCTGGTTTTCCTGTTTGGCACAGTTGCCCTGCGCGACAGTGGCAGTTTCAGCTTTGTGGGTCTAGAGTGCTTTGTGTATGCCAGTTCTCACACATTCTATTGAATAAATGATTCCCTGTCTGGAGCCTATTCATGTGAGCATGCTGTGCCAGATAGAATGAAACTCCCGAAGTGTGTTTGCGATTAATTAAAACATTATATTTAACTATTTTGTAAAATTTGCTAAGATTCATGTCCAATGTGAGATCGATATTACCCAGAGAGCCCTTTGTGTTCCAAGATCCCATTGCTACTTTTCTAGTGAAACACAGGCTGTCACCTGGCTTGCTTCAGCTCCTAGCTGTCTTCGGCTTTGCTGCCTTGAATCCATTCTCCAACCTACATTCACAGGGATCTAGTTTCTGGAGCACAGATCGGATTGTGCCTTCCCCTGCTTATAGCACTCTGAGGGCTTCTCCGTGTTTTTAGGATAAAGTCCACACTCCTGAGTCAGAAGGCCCCACAGCGCCTCCTCTCAGCTCACCTCTTCAGAGAAAATACTCCTCGTTTTCTTGCCACACTACCCACCTTTACTGTTCCTTCTGTGTGGAATAATGCTCCCCAACCCCAACAGATAAATAACTCTTATTTATCTCTTATATGACTGACTATTCCCTGACCTCTTGCGTAGGTCTGAGATGTTGTTTGTATAGCATTCTATATATTCTCTATTGTAGCATGTTTCACAACCATTTTTAATCACATGCTAATTTTTATCTAAACCCCGTGAAACGGAGGGTTCGTAAGGATGATGCACATTTCTGTCTTATCACATATTAACACAAGTGTTTGAGATGAGATAGCGCTCAATGGTTAATTATTAAGTTTAGTGGAGCCTCATTAACAAAACTAACAGAACACATATTCTATTAAAAAAACAACAACTCTTGGGCACCTGGGTGGCTCAGTCAGCTAAGCATCCGATTCCTGGTTTCAGCTCAGATCATGATCTCACAGTTTCATGAGCATGAGGCTCGCATCTGGCTCTGTGCTGGCAGTGCAGAGCCTGCTTAGGATTCTCTGTCTGTCTGTCTGTCTCTCTCTGCTCTTCCCTTGCTCACACTGTCATTGTCTCTCTCAAAATAAATAAACTATAAAAAATTTTTAAAAACAGTTCAATAAGAATGGCACTTTCTCATTTCGTATCACTAAACTGGTTACTTACAGAAAATGGAATGACCCTTCTGGATTCTGTTGTAGCTTAACTACTTGTCTAAGAGGAAGAGAATGCCCTGCACAAAAGAATGTTCACCTGCTTCCTGGGACGACTCGCAGCCCAGACATGCCTAGCAAAAGCTGGGATCATCAAGTTATGACCATCAGCAAAACAATAATAATCTTTACTTAAGTGCCTTTGAGGTGACAGCACTTTTAATATCCAGCTTTTTTTTTCTTTTGTAGGCCCATAATTATCTTATAAGGCAGTATCATCATCACTCCTTTATATGAGGAGGCTGAGCTCAGAGGTGAGTAACTTGCCCACGGATGCCAGCGTCAGTACGTCTCAGAGCCGGAATTCAGTCAGGGCGGTCTCTTATTCCAGAGCCTTTGCTCTCTGGACATCAACACATTGTCTGTCTCGGGGCTTCCCATACATGCAAGCTGGGAATGAAGCAGACGCTGGGAAAATCTGCCCGAGGGGACTGAGGGACCAGTGAGTCTCTCCTAGGAATGGAATGTTGGGGAAATAAGACTACCCATCACTATCGTCCTTGTTCACAAACAAATCACTTTTGTGAGGTTGCTGCCTAGGTGAGGATAAGAAATAAAAGTTTTTGAAAAGTTTTAAAGGCAGATGGAAGTCTTCTCCTTCAAACTGTGCGTTTACCATACCAGAGGAAAGGCCTCGCCCTTAGGCCTGTGAGCGGAGCGCTGCAAACAGCTGTTCATTATCACAGAGCGGCAGCATCATCCTGTGTCTGCGGCATTAAAGTAAATGCGTGCCTCTCTGACCCACGACAGATCCGGTCATCCAAGAGATGGCTCCTGAGCTACATCTCAACAAGCTGCCTGAAAAACCAGCACTTCATAGGCAGCTCTTTCTTACCAAATGAGGAACTTCCTATTATTCCAAGATGTGTTATGCTAAATGACCAATCATTTTCTTTATTGATTCCCAGTGCTATTTGTCAGGACGTCCTGAGTACATAATCCTCGCTGATCTTGTGGTCCTTGGAAATGACAGCTAAAACCCGCAGCTGGCTTAGTGGAAGAGCGAGATTAAGATAACAATGTCTCTTCTGCTGCATTATTCATATAAGGAAGCCCATTCACTAATGGCCATGCAGGACTCCTGTTAACTCTTGGTGCTTAGGAACAAGAGTGGAGGATCAAAGTCTTAGCAAAAGTACAAGTATGAGGTTATGTGAAACTGTCAATAATTTTTAGGTATTTTACTCCTATAGCTTGAGGCTTTAAATTCTGAGTTCGAGAAAGGTAGGCTAATGTCCGTGACAATTTCATTTCCCCTGGCTGGTAAGAGTATATACCACGTGTCACCTCCAAAATATCTGTGGTTTGGGTAAATGAGTGACTCAACCACTCAGCTCCTTTAAGGAGACTTTCAGAAACTTTCAACAGACTGGATGAAGGCCTCTCACATTATGGAAAGCAATCTGTTTTATTCAAAGCCTGTCCATTTCAATATTAATCTTGTCCAATAACACTCTTAAGACACATCCAGAATAACGTTTGACTAAATATCTAGGCACCCATGGCCCACCCATGTTGACACAAAAAATTGCCATCAATCAGCCTCTCATCATTTTGCTGCATCACTTTGCATTCTTACCAGTAATATATGAAAGTTCCAGTTGTTTTGCATCCTTGTCAGCACTTGGTATTTTCGGTGTTTTTATTTTTGCCATTTTAATAGTGATGGTATAGAGATTAAAACAGTGGGTTTTCAAATGTTTATTTATTTATTTTGAGAGAGAGGGTGCAAGTGGGGTAGGGGCAGAGGCGGGGAGAGAGAGAGACAGAGAGAGAGAATCTCAAACAGGCACCATGCTGAGCATGTGCTCAGCTCAGAGCCTGACACGGGGCTTGATCTCACCACTGGGAGATCACCACTTGATCTGATATCAAGAGTCAGACACTTAACTGACTGAGCCACCCAGGTGCCACTAAAACAGTCATTTTTGATTTGCATTGTCCTGATGGCTAATGATGTAGAGCTTCTTGATACTTACCATCATTCTTATGTTCTCTTTTGTGAAGTTCAGGACCTTTGCTCATTATTGATTAGGTTGTTTTCTTATTATTACGTTTTAAAAATTTGTTATATGTTCTAGATAAAGTCCATTGTTCGATGTGTAATTTGCAAGTATTTTCACCCAGTCTGTATCCTGCCATTCTTTCATAAGTATCTTTGGCAGACCAAAAGTTCTAGATTTGCGTGAAGCTCATTTTATCCTTTTTCTTTTGTAGCTATAGTCATTTTTAAGAACTCTTTACCCTTATTCCATGTCTCAAAGATTTTCTCCCATTTTTTATGTCCCATAGCTTTATGTTTTAAATTTAGAATTATGATTTGAATTAAAATTTGTAAAATGTGTGAGGTTTAGTTCAAAGTTCATTTTTTATATATAGAAGTCCACTTGTTCCAACACCGTTTATTGAAAAGATGATCCTTTCTTAGTTGAATTATCTTTGCACCTTTGTCAAAGTTCAAATGGCCATATTTGTATGGGTATATTGCTCGACTCTACATTTCCTCCCATGATCTATGTGTCTATCTCTTTGGTATTAGCAAAGCATTACTGTGTTATCCTGATTTAATTATTGTAGCTGTATAGTAAGTCTTAAAGTCATGGTTTGATTTCTCAACTATGGTTGTTCTTTTTCAGAACAGCCATCCTATTTTTTCCTCTCCATATGAACTTCCAGCTACTCTGTACCACGTGTTCTGCATTAGGCAAATTCTTATTTCATTTCAAGATAATGTCCTGTTTTCTTCTGCTTCTAGGCCTCTGCTCAAGGTGCCCCCTCTACTTAGAATGTTCTTCCCTGTCCCTGCCATTTGCTGTCAGAGTCCCAGCCATGTTTTATGATGCAGATCAAATCCTGTGAAGTCCTTTGTCTTGTGTTTGTACCTAATATATAATGTTGGGTGTGTTGAGTGATGTGAATCATAGCACAATGCAGAAGAGATGAGAGAACTAGAGAATCCACTGTTCACCTAGACTTTCTTCTTTTTTATATATATTTATTTTTGAGAGAGAGATAGAGTGCAAGTGAAGGGGACAGAGAGAGAGGGAGACACAGAATCTAAAGCAGGCTCCAGGCTCTGAGCTGTCACCACAGAGCCTGATGCAGGATTTGAACCCATGAACTGCAGCATCATGACCTAAGCCAAAGTTGGTCACAACGGACTGAACCACCCATGCACCCCTCTCCTGTACTTTTTGCCTGGGCTTTTAGGAGCTCAAGTGATGCTTTGTCTTTGCTGAACTCCAGCCAGTTGCTTCTCAAAAATCCATTACTTATAAGATGAATGGATAGAGGAGAATGCCTTCACAGATGTGTTTTCATTCCGAAGGCAACGGATACTCAGAGCTGACAACGGAGGTGAAAGGTGGATTTAGGGACAATATATTCCTTTAAAGCATGCCATCCAGACAGGTGACAATTTGCCCCATGGAAGAGTTGGTATTTCCATAGCACTGTATCCATTCAGACCTCTTGACATAATGTATGGTGAAGGTCAAGGTCAGCTTTTTATTCTTTTTCCCAAGAATGAAGCAGAGATAGAAAGTTGAATTTGCTTCTTCTACCTGTCAAAAAAGGAAGGGAAAGAAAATTAGCTTATCCTGAGCATTCATGAGTTAAATTTCTATACCAATTATTTAATATACTACAGTTATTATACACTAATCATTTCACTCTGCTCTTACCACCAAGATAGGTATGGTTATCTGCATTTTATAGGTGAGGAAAGTGAATTTAGGGGACCTGACTAGCATTAGCTATTTAGTAAAATTTGAGCCTCAGTGCACCTGTGGCACTCAGGCATACACACAAATCAGAGTAGAAGTGTAAGTGGGAGGAGATCTATGATGTATGGGACGTGTAAGAGGGATACCGTGAGCTGTTATCATTGAACTCTGAGTGTATATTGTAAGTTGCTAAGGAGCTGTTTCATCTTTATAAATATCTTTGAGTTATTTAATAATATAGCCTATATTTGGGTTAATTTTGCTCCGTTTATTTATAAACCACTTTCATTTTGCCAACTATCACATTTCCTTGAAGGTGCTTTGGGACAGACATGGAAAGTTTAATTCTCTGCAATAGAGAAGCTGGTGTCAAAGGACTGCGGCTGAGAGGAATTAGGCAACAGAGAGAGGAGGCCAGAGCAGGCCACAGCTGACCGCAGCCCGCCGAGATAGTGTTCCTCCCAGTGACTGATAAAGACTTTTATTTATTTACTTTTAATGTTTTCGTACTTGGATTTAAAATTTTTCACAGATAAGGTTAAGTTAGAGGATAAATGTACAGCGTTCACTAAGAAGGCTAATGTCTCTCCATTGAAGGTAATTGAATACCTTAATCTCCTCTAGTGTCTGTTTATCAATCTTTAGTACAGTTAATATGGCCTATGTGATTGGGACCCTAGTAATGTCCCTCTTCTCCTCTCTTCTCTCTCTGCACGGTACATGCTATGCTATTAGTGAACTGCTGTACCTCATGCACCCCAAATGCTTCCTCTACTCAGATTACTCCTCCAGTGTCTACCACCTTTTCTGTGCAAGATTAATTCCTATAATGATAGTGGGAATTTTATTAATTGGAAATTTATTTTTTTTAGGGTGTCTGGGTGGCTCAGTCAGTTAAGCGTCTGACTCTTGGTTTCAGCTCAGGTCATGATCTCAGTTGTGGGTTCAAGCCTCATGTTGGGCTCTGTGCTGACAGTGCTGAACCTGCTTGGGATTCTCTCTCTCTCTTTCTCTCTCTCTCTATCTCTACCTCTCTCACTCTCACTCTCACTCTTACTCTGCCTTTTCCTGCTTGCACTCTCTCTAAATAAATAAGGAAACTTAAAAAAGAAATCATTTTATTGATTTGTATTTAATTAGTTAATAAATCTCATTCAGCAAGAGAGAAACCATACTTTACAGAGTTTAACACAAACATTTTCCAGGATGGACTAGTCATGACTCTATCAAAATGACCCAGTATAGCTGATGGTTGAAGTAGAGATTGCTGAGAAACTTCCAGCTATTTTGAGATACACACACACATATAGAAGCAATGGAGACCCTAAGTTGAAGGGAGATTTAATTTTTTTTTTAAAATCTTTACTCTTTTTATGTATTTTAGAGAAAGAAAGAGAGAGAGAGATACAGCATGAGCAGGAGAGGGTCAGAGAGAGAGGGAGACACAGAATTTGAAGATGGGTTCCAGGCTTTGAGCTACCTGTCAGTACAGAGCCTGATGCGGGGCTCAAACCCACGAACTTTGAGATCATGACCTGAGCCGAAGTCAGACACTTAACCGACTGAGCCACCCAGGTGCCCCCGAGATTTTATTTTTTTAAGTTTGTATAGCTTTGTAGTTCTTGAGAGATTTCAGAATTGGGAAGAAGAGCACAGCATATTTTGAGATATGTGCTATGTGTAATGAACTAGACTATGTGAATGTTCTTTGTGAGATGTAAGGAAAGATTAGAATTCATTTTTAATTACCTTTTGTTGATGAGCTATGCTATGCACAATTCCTGATTGTGATTCCATGAAGAAACTGGGCCATATTGTCTTCCAACTTGTGTTCAGATTATATTTCTACTCGTTCTTCATGTTTTAGCTAAGTCACATCCTCTGGAAAGCTTTTATTGACATCTGAGCCTGTGTCAGGCACATCTCCTGTACCTTCTGCTTCCTAACATAGCTTTTACCAAGTTATATTGTAAATGTACCATTCATTGTCTCTTTCCTCCCATATGCTGGAACATCTATACAGGCCAGACCTATATCTATTTTGTTAATCACTGTGTTCCAGCAGTGATTAACATCTGGAATGGCACAGAATATAAACTCCAAAGATTCAGAGAAGGAAAATAAAAGGGAAAAAATGACTGTTATTATGATTAAGTCATATTATAATCACAGGGCCCTGGAAACCCTTTCCTCTGGCTGCTGTATAAGTGATCATTTAGTAAATCTATTGAGTCTTTGCTCTGTGCAAGAGCCGTTCTGGGCACTGGGATAAAAGAGAGATGGGAACTAATTATGTCCTTGTCTTAACGTGTACTCTAGACACTGATTAAGATAGAGTTAAAAGCTAATTGGATTTCTATTTTGTTGATCAGAGTAAGCATTTTTATGGACTGCTGATAATGATGTAAGATATTACTCTTTTCAAATTATTCTTAATACTAGATGAGCATCTTAAAACAATGCATGCACCATCCAAGGGAAGCCCCCTGCACTATCTTCATGGCAACACTCAGGCCAAGGAAGGATCTGGAAAGAAAATAAAGAACTTCTCTAAAATGCAATCTAAAAGCTTCCTTCTTAATCATGAAGAGGGGTTCTCCAAAGCATTTATGGGAGTAAGGAAGAAAAGTCTGCAAGAGCATGAGTGTATGTGAGTTATATCACAATACAAGGATAGTTTGGAGGTAAGCTCAGAGGAGGTAGGGACAGTAGGAATTGTGAAGTGCTTCATAGAAGCTGAGCATCTCATGTGAAGAAATGTATTATCATATCTCGGTTGTGGATTCCTTAATTCACTGGAAGTATGCACTCTCAGTCTTACACTGCAATCGATTTAAGTTCATAAGTCCTATAGCCAGGGGCTGCCTCACATTCATTTCTCTGTCCATCATGCTTTATACTTGGTAGTCACCCTAATGTCTGGGCTCATAGAAAAATGTACAAAACAGATAATTGAAAATAAGACATAATCAGAGGATTAATGATATTTTTTGCCTTTGGTGTTTTTGCCTTCTTTTTAATATTTTTCTTGAAGCACTATTCAAATAGCCTTCTATTGCCATAAATGCAGCTTGATGTAGTGAAAAATTGAACTCCGTTCCTTGACTCCATCCTTTGTGACAGTGAATTTATATACCTTAGCTCAGCTAATCATCACATAAGGCTTCTGTACTAGATATTATGTGCTAGCCCCATTGTGTAGATAAAGAAACTCAGCTTCAGGGAGGAAGACGACTGACTTGCCCAAAGACACACCGTCCACAAGACCCAGGGGCTACAGTCCCGCCGCAGTGTCTGGGCTTAAAGCATGTATATTCCTTCTGCTGCAGCACCTGTTCAAAAAACAGAAAGCATACGGGGACCAGTCTGCCGTTTTCCAGGGGGCATGCACATCACTCTACTTCTCGGAATCTGTTTTCTCCATGGGGGACAATAACATCTACCTGATGAGTAATAGATACTAACTATTGGCGTGTTTATAAACATTATCCATAGTCTTAATTACAGTCTTGAAATACGCCTCAGTGTTCCCATTCTACAGATAAGGAAAGTGTGTTTCAGAGATATTAAGCAACTGGCCACATATCACATAGATAGATGGTAATGCCAAAGCTGAGATTTGAACCCAAGTATGTCTGATTCAATCCAGTTATCCACTATTACCAGGGGGCCAGATTGTAGATGGTTGCAGCTTTGTGGGCCATGGGTCTGCTTTGCAACTATCCATATCATCATTGTAGTGTCAAAGAAGCTATAGGCAACATGCAAATAAATGAACATGGCTGGGTGCCAATAAAATTCATTTATGGACACTTCAATTTTTCCAACTATCAATAATGTAAAAACCAGTCTTTAGCCTCAGCCAGGTGATCAAAGTCAAGATCATCAGTGAAAAGTTAAGCAACTAGTATATCAATACCCTTGCTATGTGATGAGAACGGGACTCTACATCTATGTCCTGCCTCTACAAAACCTATAAACCCTATTCTAGCTATAGAAATCACCAGATCCAAATTGAAAGACATTCTACAAAATACCAGACCAGTATTCATCAAAATTATCAAGGTCATCAAAAATAAGAAAAGTCTGAGAAACTGTCATGGTCAAGAGGAGCTAAGGAGCCACAATCACTGAATGTGATATGGTGGTATTCTGGATGGAATTATGGAAAAGAAATAAACAGTAGGGCAGGAAGCTCCTGGGTGGCTCAGTCAGTTAAGTGTTCAGCTCAGGTCATGATCTCGTAGTTTGTGGGTTCAAGCTTCACATTGAGTTCTGTGCTGACAGCTCAGAGCCTGGAGCCTCCTTCAGATTCTGTGTCTCCTGCTCTCTCCACCCCTCCCCCACTCTCACTGTGTGTGTGTGTCTCTCTCTCAAAAATAAATAAACATGTTTTTTTAAAAAAGAAACATTAAGGGAAAGTAAAGAAATTCTAATAAAATATTGGCTTTAGTTAATAAAGATGTTTCCATTTTAGTTGTGATGATCATACCATAGTAATGGAAGATGTTAATTGGGTAAACTGGGTGTGGGGAACATGGGAGCCATTTGTGATATGCTTGCAACTTTTTGTAAATCTGAAACTATTCTAAAGAAAAAAGTTTATTAAATATTTTTGAAAAACTGTAAGCTCCCTCCTTCCCACCTGAATAAAAAAAATTAGGGACCACAGAGAAAGCAGATGGTGGGATAATTATGGCATTACAGGGCATAGGTAGCTGTCTACTACACTAGGCATTGGGCTCCCTTCTGTCAGCATGGAACCTACTTAGAATCCTCTGTACCCCTCTCTCTCGGCCCCTCCCTTGCTTGTGCACTCTCTCTCGGCTCTCTCTCTCAAAAATAAACAAACGTTTTAAAAATCCTGCTTGATTGTGATGAATGATCCTCTTACTATATTATATGTCGTTTGCTAATATTTGGTTGAGGATTTTTACATCTATGTCTCTCAGGAATATTGGCCATTAGTTTTCTTTTTGTGGTGTCTGTGGTGGCTGATCCTGGTTTTGATACTGATGCCTAATACAGGATAATGTTGGTCTCATGCATTTGGAAGTTTTCCTCCATTTTCTATTTCTTGGGATAGTATGAGGAAAATAGGTATTAACTTTTCTTTAAACGTTTGATAGAACTCACCAGTGAAACCATCTGGTCCTGCACTTTGACTTTCTTGTAGCTTTTTGATTACTGATTTAATTTCATTACCAGTAATTGGTCCATTCAGATTTTCTGTTTCTTCCTGATTCAGTTTTGGAAGATTGTGTGTTTCTAGGAATTTATCAATTTCTTTTACATTGTCTGATATGTTGGCACATAATTTTTCATAGTAGTCTCTTATAATTTTTTGTATTTCTTTGATGTCAGTTGTGGCTTCTCCTCTTTTGTTTTTTATTTTATTTTTTGGAGGTACTTTGTCTTTTTGCTTGATGAGTCTGGCTAAGGGTTTGCATCCTTTGGAACACCCCAGAAATATCAGAATTGAATTTGGAAAATGACAGTGAACTGGATAAACGTATTTGCATTTCATCAGCATTTTGGGTAGTAGTTGAAGCCATGAGAATAGATGAAATTATCCAGAAAGAAACATGGAGTAAGAGAAAGAAGGCCAAGGATAGGTGCTTGGGGACCCCCTGCAAATCTACAAATCTGAATACATGTGCATTTTCTCAAAGATATACTTGGACATACCAGCTGGGGTTACTCACCAGAGAGAAGGCATTTAGAGAGATACTACATTTTGGAGAGAAAATCATCTGTAAATGAAAATTGTTCTTAAAACGAACAATTTTCTCATCTGAGGTTAATTAGCCTTGTGGTCCACCTGAAAAATATTTAGCTTAAAAATACTGGATAGATATAAAGTCTGTGTTTTTTCTTTCAAAGGAACTACAACTGGCAAATAAAGTGATTGTTGAATAAAAAGGCAAACTGAAATTTGGGTTCCCGACACCTTAGGCGTTTATGGTCCATACATACCATACTTTGAATATTTCAGAATGCTGTAATTGTCCCTGGTAAGCTGAGCTACGTTGAAAAAAAAGAATAGGCCACTTCAAGGCTTTAATGAGAAAGAATAAAATGTCACTGATGCTTGAAATAAAAACTATCACAGGGCTTTTTCAACCTCAAAGTCAGCCCACTTTGTATGTGTGCGTGTATATATGTGTGTGCATGTGTGTGTGGGCATGCACAGATTTAGTGTCCGATTTCAGTGTATCTTCCTACTGGAGAATTATTTTATTTTATTTTAATATTTTTATTCATTTTTGAGAGACAGGGGGAGATAGGGCATGAGTGGGATTGGGGCAGAGAGAGAAGGAAACACAGAATCTGAAGCAGGTTCAAGGCTCTGAGCTATTAGCACACAGCCCAACATGGGGCTAGAACCCATGAACCATGAGACCATGACCTGAGCCAAAGTTGGATACTTAACTGATTGAGCCACCCAGGTGGCCTGAAAATAATTTTATTTAATGGATGAAGGTTAATGTGTTCATTTTGCCTCATTTCCACTAGGTTTACGTATATATTGTTCATCTCTTAAAACTGAGTATGTTGAAAAACTTAATTGTAAGACTGGCCTCATTCAAGCTTTATGTAGGGGCTCAAAATGGTGGAAAAACAGAAATTGGTTAGTTTCTCTATCTCTCAGGCCTGTTATCTCTGTGCTGGGTCACTCTGGCAAGCTCTCCTTCAGGAAGGCAAGGTGAGTACAAGTAGTCTGGTATTCTGTTCTAGTTCAAATGTCCAAGCAAAATTCTCATTGTATTTCAGAGGATCTGATTGGAACATATGCCATTAATGAACCAGATTGCTTTGTGGTCACATGCCGTGCTGATTTTCCTAAGCCTGGTTCATGGCTCCACTTCGATTTGGTTTGGACTCCCTATGTTTATAGATTGATTCAAGAAGGGTATGTTTTCAAGTACCTGATACCAGATGAAGAGTGCATGAATGTTGAGGGGCTTAAGGGGGGGGGTACTTGTGGGGAGAAGCACTGGGTGTTATATGGAAACCAATTTGACAGTAAACTATTAAAAAAATACACAAGCATACATACACAATATGTTTATATACACATATACACAGTTATAAGAGAATACAATGCCAGCTAAGAAAAGAAAACTTTACAGTGTTCCTAATGCCATTTTATTTGTATGTGTGAGAGGAACAAGTCTAAAGGGAAAAAGACAAATGGTTGAGCACATTACTGTTTAATTATTACTATTCGACTGCTCCAGAAAGATAGTTTTCAACAGAATGTTATGGGACTAGAGAGTTATTCTGGGTTATTTTTATGGGATAACATTTTAAGATGCCGTACAGGAGCCTCTTATTTAGAACCAGCCAGCCGATATATGTTAAATCCTATTTGTATTTATATAGAAATTTTAATTAACTGGAAATTTTAACAATTTCAATTTACGTAATTAAGTCTAATGTTAGATAAGGATGGTTGATTGGGGTTTGGAATAATGTATTTTCCAGAAATGAGTGTGTGGGGAGGCAGGGGGGCTAGACCTAAGGCCACTGGATACCATATCTAACTGTTTTATGTTTCATGAGGCTAGTTGCTAGTATGAGGAAAGTTCCTTACACACTTTCAGATATTTGAGGCACTAGCCTCAATGTACTGAAGCTGGATAATTTCTTCTCCAAATGTACTGGCATTAAAGATAATGGGGAAAATTGCATTCAATTTTATTATTTTTCTCCTGGGTCTCTCTCTACCTCCCATATTTCCCCTCCTGAGTGCATTTAGTCCCTTCCCCCTTCTCTTTCCAACCTGTGGCAGCATTTCTTACTCTGCCTCTAGATTCACGCCTTCACTAACTGTAACCCACTTGCAAATGTGTGACATCATCGCCAACAGCTGAAAGGGGCATCTTAGGTGGGGTTCGCCAATGGTTTCGTTGTACATCTTCTGGCTGAGCAGGAGGCCGAGCGCCCGTGATGTGCCACAGCCCCTCTCACCAGTTGCTGTGTGACCTGTAAGTCCAGGGCTCTTTTCTCTAAGCCTCTCAGGCAAGTACTGTCTCCTACCGCCCAACTCATCTGACCTGCAGCCCACATAGGTGCGTACTTTCTGAGCTCCCCCTCTCTCTGCCTTTTCCATGATTACATCTACCTCTGTACCTTGCCTCCCAGTAGCGGACTTCTTATTGTGACCATAGCTTTACCTAATTTTGCTTTCTTCCTGCTGCTCTGCTTGGGCTTGGTGTAGTAGTAGTTGTTGTAGTAGTAGTAGTAGTAGTAGTAGTAGTAGTAGTAGTAGTAGTAGTAATACAATATTCAAATTACATATATTGAGTCCTCATAATGTACCATTCATTCAACATTTTACATCAATAATCTCAGTTAATTTCCACACGCTCTATAAAGTCCTCACTATTGTATTATTTATTTTATAAATGACATTTAGGGAAGCTAAGTAACCTGTCTGAAGTCACACTGTCACTTACTTAATGGAAATATGATTTGAGTCCAGGCCATCTAATTCCAAATTTGGAGCATTTGTGTCCAATCCATATTGCCTCTCATACAGATGGTCCCACATTTTAAAGCATGGCTTAGTGTGGCTGGCAGTATGAGGGTGTCTAAATAACAAATGAATGTTTACCTTGAAATGGGGACCAAAAAGAGCTCTTCAGGGCTTCCCTCTCATGTTTCACTTTGAGCCCCAGTTGGACTGTTCGGCACTGTTTCAGCCTGAACACTGAAACTGGTGAAGAAAGGAAACTGGGCAGAGGACTACGTTGAAGGAAAGGTGACTAGAATCATTGAGGTGGGGGGAGGAGTGGCCAGCCGGGAAGTAGCATGGTTAGAACAGGAAACAAAAATCTGAACCTGCTCTCCTTGCCTTTCTGACCCAAATGATTATCCCTGTGCCATGCCATCCTCCTGCTTGTGTCTTCTGTTTTCTTACCACTCTAGGATCTTAATAACATAATAAAATGAAATGCACTTGTCCAATGTAAAACATGGCTGATGTGGGGAAGAGATTGGAGTCATCATAAAAACCTTACCAAATCCCTGTAATAGATACTACAGGCAGCTGGCAGTCAAGACAGAAGGACCCTGAAGTGCAGCTAAGTTCAGGTCAATAGGAAGTATTTGTAGCTTGAACTTACGAGTTACAGTAAAGAGGAAATATGCTGGCTGTAAGCAGCAGAAGCATGTAATAACCTAGTCCCAATACATTTCAAAGTTGTTTTTATTGAACTCCAGCCATCTATCTAATTTGCTCTCCAGGGCATTCTGGGAGAGTGATTTTATGCTATATATTTTTAAAAAGCTGACTGTTTTCTATAGTTTAGATTTAATTTTTTTCTCCATTAGGTGTCATTAACTTATGGCATTTTTAAGCTGTAATAGACAAATGCTTTCAGTAGGCAAATTAAAAATGGAAGATTTAATAAGTGAAAACTGTGACTCAAAGTGGGAACGAAACAGTTTTGTATTAGATGGAGGAGTTAAAAGACAAAAGGTATTGGGAAATTCAATAGAGCTAGAAATTATGAAGACTACACAAAGAAATAAAGGTGAGAGAGTTTCAGCAAAACTTTCTGAATCGAATTATAGTTACTCCACACAAGGCAGTTCTTTTTGGTGAAGTTGAAAATAAATGACCTCAGGAAGAAGAGTATATGAGCAAAGAAACGTCTGGTCTCCATACCCCTGGCTCCACTTTGTCCTTGAGCTGTGACCATTTGCTCTGGATGCACTAATGGGGCACCTTTACCCAGTTACGTGACCGGGTACTGTGCTTCAAGGTCTCAGCCTTGACCCCTTCACAGTTCCGTGAAGAAGCAGTGTAACACTGTGGCAGTGAGAGGTCTCTGAGCACTGCTCCTTATTAGCCAAGTTGTCTAGCCCCTTGAACCCCAGTTTCCTCATATGTAAAATAAGGATACTAATACTCCTAATACTCACCTCCAGCTCCATACCCAGAAAGGGCAATCCAGTACTTATCCCAGGGCCTAAAACTGTAAATAGTTGTATACAAAGATTATCGATTGAGTATCGGCTTTACTGCTTTCTGTGTTCACAGCATGCTCACTGTCTCCATAGCACAGGACAACCGTGTCTATCACCCTGTCAGCCAGGGTCATTCCAAGAATGAGGCACCACCAGACGGCACACAGCATTGCTAACATGTCTGTGAGCTATAACCTCGGTCTCAAAATGAACTTCAGGGCACATTTTGTGAGTGTTGCCTTCTCAGAACATCTATATATCTTGTTTCAGCTTTGCCTACTCTGTGCAGCTTAAATGAAATGAAGATGCATTTTTCAGAGCAACAGAATTGAATTCCAAAACTTTAAGTCACATTTGACAAAATGCTGGCTTCAATCCACTAAATTGATTTTCAGTCCCACTAATGGGTCACAACCCACTGTTGAAAAGTCCTGATACTGATGATAATACCTAATTTCTCGAGGAAAACCTAGCCTGTGTGCACACAGCAGGCTCTCTAGTTACTCTTCTGGTGTAAAAATCCTTTGATGATTTCTGAGCAGAACACAGTGATCCGAAAGCATAGGATTGAGCCCGTGTGCCTATTCCACATGTGCTTTCTGCTCATAAAAGGATGTTGGCCTTTTAAGTATTCTGGCTTGAGAGACCTTCTGTGAAACTGACCTCTCAGATAGAAATGGCTAGCTACCTTACAAAGGGATAAGCAGGAAAACAGAAGTTGTTTGGACTTGCTTCCTCCCTTGGCTGGCTGAAATTCTGGCCTGGAAGAATGGGCTGGGTGAGGGAGCGGGGTGTGTGTGTGGAGAGGAATCAGGGACAATGGTGGAGTGTTTGGGAAGTAAATTATGAGAGCTCCAAGGCCTGGTTACTTCAATTATTTGTAGTTAGAGCATCATTATGAGCAATTAATGAGCAGCCATATGGCATATCTCTAAGTCTAACCAATAACTAAATATTATTCAGTAATGCTGCTCACTTCACATCCGGTGGTTGAAAACAATATAATCCTATTTGGTCGCCATTAAAAAGTTAAACATCAAAACAAAAAGCATCCACTTTCCCTAACCTCCCTCCCTCCCCCGCCCCCACATGCACACATCCCTCCCTTTAACAATGTGCGGGATTATTTCATTTATTGGGTGGAGTTTTGAGACTGATAGTTAATGATAAAACTAGTATTTCCATTAAGAGTTCTTGATGCAAGCTACGAATACCAGTTCTGGCTAATCGAAGCCATGAACATGTCATTAAAAGGTGTAAAGACAGTTAAAAAATAAAGAAAAAGCAAAAAAAAAAAAAAAAAAGTCAGGAAGGGCAAGTCCAGAGCGGTTCCAAGAGTCCCTCTAGATGAAAAAGCCCCAACTGTGTGTGGGGGTGCATGCACACACATGTGCACACTTGTAACTGGATTGAAAAAGAATGGTAAAAAGTTCAGTTAAATTCAACTTGTTATGTCAGGGATTGTTCTAGAGGTTTGTGATATATCAGTAAGTAAAATAAACAGAGTTTTCTGCCCTCATGGGGCTTACATTCAATGTTTTTATAAATCCATCCTAAAGTCTGGTCTTAAGCACTGTTGATGATGGGGTGGTAAACTTATCTTGGTAACTTTTTTTTGGCCAAGTGTAACTTACACTTAAGATTATTTACCTTCTGGTGTATATGTACTTTTTACTTTTAGGAGGAGACAGGCTACCAATGCATCCTCTGCTGAAATATACACAGTAAACATGTAACTATATACTTGTATTTGGCTCAATGTTACACAAAAACAACTAAATACACTATTTTTATTTCTAGGTTGAAATGTTACAGATGAGTTATGTTTGCTTAAAACTGCTATCTGGGCCTAACATAACACTGTTTGGGAAACATTAAATGAACTAAAAAGACTCCCCAAAGTACTTATGAAATTGTACAACCAATGTAACAATGACCAGAATATGCCTCAAAGTTTGTAAATCCAACTAAGCTGAACATAGGAGCTCCCCAAGTGCTTTGGGACACTAACAACAACAACAACAACAAAACAACAACAACACCATCAACGAACAACCAGAAAAACCCAAAATCATATTATTAGCTTCAAAATTCAAAATTTAAGTAGGGAAATACAATTAAAAAAAATTTTAAGTGCTTATTTATATTTTGAGAGAGAGAGAGAGAGAGACAGAGCACAAATTGAGGAGGGACAGAGATACAGGGAGACACAGAATCTGAAGTAGCTTCAAAATTCAAAATTTAAGCAGGGAAATACAATTAAAAATTTTTAGGTGCTTATTTATATTTTGAGAGAGAGAGAGAGAGAGAGACAGAGCACAAATTGAGGAGGGACAGAGAGAGAGGGAGACACAGAATCTGAAGCAGGCTCCAGGATCTGAGCTGTCAGCAGAGAGCCTGACACAAGGCTCAAACTCACGGGAGATCATGACCTGAGCCGAAGTCATATGCTTAACTGACTGAGCCACCCAGGCACCCTGAGGGAAAATACAATTTAAAGGGTTAACTTATCTGTGAAAATTCTTCATTAAAATCAGAGCAAGTGGTACAGTAATGAAATAACAGAAGTTAACATAATGCAACTTTTGAATTCATGGTCAGTAGTTCTAGTATGATAAAAATGGTATGAAAAATTATGGACCCACTTGAAATAAAAGAATTGTTTCTCTTCTGGTGAGTCATCAAAGACTTTTAAAATTGGATTAATTTGCAGGAAACTTAATATATTTTGGAAATTTTATTTTGTGTCTCCCTCTTTCCCAGTTACCCCTGTAAAGAGCTTGATAGGGGAAGAAACTGAGAAAGCATACGACATTTGGAACCCTCTTTTGTTTCCTTTCTGGCTTTAGCAGAGAAAGGATTCTCTGTTTCATAATGCGTACATACAGCTGTGTGCGGGCCGTGGCCACACACCACTGCTGCTGCTAGCAGCACACGGCTCAGCTCCTGCCGTTGAGCTGCCCGAAGAGCAATTTAATGAACCAGACATAGTCAGAGTCCATGCTGTTTTTACCTAGTCCAGAAGCATTGTTTAATATAATCTTGGGATTTTGTTGCCTCTGGAAATATGGCAGGATTTCTCTTAGTCAAAGGCAAATAGTGATGAATGTCATAATTAAACCTTGAAGTGTATCACAGTGGACTTTTCAATGAACAACCTAGTTTTTTGTCTTAATTACATAGAATGGTGAGGGAATACCTCTTCAGAAGTGGAAACATACTTCCCAGCAGCCTTGGTTTTTGTGAGTCTTTTATTTTGGCTGACTAATAAGGATCTGCAGGTAAGTGAAGTATGGGCTGTGAATCCGTCTAAAGCCTGAGCAGCCATAATGACCACCGGTGGCTTTGTCCGTCCCATTCACCTGGGAAGCCAACCAATGAGTTCAGAGACAAACAGAAAGCGGAAGACCAGGTCTTATATTAGGTTAGAATTGTTTTCAGTACTTTCTAAATTGGTCCTCAGACTATAAATTTCCTCTCTAAGAGGAGCATCCCTTTTGAACTATTTGCAGCAGGAGGAACAGACTCAAAATAATCAGCACATTCCCTCCCTGTCTTATGTTAATGATATTTTGATGTTAACTGTCTGTTCCTGTGAGATGATTTGGGATCAGCTGTAGAAAGCAGTGTGCTTCTAGAGTTAGAGCCAAAGCCTCAAATACGCGAGTCAGGCTTTTTCGCTAGAGACTTTCTGATCCACCAGTGCGTTGCCCAGGTCACTTCTGTACTTCTGGTGTTTTAGGGAGTCCTTACCTATAAACCCTAGAGATCATTTTGCTTGGCCCTTTGTAGCTGTGCTGTGGACATTTATTTGTGTGGACTTTACTGAGTCAAGAATTTGAAAACATAATGCACTTTCTTGATCTAGGAAGGTGAAAAGGACAGAGCAAAAACATGGCATCACTGGTCGAAAGGCCCAAGTTTAAAAAAAAAGGGGGGGGGTGAAGTTTGACCCTTGGCTTACTTGCTGAGTAATAATCTTGGAAATTATTTAAGTGCTCTGAGATTAATTTTCTTAAAAAGAAATCCAGCACTTAAAAGAGTATTTGGAAGCAATAGTGCATTGTGATTTAGAACATATTGCTTGTGTTGGAATTGTATCTTATTCTCTGCAAATAATTAGCTGTGTGACTAGCAAACTAAACTCCTAACCTTGTTTCTTCTTAGGTAAAACAATACTTAACCTTCAGGATTCTTTTGACATCATAAATGAGAAAATCCATATAAAACCTTAGGATAGTGTTCCACACATCTGCTATTATTATTATTGTTATTATAATGTGAAAATCAAATGAAACAATGGCTAAAAAGTGTCATGTAAATTCTAAAGTTCTTTATACATTGTAATTACTGCACAGCAACTTGATATTGTTAAATAATTTAATCCATTATAACTTGAGCCTACAGAAACCTGCAAAAAATGTAAAATTTCCATTTTTAATGAATGAGCCTCCACATATAATTGCTAAGAGTTTATTTTAATCACTGATGCTTGTTTCATAAGCACACCTTTTTCCAGGTATTTGGTTTATGCTTAAAGGAATCTTATTATTTTCCAGATAATGCCCAGGTGAAACATCTAATCACTCTCTTATTTAATAAGCACATAAGTTACAATTTGTATTGTAAACCTAGGTCCTCAATGTCATAGGATTTCATTAACCAAATCAAGTGTAGTGTCATCTCACTGCAGAGCAATTTGGGGCAATAAAAGTGAAGTTTCTGTGTAACTGAAGTTTTACCATTTGACCAAATGTTTTTGACTGGCTTTGGAGGACATTTTTCTATACTATTTAGCGTCATGTTTTCTTAAAAGTGTAGATTATAATGTGACATTTTTTTTCAATGACTCAAAATGAGCATTACAGCAATCAGTAATTACATTAAGTTCTAATTGGTAAGCTTTATTTTTCTCATTTTCATTTCTAGAGGTCATTTGTTACCCCCAGGGTTTACAGGCTTACATCCTGTAGCCGTCTGCCTTCTAATGCAGCATTTCTAATCTGCTGAACTGTGAGAATTCAGGTGACTAAGACACTTAGCCCTGTGTGTAAATGATGAGAGTATTCTCACTTTCCATAAAATACTAAAATTTTAGTACAAGGATTTGAGCAATTATTTCAGGATTTAGGAGTTTCTTCTCTATCTTTCATTCTTTCATCCTTTCTTTCATTCTTTCTTTTTTAATGTTTGTTTATTTTTTGAGAGCGAGAGAGAAAGAGCCGGCTTTAGTGGGGGAGGGGCAGTTTTCTCTGTCTCCCAAAATAAATATAACTTAAAAAAATAAAAGTCTGTTTCAGGAAACATGTTTAACTGTCTTTAGCTCAGTATTTCCCAAACTTCTTTATCCACAGAAGTTGTGTAGATATGGAGTGTGCACGCCCGTGTGTGTATATAAAATGTCTAGCTTACAGAACTCAGTCTTCTTGGGACACATTGCTGGGAAATGCTGCCCCTCATTCAAATATCTGAAATGGGAATGCCTGGAAATGTGTGAAGTTGAGACTGATGTGGGAATTCCAGATCAAATCATACCCGTAAGGCTCAAATATTAGCGTGACTGCTGATGGGACAAGGGGACTTGGAACTTAGATTACGTGAAAGTGACTTCCTGTGTTCTAGGAGAAACACTTTGACTTGACTGTCTGAGCTTGAATCACTACCCCCTTCACTGCCATCATCACACCACCATCATTGTCGCCATCCCTGCCTCACCAGTCCCAGGCACCAGAGGTCTCCTGTACGTCAAGCATGGTGCCGAGGGAGTCATTCACCTTCGCCATTCTGTCCTGACAGCCACCCTGTGAGGTAGGCAGCCCGACTCTAATTTTCAAACCATGGAACATGGGCTTAGAAAGGTTAAGCTACGTGTCCAAGATAAGGAGCTAAATACAGAAGATGCTCGTACACTCCTGCCTGTCCTGGAAAGTAGCTTGATTCATTGCTAGTGAGGAGAATTGCCAGTGTGAAAGTTACAGTAATAGCTTGTCTGGGGGTGAGCCCGGATCCCTGTGACCAGGCATGCCCTCTTAGGAGGAGTATTTCCTCAATAGTAGTACCTTCTGTGAGTGCGGGAGACAAATCCTCTTCGAAGGCCCAGACTGCAGGGAGCCTACGAGCAGCAGGTGGAAGCAGGGCCCACTTACTGATGGGGATCACTTGCTGCGGCAGAGCACAGTACCTTTCTTTTAACTTTCTGAACGGCAGAGCTAAAACTTGTCATGCTGCTAACATTAGAGGCTGTTACAGGTGTCCCAGGGTGATGAAAGAACCAGACTTAAAGCTAGGAGCCATCATTTAGTACAATACATGACAGGGACAGATTTATGTGGCCCGCACTACAAATCTGGCCTCTCACCTATCTTTGGCATGGCCTGTGGCCTAAGAATGATATGTATGTTTGTATGTATTTCTTTATATTGGTGTACATCAACCCACAATGTTACACTGGCTTCAGGTGTACAACATCGTGATTCAACAATCTATTTTATGCTGTGCTCACCACAAGGGTAGCTAACCTCTGTCACCATATGTTATATGTCACCATTGAATGTACACCTGACGCTTTCCTCTCATCCCTGTGACTTTTTCATTCTATAACTAGAACCCTGTATCTCTCAGCTTTAATGTTTTTTAATATTTTTAAATGGTGACACAGTACCTTTATAATGTCCTTAATTTTTTCTCTTGACACACAGAGCCGAAAATGTGTACTATCTGGCCTTAAAAAATGCCAAATTTTGCTAATCCCTGATTTAAGATATTATTTCATTGATTCTGCCAATTAATGTCTTCAATTAAAAAAAAGATCAAGCACCAATTTAGCTTAATAATTAGTATGAAAGGGTAAGTACCATTGTCTGCAGAAAATGTTAGCCATGGCAGGAATCCCAGAGAATGGTCAATTAGTGCTTTCTTGTAGGTTTACGCTGTGTATTTCAAACCTGATAACCATGATGATTATACTTCCTCCTGTCTCTCCTCTTCAGTAGCTAATAGAACTGGGCTGGACACACGGTAAGTTAAGTGATCAGATTCTTTTTTCCTGATAGATTAGGGATTTGTAATATAGTTATTGTCCGAGTTTGGTTAGATTTTAAATACTGTTAAAGACTCTTGCTCTGTGGGTCACTCATTCTAAGCACGCATAGAGAGATTAGAGATCTCCCAAAGGGAGGAGGAAATGAGCAGAGAGCAGAAGAGAACCAGGCAGAGAGACCACTATATGGTTACTGAGACATCTCTGGCGGTGCTGCAGGTGGCGAGGGGACATTGGAGCTGCTGTCCAGGGTGAGATCCACTCACCACCTGCGGCTACCGCATCTTTGAGATGTGGTGGGTCCGAACTGAGTTGCACCATCTGTGCAAAATATACACCAGATTTCAAAAACTTAGTACAAGAAATGTAAAATATATCATCAACATTTCATACTTACTCGATGTTGAAATGATAATATTTTAGATATATTAGGTTAAAATCAATTTTACTTTTCTTTTACTTTAAGAAATGTGCTTACTGACCACCTGGGTGGCTCAGTCCATTGAGCATTGACTCTTGGTTTGGGCTCAGGTCATGGTCTCAGGATTTGTGGGTTCAAACCCCACATCGGGCTTTGCACTGACAGTGTGGAGACTGTTAGGGATTTTTTTCTTTCTACCTCTCTCTCTGCCCGTCCACTGCTCCTGTGCTCTCTTTCTCTCTCTCTCAAAATAAATTAATTAATTAAAAAAATAAAACTGTGCCTCCTAGAAAACTTAAAAGAATTTTAAATGGTTTTATTCTGCATGATTAATGGACAAAATATCTCCTCTTCCCTTGAGAAACAGTATCATATCCAAAACACACATCGATGAACTCTGGATATGAAAACAGGAGCCTTTGGGTACCTCAGTTGGTTAAGCTGCCAACTCTTGATTTTGGCCCAGGTCATGATCTCATGGTTATGGGATATGCCCACGTTATGCTCTAAGCTGAGAGCAGGGAGGCTGCTTGGGATTCTCTCTCTCTCTCTCTCTCTCTCTCTCTCTCTCTCTCTCTCTCTCTCTCTCTCTCTCCTCTTTCTCTCTCTCTCTGACCCTCCCCCACTAATGCTCGCTCTTTCTCAAATAAACATTTTCAAAAAGAGAAAATATTACATGACACTATACAAATTGAATAGAAATGAACACAAATGCTCTTCAATTTTTACATATGCTAGGAATATATCAGAGCACGGATAATATGAAGAAAAATGCTTGGATTTCTTTTTAAATTCAAATTCCTGTCCTTGTTCTTTACTGAGGGACCTTAGGGGCAAAAAGGTGATCATATTACCATCAAAGGAAATGTCTGGCATGTTCTTGATGCCTCCTCTCCACCCGAGTGAATGTATCACTGCAGCTGAGGCCTGGCGAATCAAGAAGGTGGCCTTCAGTAGTGATGCTTTAAGTAACAAAGAGTACTGTCTGAGAAATTTGTTTCTCCTTCCTGTGAGATGTTATTTTAAGATGGCATACTGTTTTTCAGGGCTGCTCATCAAAGCATCCTGTGCTGTAACTGAAGGATTTAGTTCAATTCCCTCTACAACATCTGAAATCTCTTTTATTAGTATTAATATCATCTGCCATTTTACAGAAGACAAAATGGAGGCTTTGAGATTACTACATCATTTGCCTACAACTCATAAGTGGTGGCGTTGTTTGCATGATAAATCCTGGGCTTTTGACCATTAGACTTTCTTGGTCATGCGCCGATCGTTTGTGCCGGTGATTGGGTTGTGCTCGCATTGCATTGACTTGGTGAACATGTAAAAGGCATACACTGGGGGAGAAGGGGTCTGACACCTCCCTGAGGAAAGAAGTGAGAGGGTGGCAGAAATAAGAACGAAAAGTCTTCCTTACTTCCGCCTTCCCTACTCCGTGTCATCAGCTTACAGAGGATATCAAGTCCTTGCTTTTGTTACTGTGCGTCTTCCACAAAAACGGGACTCTCTGCAATCTCTGGAATAAATATTGGAGTAATGTAGCCCACTGGGAGGCCTGGAGAGATCACAGTACCTTGGGAATATGCTGTCAGACGGAGCTTCTGTGAGCTGTGGCAGACTCGGACTCCCTCTGGTCAAGGTTTGGCCTCACAATTTCCTGTTTTCCAGGCTGCTGCCTCTGCTGCTGCACTCACACTCGATGGACTCCCTAGAGGTGATCTCGTCCCAGAACTCCGGCTGGAACCCTGTTCTCCAGGCAAAGTTAATTCACATCATATGGGGGAACAAATTACTCCCAGATAGTAGTTTATTTTCTTTGGCTGTTCATGGGATCAGTCCCAATAATAAAAATCTTAATAATGATGATAATGATGCTTTAGAAATGCAAAGTCTTCAGATTGTTATTTTTGCAGAAGACCATTTAATAATTCTAATTTTGCTGCTTATTTCTATTGGCTAGGCAATTGTTTCGTTTTCCCTCATCATATTCTTTTGTCACTCGGGTATTGAGTTTCCAGATGCTTAGCCTACTCTGTGCCTAATTATCTACTGAAACAATTATATTAACTATGCTATCACTTGAAGAACAATGGAAAAGTTTTAAAAGTAAAAGAAGAGTCATAAGATTATACTGAATAATTTTTAATCTTTAGAAACGCATATTGTTAGAGGAAAAGCGGAAACCATCACAAAAAAGGAAGCAAATGCTTCTTGGTACTGTGTAAATGGTCTTGTAAAAGACACACACATCCCTTCTGTTAACCTTCTTAATCCAACCCGTGATCATGACACTGTAATGGGAGGAAACACCCTCCCTGAACCAGGCGAAATTTGTGAGAAACGCCTCTCGAGTCTCCCCACACATCTGTTATATCTGCCTAGAGCACATATTAGCAGAATACAATCCAAGAAAATCATCAGCTCCCCCAAGGAATGCCCCTTTATGCTCCTTCAGCAGACCTGTCCCTCCAGAAACCATCCACCACTTTGGATTGTTCTTAGTCCACTCCCTCTGGAAAAACACGAGACAGGGTTCTGCTTTATAACTGCTCAGATTCTTCTCCCCAGCTCTGCAGCCAGAGCCTATGTATGTTTAACATGCTAAGTGGGATCAGCCCTCTGAATCCCAAATGAATATTTCATGATGTCCAGAGTGCAGTTTTGTGAGTTTCTGAATTTTCTTCTGCGTATCTGCATTCTTTTTAAGGCAGGTGTGAGGTAGGTGAGTTTAATCATTTTGCAGTGCTTAAGGGATTAAAGGCTTACAGGCTCTCCTTGCAGGCTGGAGTTCCAGTCTTCTCTTTCCTTTGCTCTCTTCCTTCCTTCTCCGCGCCCATGTCCCCCTCTCCCATGCCTGCCCCAGGGCCTTTGGGGCAACTCTGTTGCTTTCAGATTTGACTTTCTTCTGGTAAATGAGTTAAAGTGTGAGTGGAGCCTGGCTCCATATT
This sequence comes from Suricata suricatta, assembly GCF_006229205.1. Classification (NCBI taxonomy): domain Eukaryota; kingdom Metazoa; phylum Chordata; class Mammalia; order Carnivora; family Herpestidae; genus Suricata; species Suricata suricatta. Next base: position 71,050,124 of record NC_043710.1, on the reverse strand, counting down.
TCCTGTCTTAAAAGTAAAATCAAACTCTGAAAAATTAGCCCACAGGAAAAAGTGACTTCAAAAGCAAGGGCTCATGTTCCATAAGCCTCTGGAGCTCTCATCTGCCCCCAGCACAATGCACTCATAGGGCCCCTGGAAGTTAAACTTCCCAAAAGGCCTCAGTGGAAGTGGCAGGCAGCTCTTGGGTTGCTTTCCAAATAGAGACAAGGAGCTCTGGTTGCCTGTCATGGCTATGCAGCCATTTTCAGTCCGTTTGGAAGCCTTTGGCCTCTACTGCCAAGAGTAGGCTTTGCAGGAATATAGGTGGTTGAACAGAGAAACTGGGAGGGCACAGGGGGTACATCAGAGTTTAACAGTGTTCATGTCACTCTTCTCTAAAAAAGAGAAGAGGATTTTCTGGTTTAAAGTTTAGCTCTTATCCGTAATGTTGGGAAAGTGAATAATTTAAAGGAAACCGTTGTTTTTGTTTGTTGGTTGGTTTTGTTTCCATCAGTGTATACTGGGCATGGAGAGCATCTTAGAAACAGGTATCGTCCGCTCCCTTGTCTCTGCTGGCTGACTCAGACCCAGTTTCCACATTGTCCGTGTTGCCCTTCAGCGATTCAGCTTTGCTTGAACACAGGACCTACCTTGGGCCATAAGTTTTGCTAATGAATCCCCAGGTTCTTTAATTTTTACCAATTGTTTAACCTAATTAAAATAAAATCTGCAAACTTGTTGTTTGAGTTTGGGGCCTTATGATAATAGTGCAGCTCAGTAGTGCTCCAATCTGGACACACAAGGGCTACCATTTCCCCTTGACCGCCCAAAGAGCCCTCCGTTGGCCCTGCCATATTCTTGAAACACCCTCCTCCAATTATTCAAAACAACACAGAAAAGAGTTTCTTTTTATGTAGACCTTTCTTAATAAATATTTATTGCCTTGGCTGGTAAAAAATTTAGTTTTATAGGAACATAATCCTCACAAATAACATACCTGGTCTTTATTGGATCCTTCCATGCTTCAAGCCCATGGAGTAATTTATAGTGAGATCTTTATGGCCCAGGAAAGCCCACTGGGAGACTATCCATGAGACCTGGACCAGCTTTTTCATCATTGGCAAACTTAACAGAAAGAAGGTTTTCAATTCTTTTCTGCAGAAGGTACCGGAGGCCCGCTCCGGCGGGTACAGGGCTCCCTGAAGGGGTAGCGGCGGATGAGAGCAATGAAGAGACACTCATGCAGTGCGGTTTCTTAATTGGTCCAGCCCGACATTCTTATCTTCTATATTTCTTCTTTCTTTCTCCTGTATCTCTTGTATCTCCTCTTCTTTCTATCTCCTGTATCTCCTGTCTCCCCAGGTCTTGGGCCTTTATTTATAGACTTATGACATCAAAAGGTGGAATTTTTACAAATAATTCTCAGTGATAAAAATGCTTTGAAAAGGGTGCAGAAACAGGTTTTACAGAGGCATTTCTTCAGAACTATTCTAATTTCAATGAGGTAACCTACACATCATAGGATAACAGGGTATTCTCAGTGAAAAGCAGATAATATAACATTTGTTTGAACTGGTAGTAAATCTTACAACTAAGAAGATAGCAGGATGTTTTCAGTGAGAAGCAGATAGCAAACACATTTTATAACAATGATGCTAAAATTCAGTCATAGACAGGGCTAGGAGGCATTCTATTTGGCTCACAAGCGGAAGAATACATTCGTGATGGTTAGTCAGTAAACCTTTTGTCAACCTTGTTCTTTGATGTTGAAGGTGTAAGCGCCATAGGTGCCCTAGAAGAGCCGGCCTTTGCATATGAGTTTAAGTTGAAACTACTCTTACCGGTCCTCACAATGGGCACCAAATTAGCATATGTATGTGCAGTAGCTTATGCTTGGCTCTTGTTTGTTTCTATTTCCTAAGTTAGGCTTTCTATCTCCAGGCAAGGGTAAACATTATCTTTGTGTTCTTTAACCCCCTTTATTTCCATGTCTTAAGTTTGTGAAGTTCAATAGAAGAGTCTTTTGACAAACATCTGCAATGCCTTGTTTAACTTCCTCTTCAACTTCCTCTTCATAGAGGTGGGAATATGCTTCCTCCTATGAGGTATCTGGGGAATATCGGTCTGATTTGGAACATTGTGAGGCCTAATCAATAGCAACAGGCTTAATTTTACACGAGCAATGAGTTAACAGAAGGAGATGCCAGCTTCCGCCCCTGTGGCAGGAGCCTTGCTACGTCTACCATTTCCTTACTGTGACTGTGTCATCCAGCAAGGCCGGTGTGGCTCCCAGCAAGAAGGGATGCCCCACTTTATGGAATTCACTATAACTTTTATTTTCTGTTAGGATTAAAAGTAAATGATATGACTGCCTGTGTGGTTTGATGTGAATGAACTAAACTCAAGATCAACTATTATTCATACAGTTTTATATTAAGTTCTCAGGCCATTTACACTGGCCATACCCATCCCTTAGCTCAGTGAGGCTAGCCCATTGATAAGGCTCAGAAATGTAAACATTCTAAATCCCAATCTCAAACCAAACTTTATATAACACAGGGTCTGCAGAATGGATCAACAAGTGTCCTGTAATTGGGAGATTCCTAAAACAATTCCCTATGTGCTGTACGTATTTTGGATAAGATGAATAATACATGGAAGTTCTGAAGTAGAAGGAATACAAAAAACAGCAAAGCAAGCCATGCATTGTTGTTGTTGGTGTGTGTGTGTGTGTGTGTGTGTGTGTGTATGTGTGACAGCAGATACCATAACATGGTGATTTTAAAATCCTTTTTTTCCCAAATTTTAAAATCTTAGAAATTGGGATTTATCATATTATCACTGTACTATCAAAGTACAGTGTCATTTTTCCTGTCTTAGGGGTACATAAAGTAATCAGTCAGTCTTGCAATGGAACAGAGTAGAAAATCCTGGAGGAGGGTGAAGTAAAAGAGATGGTAGCACAACCAGGTTCAAGAGAGAAGCTCTTGGTTTTTGTCAACTGAGACTCATAGCCCTTTGCTACTCTATTGCCAAATCTGTTTTACCCCCATGCTATAGCAGAAATAGTTACTGTCTACACACACACACACACACACATACAAAACTGTAGGGGACTGGAAGTCCCCTGGGCCGATTGTGAGGTATTTCGCCAAGAGGCTAATTGCAAAACACACCTGGCGCCAGACTCCCCACTGTGGCTGTTTATCTCTCCTGACTTAGGTGGGGGTTTACACAATGAAGCTTTCAGTACTTTTCCACTCTACCTTCCCTGAGTCACAC